>NW_017619768.1:0-372500 GCF_001879475.1 Ipomoea nil
AATCTAACATGATACATAATACACAGAAACTCTTAACTGAATATACAAAAACACTTAACTGAATACACAGAAAATCATAATACAATACACAGAAACTTTAATTGAATACACATAATGGGGTTTGGCCGTTTGAATAAACAGGGTGACGTCACTATGTCAGCAATTAAAACGCGCGCGTTTTGTGCCTTGGCACACATTGCTGTGTGCGCCGTGGTGCATGATATAAATTGCCCTAGCTAGTTTGCAATATTAGATTTTACTTAGTTATTATTATTAGTCTTGGGTTACACCCTTGGCCCAATGGGATGATCCATTGGGTCTAACTCAAGGCCGTGGTTCGGTATACCAAGGTGAACATGTATTAATATACTACTTTTTTACGCGCATTACGCGATTGAGATAATCCAATGCTTTTTTTTTTTTTTTAAATAAGTACTTTAAAGTATATTAAGACAGGATTATATTGAAATTGTTCATGCATAGATAATGGAAGGTTGAATTTGCGTATTTAAATAGGTAATTCTTCTCCAAAGGTTGAGTCCCCAACCCCAAGGGCCCCCCACACTCCGACCGACAGAGCATTGTGGGAAGTTGTAACTCACGGTGACTCAATGGTTCAGCAGACAGGGCCAAATGCTGATACGCACAAGGAATCTGCCCACTTTGGACATAATTCCCGCACTGCCGCCGCCGAGGTTCAAACCTTTGTCTCTTCTCCCAAATATTACCCACTAAACCATTGAGCTAAGCCCGTGCGGGTTAAATAGGTAATTCTAAGTTTACAAATGCAAGAAATATAGTCAAGATTGATTATAATTGTCAATAAAATAATTGTATATGTATCGTTGAAACCAAATACGGGACATAAGGGAGAAAAAATAAAAATTAGGACATAAAATATTAAATATATACTAATATTGTTTGAGGAGATTCCGACATTAGGATTCGTGGTTTAATTCTATTAAGACTTTAATATTAGAATTAGATTAATGGTGTAGTTATAATTCTATATTAGACTTTAATATTAGAATTAGACTAACAGTGAATTAACGGAAAAGTTAAATGGATAATCATATAATTAATGATAAATTAGAAAATCTTAAAAGAAAAAATTAAAACCTGAACAATATGAACCATTCATTTGATTTAATAATTTGGCGGTCATTTTTTATACCCCAATGTTAATAATTAAATAAATTCGCTGGTCAAATCCGCTAGTTATAATCCGCTAACGTTAACCGCTAACTGCTGATGTCAAACAAGGACATTGCGAGGTAGTTCTCACTTCAATTTGTTGTGTGATTTGAATACTCTCGTTGTCACAAAATCTTTCAAGTAGTTAATATGGTTGGCTTTATTAATTATATTTTTTAAATTTTTTCATGGTATTAATAAAATACTTGGTAAATAAATATAGAGCATTATTTTGTATTATAACTTTGATATTTAATTAGAAAAATAGTGCACAAAAAAGATAATAGATAATGTAGTGAATATAATCAATTGATGAATTTGAATGTAAAAAATTTTACATTTGAGAAAAATAAAGACAATATAACTAATGAAAATATTTCTTTTAATTAATTTATTGATAATTAATAAAAAAATTTCACTGAATAAAGACATTGTAAGGATAATGTAGTGAATATAATCAATTAAAGACAATATAAACTAATAAAATTATTTCTCTTATTTAATTGATTGATAATGAATAATTTTTTTTTTTTTTTGAATAAAGGCATTGTGGACACATAATTATTCTAACTTTTTTTTTTTTTGAAAGTTACTGGCTCTATTACATTGTAGTATCTGTTCATATACTTTCTATTTTACATTTACTTACCAAATAAGTTTTACTACAAAAGTTTTGGGGGAAAAATTTGTTAGGAGGATTTTACTTTTATATATATATATAGAATATATAGATATAGATTAGAAATGCATATGTATTATTTTTTGTTGTAACTACTAAATTATTATTTATATATAATTTAATAAGAGTAAAATAGAGTACTAATTATGCCAACTTTGATTGGGATGAGGTTCGAACCTAAGACATTTTTTTATTGAAATCAATGAGTAAGTTAACAGTGAACTAACGGCAATTCTTAAAATTTTAACGGAATTAGTAACAGTGTGTGGGTATTTTAGGAAATTTTAGTGTAAAATTTAAATCTGATAAATCTTTTAATTAATCTGAGCCATTCATTTGATTAAAATCTGTGACCGCCATTTTTTCTACCCATTATAGGCCTAACTCTCTTGGACTCTTATTAGTATAGTAGATATAGAAACCTAATTATAATTTAATGGAAACAGTAAGTACAGTTCCAAGCTAGAAAGCAATTGAGCAATGTTTAGAGTTTTGCGTGAAATCCCATGAACAACTACGTACTACCGCACCTTTACGTGAACTTTTGTACATAAAAACCACGTCAACTGTTTTCCGGTTGAATTATATTGCTTATTATATTGTCAGAAAAATTTCAGTTAAATTGGTTTGATCTTCCTATAAATACCACCTTATTATACCATCTCATCTCCAGACCAAACCCGGCCAAATCAATCCTCCCTAGTCCCTAGCTCGTAAACAAAAATATTCTGAATCTAGTAAATTACGTACCAATTAAAATGAAGTCTCTTCTGCTTCTTTTCGTCACCTTATTATCATTCGTCCCCTTTGCCTTCTCCTTAAGAGAGTTTCCCCTTTCACCTTCTGTGACGGACATCGAGGGCACGGAGCTCCAAGTCGGCGTACCATACTAAGCCTTCTCCGCCGCTTTCATCCGCCCCGCAGGGCTATGCCTACTCGACCTCAAGAACCAAACCATAGGCTGCCCTCACGACGTCGTTCCAAGCCCATCATCTTTTCCTCCGGCGTCATCATTCCATCTTGTATTTTGAATTACATATTTCATTAAACTCAATTTTTTACAAACATATTATAGTTCAATTACACCATACATGCATACCAAAATGTAGTGTATAATTTCAGGAGAAGAATTGAAGCAAGATGATCAAGATCAAGTGACACTTCTCACCATCTCAGCATGCATGGCAGTTGGAAGTTAGTTACTTTCTGTTGATTAATTGTCAACCTCCTTTCCCTCCTTTTTAGTTGATGTATAAAGCTTGTAATAAACACTCAGTGATGAATCAATGAAACAGTTACGATACTTATATTGTTCAAAAGACACGAATAGTAATTTTGAACATATTATTTCACAGACATATTATTATACGGGCTTATTTGAATAATTTTAAATTAAAGCTACTAAGCTAGGTAGCTAGGGCCTAGGAGGTGGCATGCTTCTTAACCCCGCTTAGGTTGGTCGCAAAGATAAACTGGGCGGGAGTAGTGCCCAACCTCAACACCAAACGGCTGTAGAGACCATCCTGTTTGAACCCAAGGGCATAGCAAATGGGCACATCAGACCGTGGAATTGACATCATACAATAAGAGATCTTGTATCCCAACCCTTCTCGACTCAGCTGGAATTCGACGGCCTTAGTCGCTGGATCTGTTGTGACGATTTTCGTAAAGACATTGCTGCCTTGTGCCAAACCCCAAGTGGTGTCTCCGGCACATGATGGATTATTATCCTTGACGGGAAAGTTGATGGTGTAAGAAGTGTCCTCCATGACGAAGGAATCCGCCCTCAAGTTGGCGGGTGATGATGAGTTATGGGAAAAGATGATGGGAAAGCCGACGAGGGATTGGTCGGAGAGGGTGCACTGAGTGACGTCGTGGGGGCAACCGCTACCAGCTGTAATGAGGTCGTTTAGGCACAGTCCCAACCAGACCGGCTCCATGGTGTCCATGGAGAGAGCGTAGTAGGGTTCCCCGATTTTGACCTCTTTGCCTTCGTTGTCCACCACAACATCTGAAGAAGACACCGTAAGCAGTCTTGACGACAAGGCCAAGGGGACAATGACACAAAAGGTGACGAAAAGAAGCACAACACCCTTCATTTTTTGTCACGAATTGAAATCAAATAGTTTAAACTTGGTATTTAAAGGCCCATCAACTCTATATTTTACTAACAAATTGCTTCTTTTTTATCGATTTTTCAAAGCTGCATTTAACATAACTACTATATATATATATATATATATATATATATATATATATATATATATATATATATGGTTTTAGGGTTTTTGGGTCCAAGGAGGTCCAACACAACCTTTTGGTCGGAGGATACACCTCTCAATAATATTTATGTCTAACTCAGAGATAATGAGAGTGCTCGGAAATTCTTTGTTATTCTCTCCTCTTCCGGGTGTCCGAAGTGTCTCCCTTTTACAAGAATGGAGGAGCCTTTATATAGTGGCTCCTCCTCTGCCGACTTGATGGCCCTTAATGGCCGACTTCAAGGCTAATCAAGATATGGAGCCGTTGGACGCTGTTACTCGGTCGACCAACGGCTCTCCTAGGTTGGTAACAGCCCGACCGGGTCCTGTCTTCAATGCTTCAACGGCTCTCTTTTAAAGGAACGCCTTTAATGCCCTCAACGGCTCCTCGAGCCGGGTCCTTTCCTGGCTTGGGGCTCGGCCGACTCCTGGACTCGACCTGACTGCTCTTTGGGCTTCTCTCGATGCTGGCCCACTTTTATTTTCTTTGGGCCCCTATCTCTTGGGCCGGGATCCTTACCCCATCAACTAGTCCCTCACTTTTCCATACCCGGTCCTTCGACCTGGGTTTGGAAAAGTAGCAACCGCTCGTCTCCTTTAATTACCGTATCCGTGCCCTAAATAGCCCCTTGTAACGTCCGGATCATCAGCCATCCTCTCCGGATCTCGCGGAGCCGTTGAGATTCTTTCATCTAGGCTTGGCACCTATAAATGGCCTCCTTCCTTCTCTCTTTTCTTCACGAGTTCATTATGGGTCGCTCTCCCTTGAAAGGGAAGTGAATTGACTTCGGGTCTCCTCGGCGTCCGCTGCCTTCTAAGCGGACTCGACCTGAGAGGGAAAGCAAGAAAAAAGCTTCTCGTCCGGCTCCCCGGAGATCTCCTGCTGGTGCCACCTCCTCAGCTTCGCAGCCGCCGACCCCACCTCAGCGAGAAGTCGTGCCGCCTTTGCTTCGTCCGCCGACTCCAGCAACCGCCAGGGTGACTTCTCAAGATGGATCTTTTGTGGAGGTGGCCGTCCCTGAACAATTGACTTTCAAAATGACTTTCTCCATCCCGCTGGATGACCTAGACGGGCCGGTCACGGGCCTTATGGATGACGAGGATTACGCCCGCTACCAGGAGGCGTATTCGGATGATGAGGAACCCATTCCGCCGCCGCTCATGCCAGCTTTCTGGGACTCGTTCTGCCCCTCTCCCCCTGGACCATCGGGGGGATTCTTTGGGGGCGACTCTTCCTCGCCTGGCGAGTGAACTTTATGTACCGGGGTCGGTCATAGCTCGGAGGAATCTTTTTAGGAGCATTTTCATATCCATAATTTGTAATAAGCTCCTTGCTGCTTGTACCCTCCTTTTCCATAATAATAATAATAAAAGCGCTATTTTCGTTTTGCCTTGTGTTTTGTCGTGTTTTGTTACGTGCCCATTCGGACGACTGGTCAAGGAGTCGGTCACATCGTCAGACTCTTTTCAGTCTGACATCTGCAAGATTCCCCATAGCTCGGGTAAATCCAATCTTTTCTATGTTGGCGTGCGAATCTTGCTCTTCCCGGGCGGATCTGATGGAACTAATCTCTGACAAAGATTCTCTTCATCCGTCCAATCCGGCTCAGTTATGCCAGTCTCCTCCGTAATTATCGCCTAGATATTCGCCTTCCCTGGGCTATATAAAGACCCTTCCCAGTTGATGCAAATCGCAACACTCTTCATTTTGCGAAAGCACGGCGCTATGAGTTATAGGGATGGTGATCGCCGCTGGTCCATTCGCAACAAGGAGCATGCTCGACTGGAGCGGTTGAGGCAGAAGAGGCTGGCTAATGGGGGTCGTCTGGTGGGCGACTCGGCTTCAGACCCCATCGTGGTGCCTCCGGACATGCTGGACCTGATGTGTAGGGAGTCTATCGATGTGGAGATGGAGCCTGCGGTGGAGGATCCCGGACCAGAGGTCGGGAATCCTGCTCCCGAGGAGGAAGAGGTGTGGGAGGTTCCTCCGCTTTTCGGCGTTGCCATGTCGCCGAGCGCTCTGGAGAGGCCTTTACAAATGATTGACGATGGGAAGCCGGCCGTGTATCTGGACGAGATGCCAGAGCCTGAGCCGAGTCCTCTACCATTCCGCCCCCAGTACTTCCTAGAGGGTCCTCCGGCTGCCTGCTCGTCGACAGAGAAGGAAGCCAAGCCATGACTCTGTTTTTCTCTTGTAGTTTGCACCGGCCGAGTCCTGGGCCTTGTAATCTTCGTGTTGATTTGAATAAATAGTGTGCTTTTCTTATCCGACCTCGCAATTTCTTACTATTTTGTCGCCCGACCTCGGATCCATGAGACGGACCCCTAGTCTTGCTATGGCGAGATCCTCCTGTCGAGGGAGTCGCCGAGTCTGATCGCCGACTCCGCGACCGGAATTTCTTCGTGAGCTCGGCCGATATCATTTGATGAGCCGGGTTCTACCGGGTTGCTTCTAGAAGCTTCCAGCTCGTATCTCGTGGGCCCAGAGGCCATGGCCCGCTACGGGCTTCCGACTTAGCAGGCCAGGTCACGTGACGTTCGACCCTAGCCTAGGGCAGACGCGCCGTCTGTGGGCTAACCCTAGGCCTGAACCGTCGCCCCGCCTTTTGAGGCATTAAATGCGGCGTCCCTTCACGTCTCGTCACCTCCAGCCCCTCCAACGAGAAGGTGGCACGTGGCCGCCCTTTGAAATTCTTACCCTTCAAATAGCCACTTCGTCTCTCTTCCCACTCTCTTCTCCAGTTTTCCTTTTCAGTTTCAACTTCGAGCTTCTCCGGCCACTCTGTTCCTCCTCCAATTTCCTTCCTGACCTAGGTAATGTCTTCTTCCTCGCATTCTTCTTCTTCTCGTCGTTACTCGGTCGACAACACCGAGGCGACTTCTCCCTCTTCTTCTTCTCCTTCTTCGTCTTCCTCTTCTCCTCCTCGTCGTATGGAACTTCCGGCGGACGTTCCATTGACGTCTTCCCTCCGTCGTACGGAACTTCCCTCGGACGTTCCATCGACATCTTCTCTTCCTCCGACCCCCTCTTCTTCGGGGGCGGTTACTCGCTGAGCCCCGCTCCTCTAACGACGGTGGCGGCTCTGCCGGGTGGCGTTATACGGCCGCGGGGCAAGTTCGATCCAATCGTTCGTCCTTCCGGGCCGCCGTCCGTCGCTACTGCGGCGGATCTGGAAATGGCCCAGTATCTTCTTGGGCCTTCGGCCATAGTCCTTGCCCCGGAGGGCCGGCAAATTTACGACCAACCCGAGGGTTGTGTCGGTATTCATCTACACTCGGTTGCCTTTGGCTTCCGAGTTCCTCCATGTCCTTTTCTCTCTCTTTTTTACCGGCATTATAACTTGGTTCCGGGCCAATTAGTGCCCAATTCTCACCGACTCCTTACTTGTTTCATCAATCTCTGCCACTGGTGGCTGTGCGAGCCGGACCTCGACCTGTTCCGGTATCTTTTTACCGTAAACAAGGTTGGCTCGCACTCGCCGGGCTTTGTTCAAGTCGCCGCTCGCCCGGGGCGACAGCTTTTCGAGGGGCTGTCCGATTCCATCAAGGATTGGAAGCTCCTTTACTTCTTCGTCCGCCCTGCCATTTCTTCTTTCACTTTTCCGACCCTGTGGCCGGCCGCTCTGTTCAAGCCTTGTCCTCGACGTGCCGTTTCTTCCGACGATGCGGTCTTGGGCGGCGAGTTCTTGAAGGGCTTCGGGCCGTACTCCGTCAAGTACTGGTCCCGAGTCCGGGCCATGGCTAAGCGTGGCTTGCTACCGGAGGGTGCGGCCACCGTAGGTAGTCTTCGTTACCCCTCATTCTTTTCCTATCTCGCCCTATTCCGACTCGGAACACCTCATGCTTTCTCTTTCCTTTTTACAGGTCCATACGACTCCGACTCCTCCAGCTCCGACGAGGCGTTTGAACCGACTCCCGAGATGGCAGACAGAGCCGAAAAGATGAGGCGTCGGCTGATCCAACGCTCTTCCGGTACTGCTGCTGCCTCTTCTTCTCTACCGTCTCCGGCTCCCAGGCCGACTCCTCCTCCTCCTCAAAACGTGGTGGATCTGACTCCGTCGCCAGTGGTGTCGCCCACTCGACAGCCACCTCCTCCTCAGACAGAGAGCTCCGGTTCTAAGCGCCCGGCTGTTCAAACTGACGAGTCGGCTCCAAAAAGGATCCGGCTGTGCCATGAGGTAGAGGAGGATGCCCAGATCTGGATGGGCACCTCCTCTGTCCGCAAGTGGTGTGCTAACGTCCTTCTACCAAAGGACGTGGAGGCGACTCATGCTCTGGGGGACGGGTACATCCTCGAGGCCTCATTGCGCCAATCGTACCGCGTAAGTGTTTCCCTCTTGACCTTCCCTTCGTCCTTTCCTTTCATTACCTGATTCGTGTCTGTTTCACAGAACCTCACCTTCCAGATGGAGATGAGTAAGCGGCTGCAGAACTATTTGACCGACATGCGGTCTATGTCCAACAAGTTGCGTCAGACGGAGGAGGCCTTTTTGGAAGAGCAGGCGAAGCACCTCAAGGTGGTGGAGGTGCACAACTCTGAGATGCTGAGGGTTACTCGTCAGTGGGAGGAGGAGCGAGACAAGGTGGCGACGATTGCTGCGACCTCTGTTGAGGAGTACAAGAAGTCGGCCGCCTTCGAGGCGGAGGTGAAGGCGGCGATAGAGGCTCGCCAAAAAGAGATTGCCAAGGAGTGGCTGTCGACGCCGGATGGTGACGAGTTCCTCCTAGACTTGGGCGAGCGCGACTATCGCCTCGGCTTTCGCGAGGCGCAGACAGAGATCCATTCCGCCTTGCTGGTCCGCGACTCCTCTTTCACTCCCGAGAGCTGGGGCCTCAAGCCCGTGATAGATGCTCTTCCGGCGACTGAAGGACAGTCGGCGATTGGGGATCCGGCAGCTCTTCCGGCGACTCTTCCTTCAGCGACACCTCCTGAGCTCGCCGAGTCCTCTCTTCAGGCCGAGGACCCTTCTTCTGTTCCCCTGACTGGACCAACGGCAGGGGCCCAAGTCGAAGGGATTGATGTCGACACCCCCTCCCCCGTAGTTTAGGGCTGTTCTGTTTGGGGACAGCCCCCTTTTGTAAAGGCTGGCCTCCTTTTCGGGCCTTTTTTTAATGAAATTCCCCTTTTCTCTTCCTTTTCGTATTATCTTGAGCTCGACGCTTTGTCCTTTGACCTAGTCTTTTTTAACTGCTCACCGAGTCCTTCTGTCGAGGCGACTCTTCAAGGCTTTTCCACAGGCACGACTAAGGGTCCAGGCCCTTGTTTCCTGTCTTTTCTTACTGAGTCCCTCGGTCGAGGCGACCCATTAGGCTTTTTCTATCTTAGAAACAGTTTAGGGTCAGTGCCCCGTCGTTTCTCTCAATACTCGCCGAGTCCCTCAGTCGAGGCGACTCCCGTGGGCTTTTTCTCGGAAACGTCTAAGGGTCTGGGCCATTGTTTCCTATCTTTTCTTGCCGAGTCCCTCGGTCGAGGCGACCCATTAGGCTTTTTCTATCTCAGAAACAGTTTAGGGTCAGTGCCCCGTCGTTTCTCTCAATACTCCCCGAGTCCCTCAGTCGAGGCGACTCCCGTAGGCTTTTTCTTGGAAACGTCTAAGGGTCTGGGCCCTTGTTTCCTATCTTTTCTTGCCGAGTCCCTCGGTCGAGGCGACCCATTAGGCTTTTCCTATCTCAGAAACAGTTTAGGGTCAGTGCCCCGTCGTTTCTCTCAATACTCGCCGAGTCCCTCAGTCGAGGCGACTCCTGTAGGCTTTTTCTCGGAAACGTCTAAGGGTCTGGGCCCTTGTTTCCTATCTTTTCTTGCCGAGTCCCTCGGTCGAGGCGACCCATTAGGCTTTTTCTATCTCAGAAACAGTTTAGGGTCAGTGCCCCATCGTTTCTCTCAATACTCGCCGAGTCCCTTAGTCGAGGCGACTCCTGTAGGCTTTTTCTTGGAAACGTCTAAGGGTCTGGGCCCTTGTTTCCTATCTTTTCTTGCCGAGTCCCTCGGTCGAGGCGACCCATCAGGCTTTTTCTATCTCAGAAACAGTTTAGGGTCAGTGCCCCGTCGTTTCTCTCAATACTCGCCGAGTCCCTCAGTCGAGGCGACTCCTGTAGGCTTTTTCTCGGAAACGTCTAAGGGTCTGGGCCCTTGTTTCCTATCTTTTCTTGCCGAGTCTCTCGGTCGAGGCGATTAACTGTAACCTATGTGCTTTATTTAGATGTTTGGAATCCTTGAGCACGTACACGGCCTATCCTTTTCTACGGATAGAACCTTTTCAAATGGGTGACATTCCATATGCGATCTATGAGCTTGCCTTCCATAGTCTCTAACTTATAGGTTCCGGCTTGGACCACCGCTGCGATACGGTATGGCCCCTCCCACTTAACTGCAAACTTGCCCCCTTCGGTGGGCTGACTGGCCTGTCGATCGCGTAACACGAGGTCGCCAACCTGGAAGGTTCGCGGGCGAGTCCTCTGGTCGCGATATCTTTTCACCGCCTGCTGGTACTCGACCATCCGTGCACTCGCGGCTTCCCTCCTTTCTTCTAGGAAATTTTTCTCGATCCGCAAATTCTCTTCGTTCGCTGCATCCGAGTAGGTGCGAACCCGGTGGGTGGGCTCGACTACTTCGACTGGAACTTTGGCCTCGAAGCCGTATGCGAGCGAGAACGGGCTCTCCCCCGTAGCTCGCCGCTGGGTAGTGCGATAAGCCCATAGGACTCGGTCAAGCTCATCCGCCCAACTTCCTCGGATGTCTTCGAGCTTCTTCCGGATCCCATCGACCAACGTTCGATTCACATTCTCGACCTGCCCATTGGCTTGTGGGTACGCCACCGAGACCTTGGTATGCTTGATACCGTGTCGGCGGCAGAAATCAGCGAAGGCCTGGCAGTCAAACTGTCGCCCGTTGTCGCTGACGATGTGCTTGGGCAGGCCGAAGCGACATATCACCCTTTTCCACAGAAAACGTCGACATTGGTACTCAGTGATGCTAGCCAATGGCTCTGCCTCGACCCATTTGGTGAAATAGTCGATAGCCACGACACAAAACTTCAGACCTCCCGGGGCGACGGGCAATAGCCCCAACAAGTCTATTCCCCACTTGGCGAAGGGGATAGCAGTGGTGACCGGTGTATAAAAGGTGGCCGGCCGGGTGTCTTTCCTGGCGAATGCTTGACAAACGCCGCATCTGGACATCCATTCGATGCAGTCTCGCATCATGGTCGGCCAATAATACCCTTGAACGATCAACTTCCTGGCGAGCGTGTGAGCGCCCTGGTGCGCGGCACAAATGCCTCTATGAGCTTCGTCCATTATTTTCTCGGCCTCGGGTCTAAGCAGGCACTTTAGTAAGGGTCCACCGAACGACTGTTTGTATAGCTGTCCGTCGATGATCTGGAAGGAAGGGGCTTTCCGCCGAACTCTCGCGGCGACTCCCGGGTCTTCCGGTAACTCGCCTTTTTCTATGAATCGCCGGATGTCCTCTATCCAGAACATTTCGGGATTTTTCACTCGATCCCATTCCTCGATATCTACTCGCTGGACTTCCAGTGGTGCCTCCTCAACACTCGGCCGGTTTAACTCCTCCTTCTGGCAGATTTTTATCAGGTGGTCCGGTACCCCTTCCAGGGCAATTTTGGACAATAGGTCGGCTTCCATGTTGTCCGCGCGGGGTATGTACTCTATCTCGTAAGCCCCGAACCCTTTTAACATCTCGACCGCACGCTCTTTGTATAGTACCATCCTTGTATTCTTAGTTTCACACGTACCCGATATCTGTCCGACTACCAGTCTGGAGTCAGTCTTGATTCGCAGCCGCTCGACTCCCAGGGCCTTGGCGAGTCGGAGGCCGTTTAATACCGCTTCGTACTCGGCCTCATTATTTGATGTTGAGAACCGATATCTCAGAGCGTATTATAGCCGGAATCCTTCCGGAGTGATGAGCATGACACCGCCTCCACAGTGTTGTCGACTCGATGCTCCGTCCGCGTGCATTTCCCACCACTCGCCTGGGCAGCTCTCCGAGGCATGTTCCTTTTCTTCCTCACTTGCCGTGCATTCAACCAGGAAGTCGGCCAAGGCTTGACCCTTAATGGAAGGCCGGGGTTGGTATTCAATCCCGTACTGAGTCAACTCTACGGCCAACTTTACAAGTCGGCCGGAGGACAAGGGGTTTCTTAGCACGCTTCCGAGCGGCTGGTCTGTCAAAACTCGAACGGTATGAGCTTGGAAATAGGGTGCCAGCTTGCGCACGGTGACTACCAATGCATACACAATCTTTTCCAACACGGCGTACCGCGTCTCAGCGGCCTTCAGCGAGCGACTTACGTAATAAACCGGGTGCTGGACTCGGTCCTCCTCTCGGACCAACACCGAACTCACTGCCTTGGCTGAGGCGGCGAGATACAAGAATAAAGGCTCGCCCACCTGGGGGGTAGACAGCACTGGGGGCGTTGAGAGGTACTGTTTCAACTCCTTGAACGATTGTTGGCATTCGGCAGTCCAAGCGAATCCCTCCTTCTTCTTCATGGCTTCGAAGAAGGGTACGGTCTTATCCGCCGCTTTGCTCAAGAAGCGGCTAAGGGCGGCCAATCGGCCAGTCAGCCGTTGTAGGTCCCTGACGGTTGTAGGAGGCTGCATGTCGATGATGGCCTGTACTTTTTCCGGATTAGGCTCGATGCCTCGTTTGGTGACCATGTAACCCAAGAATTTGCCACCTTGGACGGCGAACGCGCACTTTTTGGGGTTCAGCCGAAGGTTGTATTTTATCATTACCTTGAAGCAGTCGGCCAAGTCCTCCGCATGCTTATCCTCCTCCCGGCTCTTGACGAGCATATCGTCGACGTATGCAGCCATCGATTTCCCAAGCAGATGTTGGAACAACCGGGCGACCATTCGGGTGTACGTAGCCCCGGCATTTTTAAGTCCGAAGGGCATGACTCGATAACAGTAAACTTCGTCCGGTGTCAGGAAGGCGGTCTTCTCCTCATCCGCCGGGTGCATAAATATTTGGTGGTACCCTCTGTAGGCGTCCATGAAACTCAGTAGCGCCGACCCGGCCGTTTCGTCAACTAACTGGTCGATCCGAGGTAGGGGAAACGGGTCTTTCGGGCAAGCCTTATTAAGGTCGGTGTAGTCCACGCACATTCGCCACGCCGGGGGCTTGGGCACGAGGACCACATTGGCCAACCACTCTGGGTACTTAACCTCGCGGATGTGCCCGGCCGCTAGTAGCGTGCCAACTTCCTTCTTCACAAATTCCCTCCGGTCGTTGGCTAGGTATCGTTTCTTCTGTACGACCGGTCGGTGCTCCGGATCTACGGCGAGTTTGTGTGATATGATTGATCGGTCGACGCCAGGCATGTCCTCTGGGCCCCAGGCGAAAACCGTCCGGTGCTCCCGGAGCACCTTTACAATTTCTCTTTTCAATGTCTCGGAGAGGCCGACTCCAATCAGACCCGTCGCTTCGGCCATATAGAGTCGATCTCGACTTCTTCCAACTCGACAGCAGGCTCTGGGCGAGGTAGTATCGTCTTCTTCGGGGGCCTCTCAGTGATCTCATGGATCTGCATCTCGCGTTTGCCCATCCCTCTGCATGCCTGCAGATAGCAGTCGCGGGCGACCTTTCGATCACAGCGCACTGTGCCTACTCCATTCGGTGTGCGGAATTTCAGGCAGAGATGCTCAATTGAGATCAAGGCTCCTAAATCCTCAAGACCCGGTCGGCCAAGTATCGCGTTATGCGAGCAGGCCAGGTCTACCACAATAAATTTCATGTTGAGTTTCTGTACGTCCGGGTACGTGCCAATCTCCACTGGGAGAGTGATCGACCCTTCCGCCTCCACCGAGTCCCCTGTGAAGCCGGCGAAGGGAGTTTTGACGGGGTTCAGCTGTTCCCGAGTCAGCCCCATTTTGGTGAAGGTTTCTAGATATAGCACGTTGACGCTGCTCCCGGTGTCCACCAGGATTCGCCGAACGACGATGCCGTTGACGTCCATGGCTATAACCAACGCATCTCGATGCGGTATTTCTCCGGCTGGTAAGTCTCTGTCGGTGAACACAATGGGCTCTCGACACACCTTTTTGGAGTTCTCCTCACGCCCGTACACTGTCCCGACGTACAACTGCCGAGCCCAAGCTTTTCGGGTGTTCGCTGAATCACCACCTTCCGGCCCGCCGAATATCATGTTGATAACCGGTTTTTGGCGCCACTGAGCCTCCTCCTCTTCGGGAACCGGCTGTTTGCCTCGACTGCTTTCGGCAACGGCGACGGGCTCCTCATCCCCTCGACTGCCCGGTCTCTGCCTCCACTGGTTAGGAGGCGGGGTTCCTTGCTGGATGATGCCCTCCATAATCTTCTTCAGGTAGAAGCACTCCTCCGTACTGTGGGTATAAGATTTATGATAACGACAATACTTAGCGTTCTTACCCATTTCTTCGTTTGTCGCGCGATCGTCGATCGGCGGAGGCGGAGGCGGGGCAACCGCTTGTACCTCGTGGACCGGAAGCTCAGGAATCGGCCGATAGGCGTGGACCACGGGTCGGTCGTACGGCCGTCTAACTTCGGGTCGCCGAGCCACGTCCGGGTGCCTTTCTTTGGCTTCCGCTCGCGTTCTCTTTCCGCTGGCAGATCCGCCGACTTCGCGCTATTGCTTGTACTTCATAGCCTGCTCCGTATTGGCCCTCTTGTTGGCCATATGAATGGCTTCTGCGTAGGTGGCCGGCCGATTGTCCCTCAGGTCTCGGTACAGCTGGCCGGACCGCAGCGACTCGATGAAGAAGGTGAGCGCCGTCTGGTCCTCGACCTCTTCTATGGACTGGATTTCTTTCTGCCAGCGGGCCAGATAGGTTTTCAAAGATTCGCCTTCGTCTTGACGGATGTCACCCAAGTGAGTTAGGTCCTTTTGTGGCTTAATATTAGCGGCGTAATGGCTCATGAAGCGGTCTGCCAGCTCTTCAAAGTTGTGAATCGACCCTGAGGGCTGCGCCACCAGCCACCTTTGTGCTGACCCCTTCAACGTGGGTAAGAAAGCACGACACATGACCGGGTCTCGTACCCCTAAAACCTGCATCTTGGCCTGATAGCTCAGCAAATGCTCACGGGGATCGCCGGTTCCATCGAACGTGGCTTGTTCCGGGAACTTGAAGTCACTCGGTATCTTAAAAGCCATAACCTCGTCTGAGAAGGGTAAGGCGGTCAGCAATGTACGTCCTGGGGATTTGGCTTTCCCCTCCATCCGTTCTTTCAGATTTCGCACCTCCTGTACTAGGTTAGCCACTTCGACCCTCTCCCGGGTGCGATTTCCAGTGGATTCCGTGCTTTCGCCGACTTCAGACTCAGCCAGTTGGACGGGGTTGCGGGGAGGTTGCTCCACGCGACGGGTCTCAGTCCTGGCTCTTTTGGTTCGGCTCTTCTCTCGTGCAGCTTGTCGGTCGCGGGCGGCTAACGGGGCACGACTGGGCTCCTTCCGGCCTAATCGTTCCCTTGCCGACCGACGCCCAACGCTGGGACCTAGCCGGGAATGAACGGATTGTACCGGTTGGCTTTCAGCCCGTCGGCTCAATTGCCAGTTGTCGGGCCTCTGAGGCGGTTGCAACTCGCGTTGCGGCTGGCGAGTGATGGACTGTTCTCTCATTCCTAGGCTCGCTTCGGCGCAGGCGCGCCCGATTGCGCGTAACTGCTCCGGGGTGAACACCACCTGAGGTAATTGCGGGTTTATCTGCGGCGTCGGCGGCGGCGGCGTCTCGTTTTCTTGGCTCCGAGCATTTCTCCTATTCAGCTGGCTTCTCAGGTCGGCCTCCCGTCCGTTGTCGTGACGGCTCGACTGTTCCTCGCTTCCTGCCATGCCTGGAGTTTTCCTGATTCGACTGTTGTTCCTCGGACTTGCCTCACTCAAGAGGACACGTGACTCTTCGTTTCGATTCCCACGGACAGCGCCAGTGATGGTTTTAGGGTTTTTGGGCCCAAGGAGGTCCAACACAACCTTTTGGTCGGAGGATACACCTCTCAATAATATTTATGTCTAACTCAGAGATAATGAGAGTGCTCGGAAATTCTTTGTTATTCTCTCCTCTTCCGGGTGTCCGAAGTGTCTCCCTTTTACAAGAATGGAGGAGCCTTTATATAGTGGCTCCTCCTCTGCCGACTTGATGGCCCTTAATGGCCGACTTCAAGGCTAATCAAGATATGGAGCCGTTGGACGCTGTTACTCGGTCGACCAACGGCTCTCCTAGGTTGGTAACAGCCCGACCGGGTCCTGTCTTTAATGCTTCAACGGCTCTCTTTTAAAGGAACGCCTTTAATGCCCTCAACGGCTCCTCGAGCCGGGTCCTTTCCTGGGCTTGGGCCTCGGCCGACTCCTGGACTCGACCTGACTGCTCTTTGGGCTTCTCTCGATGCTGGCCCACTTTTATTTTCTTTGGGCCCCTATCTCTTGGGCCAGGGTCCTTACCCCATCATATATATATATATATATATATATATATATATATATATATATATATATATATATATATATATATATATATATATATATATATAGGGACGCACTCAGGTGCGAATAAGTGCCCAAGAAGGAAATGTGAACGAATCAACGCGTGACACGTGTCCAGATCTAATAACTTAAAAAAAAATGCGGTGGCATTTTCGTAAATAATTGAACATCGAAGTGCAAGTAAAATATCTTATAAGTGCACCTATTTTCACCTATAAGTGCATGTAATTTTGCTTTGTTAGCATTCACTTTCCGCAACCATTCATGCACCTGGGTGTGCTTATAACTATATGTGCAACTATTTATAACTATAGGTGCAACTACTTATAACTATATGTGCATCTACTTTCACCTACAAGTGCATGTAATTTTGTATTGTTAACATTCATTGATCTGAGTTCAGCGGGTAGTAATACTCCTAAAAACCACTCGCAAACATTCATACACCTAGATGCAACTACTTATACCTATGTGTGCAACTACTTAGAATTATAGGTGCAACTACTTAGAACTATAAGTGCAACTAAGTATTGATGTTGAGTGTAAATTTTTACTTGCACCTATAATACATTTTACATGCACTTGTAATACATTTTACTTGTACTTCGATGTTCAATTATTTACGAAAATGCCATCGTGTTTTTTAAAAAAATCAGTGTTTCTCATCCATTATATCTGGACACGTGGACGAACAGAATTCATTCCTATTTCGCGCCTGGGCGAGCCGTTCGCACCCGAGTGCAACTCTATATATATATATATATATATATATATATATATATATATATATATATATATATATATATATATAAAAGGAAGGGTTCAAGTGCGAGTATAGCTTCCCGTGCGGTTGTGCGGTTAGATCTGAGCCATTAATCAAATTTAGATTAATGGCTCAAATGAATGAAAATTAAAAAAAAAAAAAAAAAACGCATGTCTGGAAGAAAGAAGCATATTAAAATGGCGCACCTTAAGTGTTAGAAACACGCACCTTAAGTGTTAGATCTTAAGCACAACCTCACGCACATTAAGTACAAAGCCCACACATATTAAGCACAACCTCACGCACATTAAGCACAAAATACACGCGCTTTAAATATTAACTCACAGACTTTAAGTTTCAACAACTATTGACATTAAACACAAACTCACGCACATTAAGTACAAACCACATGCACATTAAGCACAACCTCACGCACATTAAGCACAAATCCCACGCATTTTAAGTATTAACTCGCAAACTTTAAGTTTTAACAATTATTGACATTAATCACTAACCTCACACACATTAAGCACAAACACTACGCACATTAAGCACAAACTCCACTCACATTAAGAACAAATCTCACGCACCTTATGCACAAAATTCCACACTTTAAGTTTTAACAACTACTCACGTTAAGCACAACCCCACGCACATTAAGCACAAAAGCACAAAACTCACGCACTTTACGCACAAAACTCACGCATCTTATATACAAAACTCACGCACATTAATCACAGATCCGCTCACCTTAATTTTGATCTAGATACAAAAATTACAAAATTACCATCACTTTTTTTTTTTAAATTTTGATAATTCTGTATGTTGATTTAAGCAAGATAAATGACCCAAATTAAATCGCACAATCGCATATATATATAATATATATATATATATATATATATATATATATATATATATATATATATAATTTCCAGGATCGTCGAGTATCTCGTGAATCGATATTCACATGTCATATGACCCAACAACCAATGTAATTTACTGTACATACATATATAAAATTGATGAATTAATAAGCACAAGGACTATCTTCAAAAAATAAGCACAAGCACTACCTGTAAGAATCTAGAATGAATTTTATATATAATTGATGAGTAAATAAGCACAAAGACTACCTGTAGCAATCGAGAATGGATTATTGATGTATAATAATTATGTCTCCCAAAAACAAAGTGTCCGTTGATTAATCCTATATTCTTGAAGGGTCAAGTGTCCCTTCAAGAATATTATATTCTTAAAAGGTTAAGTATTCTAAGAATATTAGGCGCTGTTTACTAACTGAAAATTTTTAAAAACTAAAAAATAGAAAACAGAAAACATGTTTACTTGCACAGTTTTTCATTTTGAAAACTGAAAATAATTTTTGAAAATTTCTGAAAAACTGTAACACTCTTACAAACTATTTTCTAAATGAAAAACAGAATCATCTATCATCTATTTAGTTATATGTCACTATAACTACATTACTATGATTACATTTATTATCATCTTATTTACTTATCATTATCCTCTATCTTTTTTACTTACTTTACTAATTTAAACATAACTTATTTGCTTACACTTTAAAGTTAGACATTATTTAAATGATCAAAATTAAGAATTAAACTCTATATAATGTTTTAGATTTTGATTGAACTCAATAGATTATTAGTTCGAATATTTTTAATTATGTTACGTCATAATACAAGTTCGGTTTAGATATCGGATATTGAAATCTCACATATATTAAAATTCAAAGTAAAAGTTATATATTCATATACATGTCATTCAAATGAATATATGCAAAAAATATTTTAAATATTAGCTCAAAAAATATTAATATTATCTAAACTAAATTTTAGGTGAACTTAGTAGCTTATTGGTTCGGATATATTTTTTAGTTATTATTTTATATATATACAGATATAAATTTTGTTCAGTTATCAAATGTAAAAATCTTACATATATTAGACTTAAAAGAAAAAAAAATTAAAAAAATTTATTCCATTTAAACCAAATATATGTAAAAATATTTTAAATATAAGATCTAAAAATCACTCGAAATTAAGCTTGTGTTAATTTTATAACGTTAATCTAAAAAAATAAATTTGAAAAAATAAGTATTGGTAAACAAGTTTTCTAACACAAAAAAAAAAACAAAACAAAGAATGAAAACTGAAAAATTAAAAAACAGAAAATAAAGAACAATTTCCTATTAGTAAATGGACCCTTATATTCCTGAAAGTTCAAGTATCACTTGAGAAATATTATATCCTTAAAAGGTCAAGTCCTACAATTGTATAAAGGGCCTTAAAACTTCATTGTAATTCGTTCAATGTTAATTGTAACTCAGGCCGTTCCAATAAAAATTGTAGCCCTGTGCAATATCTTAATTTGAGAAGTAATTTCTATGTATAAATAATAATTGTTCAAAAAGTTGTATCAAAATATAAATATTGTATAAAAAATACATCTAAAATTTTATTTAAAAAGTGACGTGCGCCGTGCACATTTAGACGCAAAATTATCTACCAAACTTTTGATATCAACTTCTTTCAAAAGATCATTTTCAATAGAGATTAAAGCTGACAAATTATTCTATGGACCCGGTCCACCTTGCAAGGTAGACCCGTGTCAAGAAATACACAATTTATATACTTAATGTTCACAATTTACATATTCAATGTTCACAATTTTTATATACTAAATGTTCACAATTTACATACTGAATGTTCACAATTTACATATTAAATGTTCACAATTTTATATACTAAATATTTACAATTTACATATTGAATGTTCAAATTCAAATTGTGAACATTCAGTATGTAAATTGTGAGCATTCAGTATATAAATTGTGTATTTTGACCCGGGTCCATATTGCAAAGTGGACCCGGGTTCATGGCATAACTGTCTCTTAAAGCTAATCTAGTGAGTTTTTAAAGCAATTGCCAATTGGACTCAATTTCACCCTATCATAAATCGGCCAAATCTCCATGCACTTAGCCTAAAATCATGTATACTATATATACATATAATTTTTTTTTTTTTAATATGGGGCTCCTCAAAATTGGAGGCCCTGTGCGGTCGCACATGTTAGACATGCTCAAAACCGGCCCTGTTGTAACTCATTCAACACTTAGAACATCCAATATTCAACACTTATAGGGCGTTTGGTTGGAAGGAAGGAAGGAATTAGGAGGGAAAATGAATTATAATTCTCATTCTCAATAATAAGGTGAGAATAAAGTAGGAATTCAAATTACATTGTTTGGTAGGGATGAATAGAATTATTCGGAATGAGAATGAAATAAGTGGTATAAATACTAAAATGTCCTTGTGTAATAATAATGCTAATAATAATACAAGGTAAAAAAAGTCATTTTCCTCTGTTTTCCCTTTCATTTCCCTATTGAATTGCAATTCATATGTGGGAGGTACAGTGGCAGATCCAAAAAATCATATAAGTGGGGGCGAATATTAAATGCCGTTAGAAATGTCAATGACAAAATATCAAATAACCATAATAATGTTAAAATACAAAATACATTATAAATTACAATATATTTATGAGAAATATGAAACATAATCAAT
Organism: Ipomoea nil; assembly: GCF_001879475.1. Classification (NCBI taxonomy): domain Eukaryota; kingdom Viridiplantae; phylum Streptophyta; class Magnoliopsida; order Solanales; family Convolvulaceae; genus Ipomoea; species Ipomoea nil. The sequence continues at coordinate 20,968 of NW_017619768.1, forward strand.
TAGATAAAATAATTTGAATAACAATATATTCATAAATACTTTTAAATATATAATTTCTTTTAGTTAGATCAATTTTTCTAAATTAATTCGAATACAATAAAGTATATTATAAACTTGTATACTACATTAATTAAATGATTTATAAAAATTAGACTAAAAGAGCATTTAATTTGTTAATTAAATGATTCATAAAAAGTAGACTAAAAATATTCAATTTATCTTGAGAAGAAATGAAAGAGAGAAGATAATTAAAAATGTTGCTAATGAGATTTGAACCCATGACATAAGCCTTTTATAACATAAAATTTGGAGTTTAACTAAGTTACTCAAACTGTTAATATTTTCAACATAAATATAGAGTTTATATAATATTCCATGCTATATATGTATATATATACATACATATATATAAATGGGTGGGGTGGGGGAGTGGGGGCAGCTGCACCCACAGCCCCCACACTGGGTCTATCTCTGGGGAGGTATGAATTGCAATTCCCTCCAACTAAACATTGTAATTCAGGTGACCAAAGAATTAAGTTGTAATTAAATTACAACTACATCCAACCAAACAACCCATCAATATTCAATACTCTTTCAATATGCATTCAATCAATTTTTTTATATCTACTATACTAATAAGAACCAAAAGAAGTTAGACTTATAATGAGTAAAAAAAAAATGTCCCTCACATTATTAAATCAAATGAATAGTTCATATTTTATTTTTTCCTTTAGATTTCCTAATTTATCTTTAATTATATGATTATCCGTCTATTAAATATTCTCTCCTCCATTAATATAATTATACTTCACCGTTAACTCCATGCCATCTAAGCATTGTCTTCCAAATAGGATTCTGGATTTTGGTCTTCCAGTCTTTTCTTGGCATTATAGGTTTTCCGCAGAGCATCTATTGCTGCTAACAAGGTGCAAATCAGAGCCAGCAAGAACCGGCGAAAGGCTGAACCCAAACGCTGGCTACTGGAGGGTAAGAAGATTTGTAGAGCCTCATCCAAGTAGATAGACAACACAATATTATCACACCAGTAATTTTCTCTTCTTTTGTCTTCTTCCATTCCCAAACATCTCTGCAAATTACTATGTGACCACAACAGAATCCCCAACAATAATTATTTGTTTTTGCCCGACGTGCAGTAGTGGTTTGTAGATAGTGAATTGTGAGGAATCACATAGACAACTTGGGCCTCCTTTTGTTTAGAGTTAATTGGTTTGAAGGTTAATTTGATCTAGTAAGTTGCTTGATTTAATGTGTTGGTAATTCATGGAATTAGCTTGCGTAATGTTGGTTTGTTTTTTTTAGTGGGACAAGTGAATTCATGAAGTTCTTGGACTGAGATTGGGGCTTTTAGAGTCTTTTGATTGTTTTGTGAAGTTAAGTGTATTTTTCCTTCTTTCTTAATTTTTGTGTTCCACAGTTTCTGAACTGAGAGCTAGAAAGATGTGGTTTATCAATTTTAATGCAAATCATTGCCAATCATCAATGTCTTAATTAATAGCCAAATATTAAATGATAAACCAATTAATTTAATTAGTTACATGCACATGCAAATGCCACATTTAAGGTTAACATACAATATTTGTGTGCTTATTGATTTGTATTTCTATACTTTCTCAACCTGTTGAGACACAAAGAGTCAACACCGAAGCTCAATCTCATAACCTCTCGTATGGAAGATCAGGATCACTACATGCCATCTGACCACAAGGTACTTTGGCCGGTATTTAATTACAGCAATATATATAATAGCTTTATTCTCCTCTGTAATTTATAGTTAGTTATTATTCCCTGGTGTGCATAAATTAATTTTTCGCTCTTATACAATAAGGCGCGAACCAGGTAACCCAAACATAGTATATATCAACATAATTATATTAATTTATTAACTAATTAAACCGGCCAGTTGCAAACTCAAAAGCTAAACAACTAACCATACATAACCAAGAGAGGAGACTGCATGCTGTGAGAATTAGCACTCCAATAATCTAAATAATTAAGCTTTTGAGCATATTATTTCACAGACATATTATTATTATTATACCTATTTGAATATTTTGATATTAAAGCTAGCTAGCTAGCTAGCTAGGGCCTGCATGCTAGGAGGTGGCATGCTTCTTAACCCTGCCTGGTTTGGTCGCAAAGAAAAACTGGACGGGTTGAATGCCCACCCCCACCCCCAAACGGCTGTAGAGACCATCCTGTATGAACCCAATCACATAGCAAATGGGCACATGAGGCAGTGGAATTGTTATACAATAAGAGATCTTATATCCCAACCCTTCTCGACTCAACTGGAATTCCACGGCCTTACCCGCCGCTGGATCTGTTGTCACGATTTCCGAATTGGTATCGCTGCCTTTTGCCAAACCCCAAGCGGTGTCTCCGCCACATGATGAATTATTACCCTTGGCGGCTGAAAACTTGATGGTGTAAAAAGTGTGTTCCATGACGAAGGCATCCGCGGTGGAGTTGCCGCCGGAATCCGCCGTCAAGTTGGCGGGTGATGATGAGTTGGAAAAGATGATGGGCAAGCCGACGAGGGGTTGGTCGAAGAGGGTGCACTGAATGACGTCGTGGGGGCAAGCAGCTGAAGTTTCATTCTTGAGGTTGTGTAGGCACAGTCCCTCCAGGTGGAAGGTGCCCTTGGAGAGAGCGTAGTAGGGTTCCCCGATTCTGACCTCTTTGCCTTGGAGGTCCACCACAACATCTGAAGAAGACGCTGTAAGCAGTCTTGACGACAAGGCCAAGGGGACGACGACACAAAAGGTGACGAAAAGAAGCACAACACCCTTCATTTTTTGTCACGAATTGAAATCAAATAGTTTAAACTTGGTATTTAAAGGCCAATCGACTCTATTTTTTTACTAACAAATTGCTTATTATTTTATTGATTTTTCAAAGTTGCAGTTAACATTAGTACTATGTATATAATTTCCAGGGTCGAGTATCTCGTGAATTACACGTGTATTCACATTTCATATAACCCAACCAATGTGATTTACTCTACCTACTGCTCATCTTAATTTAATTAGTTTGGATTTTCAATTTTTTTTACACACACATATATATAATATAATTTCTTATATATAATATAATAATCTCCTGTTGAAATTTAGGGGTCACAAATTTTTGGCTTGCACGGATACTATGATACATATATAATTGCTCTGTATTAGTAATATAATATCTATATATGAGGCCCCACAAATTCAATATTCATGTACGTACTGTTAAATACAATAATTTATTTTGAATTCTATATATCTAATTTCATATCTTATTTTCTCAATTTTATTTTCTAATTTTCTGATATGACGGACTTTGATAAATTATTTTTGTCATATGAGTTTGAATACAAATATCTACATAAGCATTCATGTGCATACCTTACTATCATATTTTATTCTAAATACGAGTCATATGTATAAAAATCGATCATTTATGATTCCCCCCTTACACATACATGCAAAAATCATTTCCCCCCTTACACATACATGCATGTGTGTATTATATCATGCTATATTATATATTTATTTTAGGTGGCTCTCCTTGAGGGAAGGTCATAGGATCAAACTTCGGTAGTATTGACTCTTTGGATTGTAACAGATAAAGTATATAACATATACTACCTGTAATAAAGTCAATAGTACTCAACAAAAATATTATTTATTTATTTTGATTTTGATTTTGATTTATGTTTGCACTTAAATATGTTACTCTTACTAAAATTTAATTACCAAGAATTTGATTTTAGTATTAATTAAATATTATAATTTTTTTTTTTTGCCAAGCATCTTGTGCTCACATGGCACATCGGATGAGAAATTGACTCTGTGTACTCTAATAGTTAGAGAAAGTATAGAACAGATACTATCTTATAATAGAGTCAATAATGTTAAAAAAATTTATAATTTTTATTATTTTATCAATGCATCAAAATTGGTTAGCAACACCAGCCAATACAATCGAAAGTGGCTTAAACTTTTGGTGATAGAGTAATCGGAAAAAGAAAACAAAAGTAGCCATGGTTGTCAGAAATTTTTTTGACAACCATGGCGTTGATCTCTAAAATAGTTTTTTTTTTAAAAAAAAAAAAACCAAAGTCTGCGGGCCCTATTGGCATAAACCCAAAAAAATAAAATTAAAATTAAAAAAAAAAAAAACGTTGCTGCAGGTTAAATGCCTCTAAAATATCAAGTGGCTTGTGGTCCACTGGTATCGGATTGCTCCCCTATGTGGAAGGTCTAAGTTTTGAGCCTTGTTGTAGGCATAGATTGTATGTGTATCCCCTTCCTTTGTAATAAAAATGCCTCTAAAATAATTTTAATGTGTTGGCCAAAAATTTTCAACCACTTTATCAAGGTTAGTTGAAAATACCAATCAACTAACTCTTCAAGGTTAGTAAAAAATTCACCCACCTAAAATGATGGTAAAAAAGATAGTCAAATACCATAATGGGTTTAGTCCACTAAAACAAGCTAAAAGCCTTAGAAGTCACTCAGAATTTTACTGGCTATTTAGTTGGATGTAATTGTAATTCCTTTACAACATAATCTTTTAATATTTTAAATTACGGTGTTTAGTTAGATGAAATTGCACTTCCACCAAATTTCAATTGGATGTAATTGTAATTGTAATTCTTTTACAACATAAATTTTTGATATTTTAAATTACGGTGTTTGATTGGAGGGAATTACAATTCCACCAAATTAATGTGCTGGCCAAAAAATTTCAACCACTTTATCAAGGTTGGTTGAAAATACCAATCAACTAACTCTTCAAGGTTAGTAAAAAATTCACCCACCTAAAATGATGGTAAAAAAGATAGTCAAATACCATAATGGGTCTAGTCCACTAAAACAAGCTAAAAGCCTTAGGAAGCCACTCAGAATTTTACGGACTGTTTAGTTGGATGTAATTGTAATTTCTTTACAACATAATTTTTTGATATTTTAAATTACAGTTTTTGGTTAGAGGGAATTGCAATTCTACCAAAATTTAATTCCCTTCATTTGAAGAATTGCAATTTATACATTTCTCCATGAAAATTCTAATTTGGTACCATTTTGGAAAGGGAAAAAACATGAAAATAATTAAATTACCCCTTGGTAGGGAATATCCCGACCGACATAAGCTCCACCACGACCGACTTGCCTTTGTCTTTCTCTTGTGATCTTTGCAGGTGGCAGGTCGGGCTTTTTCCATGAAGACCCCGGTCGGGAAAGGCCGGGAGTTGCCCGAGCGATGGTGTCGACCACCGAGCGGTAGCCCTCTGGCGAAAGAGCTGACAACGGACACGTGGCGGCTCTTTACATCGACAGCCATGGCACCCGGGAGGATGACACGTGGTGGCTACGTGGAGGGCATGCCGAACGGCTGGAATCCTGTCCCCGGCATAGCGGCTATAAATACCCACAGTGGCTACAGTGTAAAGGACTTTTGGACGATCGATAGGTTGTTGTTAGAGAATCCCGACCGCAGTCAGTCGGTACTCAGAGCAGCCAAGTAGATTGTACTTAGGGCCTTTACCGGGATCAATAAAGATTTTACTTGCTTTAATTGGTCTCGTGTTATTTTATATTGCTTACGTAGAATTAGCAGTATCATTTTGGCGCCGTCTGTGGGGAGCGTGCAAGAAACCAACGTCTTGACGAGCACCCGATCACCATATCAACATGTATCCGTGGGCACACAACAACTTTGCCGACGACCAGGCGGATGCGGCGAGCTCCTCCGACCACTATGCTACCCAACAGCAGGGTCAGACGATGGACCTCAACCTCAATCTCTCACCACCACATCCGTCAAATGCATACCCGGCCGCCCAGCAGCCGGTGAATTACATACAACCGGGATACCCACCACCCGGTCTGCCATACCAGCAGCAGCCGATGATGTATCCCGCCCATTATCCGTATCCGGTCCCACCTCCACCGTACGGGTATTGGCCAGGCCAACCAATGTGCTACACTTCCCCGGTTGGTTATCCACCCTATACGCCAGCTTATACAGCTCCAGCCGCCGCCCCTCCAGTACAACCGACCGCACAAGTAGAGCCGCAGCGTCAGTCCACTTCCCGGGCTCGACGCTCGGCTCATTCGCGGTTGGGGTCGGGGGGTGCTGATGCGATGGAGGCACCAGCTCAGGCCGTTCAAGCGGAAGACCCTGAAGAGGTTGCCCGAGCGGTAGCTTTTGATCGTCTTCGACCGGAGATGCGCTAGCGTTTGGGACCCCAAGACCCGAACCGCGGGCAAGAGGACGTGCAAATGCAGGAAGCTAGCCACGAGGCTTCATCCGGGTATAGCGGGTCGAGATCTCACCGACGGCGACGCGCTCGGGATACAGCCCAAGCCGTTCAAGCCGCCGAGCTCAACGAAACTCGAGGACTGCTCAACAACCTCCAGGCCGAAGTTGCGCAGCTCAGGAGTGCGTATCCTACAGCACCCCCGGCCGACCGATCGACCCTACACCAAACGCCTTTCACAGCGGCGGTAATGGCTCAGCCTTACCCGCTCGACTTAAAGGTCTCGGGAGAGAAGAGTTACGACGGTCGGACAGACCCGGAGGCTCACGTGAATGACTTCTTCAGCAATATGATGCTGAAGGGCGTTTCAGACGCCGTGATGTGCAGGGCCTTCTACTCAACGCTTACCGGTCGGGCGGCAGAATGGTTCCGAACCCTGCAGCCGGGGTCAATCGACAAGTTTGAAACCCTGGCGATCAAGTTTGTACGGAAGTTCATTACTTCCAAAGTAGTGAGGAAGTCCTATATGTACCTCGAAAAGGCCAAGCAGCTCGAAGGGGAAAGCTTGACCGACTTCCTCATCAAGTGGAAAGCGGCGGTCGGGGAGGTCGAGCCTATGGACGATGCAACCGCCACTCACATGCTTCACATCTCCCTCCGGGCGGGGTATCTGTACCAGGATTTTATCCTCCACCCCCGACCACCTATGAGGAGGCCCTCCGAAGGGTCACTGATTATGCCAACGCAGGTGAGGCGAATGCCGTCAAGCGCTCGCAGGAGGTCGGCTCTTCTTCCCGTAAACCGGCCAGCCGGGCGGAACATCGATCGGGAGATGACAATCCCCGACCCCGCACCAGGCATGGCGAGTTTACGGCCTTGAACCGATCCGCAGCGGAGGCCATGCAATATGCCCAGTCCTGCAACCTCATCAAACTCCCCCATCCCGATTGAGACGGCCCTGACAAGAGTAAGCATTGTGCTTACCATCGATGCGCCGGGCATGACACCGAGGAGTGTACCCACTTGCGTCAATTATTGGAAGATTTGCTCAATTTGGGAAAATTGGACAAGTGTGTGGGAAAGAGAGAAGACAGCAAGAGAAATACCGATCGGAGGGATCACAGACGATCTCATCACCGCTCTGATCGGTCGGGCCAGGACCGAAGAGACGATCGAAGGGACGATCGTCATGATGACCGACGGGACCCTGACCCTCCGTCCGGTAGCCGCCCGTCCGGAAAGCCTACCATCCACGTCATTTTTGGTGGGCTGGAAGATGCTTCCCGACCGCGGACAAATTGCCCGGTCGCAATAGTGAATTCCCGGGAGACCGGGAAGAGGCAGAAGATGGAGCCCATAACCTTCACCCTTGAGGACCAACCTAGCAGCAGCGACCACGGCATGGAGGCGCTCGTGGTCACGATCGACGTTAAGGGGACGGACGTCCAAAGGGTTATGGTTGACACGGGCAGCAGTGTGAACGTCCTATACTTGGACGTGTTTGAGAAGCTTGGCCTTGACAGGAAGGAGCTGACTCCGGTCGGTGTACCACTGTCGGGATTTACCGGGGCTCTTATCTACCCCGAGGGAAAAATAACGCTCCCGGTCGAGATCGGCACGCCTCCAAAGTCGATCCAAACGGAGCTGGAATTTGTTGTGGTCAACCTCCATTGCGTCCACAACATTATCTTGGGCCGACCCGCCATTATGAAGATTGGTGGGATAATTTCTATGCCTCACCTATGCATGAAATTCCCCACCCCCAACGGGGTCGGCGTGGTCCGTGGCGATGTCCAATCCGCCCGGAAGTGTTACACCCGAGCGGTTAATCGACGTGACTCCGGTCCGTCTTCCCGGGTGAACACCATAGCCAAAGAGGAGGCTAAGGAACGGAAGGAGCAGCCCGAGCCTTCCGAAGAGATAGAAGAAGTTCCCCTATCCGAAGATCGCCCGGATAGGAAGATCAAGATTGGCCGAGCCCTCGCCCCCGAGATCCGAGCGGAAGTTCTGGCCGTGCTCCGGGAGTATGCAGATATCTTTGCATGGGGGCCTGAAGACATGCCCGGGATCGACCGGTCGGTCATTTGTCACAAATTGGCCGTCGATCCCGCAGCTAAGCCGGTCGTGCAGAGGACACGACACCTTTCCTCCGATCACCGCGAGTTTGTAAGAGAAGAAGTCAAAAAGATGGCGGCGATCGAGCACATCCGTCCGGTGGTCTATCCTGAGTGGGTGGCAAATATTGTTCTTGTTCCTAAGCCCCCAGCATGGAGGATGTGCATCGACTTTACGGACCTCAACAAAGCCTGTCCGCTCGACCCGTATCCTCTACCGAGCATTCATCAGATGGTCGACGAGACGGCTGGGGCCGAGTTAATGAGCTTCATGGATGCCTTTAAGGGATACCATCAGATCATGATGCACCATGAAGATGAGAGCAAGACAGCCTTCGTGACCCCGGATGGGCTGTATTGTTACCGAGTGATGCCGTTCGGCCTCTGAAACGCAGGAGCGACCTACCAAAGGATGGTCAACATGCTCTTTGCTGATCTGCTGGGCCGAACGATGGAAGCTTACATCGACGATATGTTGGTCAAGAGTCGGGACCGATCCGACCACACTCGGGACCTTCGGGAGTGCTTCCAGATCATGAGGAAGTACCAGTTGCGGCTGAACCCGACCAAATGTACATTCGCGGTTCAGACCGGCAAGTTCCTCGGCTATATGATGACCAAGAGAGGAATCGAGCCTAACCCGACCAAAGTGAAAGCGATTCTGGACATGCAGCCACCTTCCACCGTTCGGGAAGTCCAGCAATTGACCGGTCGGTTGGCAGCCCTCAGCCGGTTCCTCTCCAAGCTAGCCGAGCGCGCTTTACCTTTCTTCAAGGTATTGCGGAAGGTTAATGGATTCGTCTGGGACGAAGAATGCCGAGCGGCTTTTGACGAGCTGAAGGAGTATCTCATGTCACCGATCGTGCTCTCAAAGCCCGAGCTCGGAGAAGAGCTAGACGTGTACCTCGCCGTGTCCGATCGTGCAGTAAGCGCAGTGTTGTGCCGAACCGATCCGGAAGGGGTCCAGCGATCGGTGTACTATGTAAGCCACGCGCTACATGGTCCCGAGCTCCGGTACTCCCGGCTCGAGAAGGTCGTCTACGCCCTTTACATCGCCGCGATGAAGTTGGCTCCCTACTTCCAGGGTCGAGCGATTCGCGTGTTGACCGATCAGCCGATCGGACCAGTCCTCCGCACCGCCTCTTCATCCGGTCGCCTAGTCAAATGGGCGTTAATGCTGACCCAGTACGCGATCGAATACCGACCAAGACCTGCTATCAAAGGTCAGGCCCTTGCTGACTTCTTAGTCGAATGCACCGCCCGGGATACTCGACCCCCCGAGGTAGCGGATCCCGAGGCTGAGTGGTGGTCGTTGGCTACTGATGGGTCAAGTAGCAAAAAAGGGGCAGGGGGAGGAGTAGTAGTCACGAGCCCAGAAGGATTCAAAGTTTATTTTGCTCTTATGTATCAGTTCCACCCGACCAACAACGAGGCCGAGTACGAAGCGTTCGTTAACGGCTTGCAGTGCGCTCGGGACTTGGGGGCTGAATACATTCGAGCTCAGACAGATTCCACGCTCGTGGTCGGGCAAGTCCTCGGGGACTATGAAGTCAATGGTGAGCGTTTGCAGTTGTATCGAGACCTTGCCATGGAAAAGCTCGCTCAGTTCCGGGGGTATACCGTCCGACACATACCCCGGTTGGACAACGCCGATGCGGATATCTTATCTAAACTGGCCCAAGACGCCCCGGAGCACATTTCGAAGATAGCTCGGATCTTGGTGATCCCAAGACACAGTATTCACCGTCTACCGGTCAATCCCATCCAACCGGTAGATGACAATTGGATCACCGATCTGAAGGAGTATCTCGAGCACGATCGCCTCCCCGACGACCCGCAGCGTGCTCGAAAGGCCAAGCTAAGAGCCCCAAGGTTCCAAGTCTTGGACGGTCGTCTGTACAGGCGATCGTATGGAGGCCCCCTCATGCGTTGCTTGACCGCATTTGAGGCTGAGTTGGTCATGAAGGAGCTACATTCGGGAATTTGCTCTTCACATCAAGGGGGTCGATCCCTGGCCCGCCATCTCATGTTGATCGGGTACTACTGGCCGTCCCTCCAGCTAGACTATGAAAAGTTAGCTCGGGAATGTGAGACGTGCCAACTGTACGCCCGGATGCCTGGACGACCGGCAACGTTCTACCAGCCAGTCACGACCGCAATTCCTTTCGCAAGGTGGGGGGTAGACATCTTGGGCCCCTTTCCTCAGCTCTCCGGTCGGAGAAAGTTCGTGATCGTCGCCATAGATTACTTCTCCAAGTGGATAGAAGCCGAGCCTTTAGCCACGATCACATCTCAGCAATGTGCTCGCTTCCTTTGGCGCAATGTCATTTCCCGTTTTGGCGTGCCCGTGCATCTCATTAGCGACAACGGTCGCCAGTTTGTGAGCCAATATTTCCAGAATTTCTTGGCCACGATCGGGACGACTCATGTCCGGTCGTCGGTCGCTTACCCACAGGGAAATGGACAAGTGGAGAATGCTAACCGGACGATATTGGAAGGTCTGAAGAAGAAGTTACACTCGGCCGGTCGTAGTTGGGCCGATGAGTTGCCATATGTTTTATGGACTTATCGGACGACCCCGAGGGAAGCTACTTTGGAGACCCCTTTCGCCCTGGTTTACGGAGCTGAAGCCCGACTTCCGATCGAGGCCTGGATTCCGACCGATCGAGAGAGAACCTATAATGCGGAAGAGAACGAACACGCGATGGCCGTGGATCTTGATGGGATCGAAGAAAAACGAGAGCTAGCCGCTCGACGCATGGCCGAGTATCAGAAGCGCGTCAAGAGTTCTAAAGATGTTCGGGTCAACCCTCGTTATTTTCAAGTCGGAGACTACGTTCTACGGCGAAGGGAGGTCAGCCAACCTCTAGAGGGCGGAAAGCTAGCCCAGAACTGGGAAGGGCCGTACATCATCAACGCTGTCATACGGCCGGGTACATACCGACTAGAGACAACGACTGGTCGGCTAATCGAGGGGACTTGGAATTCCGAGCACCTCGTTCTCTTTAGGCATTAGCCTATTTTTTGTATTTTTAGACGAAGTGGGGGCTTGACCTGCGAGTTAGTCCCGGCCGTCATTTCTATGTAATTTTATGGTTATAAAATTAATTCAACCGCCTGCAAGCGGGAAAGTTTAATGTATATACGATCGATGATTGCCCGACCGTTTGTATGCGGCGGCCCGATCGGTTATTTTCTTTCACCTTCGCTACATGCAGATCAGATCGACATTCATCAACCGGGCGAAATCTATCGACCGGTCAAAACGCGCTCCACATTGGCAGACACCCAAGTCATGCCACTGATCGGGGAAGCCAGGAGCTCTCAGCATTATTCCCCGATCCGTCCAACTTCTGTCCACTATTGCACCCACTCGTGCCTCGAGCGCACAATAGTGTGGGGGCTGGGATAAGGAAGTATTTGCAGGCCCGTCGCTCGGTTACACTTCGACCGTAGAGGCTTATTCTCAGAAATTTTTTCGACAAAGGCCCGGAGATCGGGTAAACCCGATCGGTTGGCCAGATTTGACGTCGAAATATCGAACGCACGACCAGGCCATAAGGTCGTGGGTCGGGCGTTGAACGGACCGAGTATTACAAGACCGGGTCTAGAGGCCAGGTGGTCGAGTGATTATGATCGGTGTGTGCAAATTGAAAGCGAGGAAACGAAAGAACGAATAACACGAGTTAGAGCAAAAATGAATTTTATTAACAAACAAAAAGTTGCCCGGTACAATTCGGGACCGGGCTCCCGATCAATGGGCCTTTACAAAAAAAGAAGAAGAAAGGAGCCTATTCTACTTCTTCGTCTCCCGAGCTCCGGCGGCCGGTTCTTTTCCGCTCGGGGTGGCCGCCGTTGACGCTCCAGGCTCGGCCGCCTTGGCTTTTGGGGCGAAGGGAGAGGGACCGGGATCGGCTAGGTCCGGGGGTAATACCGAGAAGACCAGCTGAAGGTCTTCCCCGTCCAGGGCCTGTTCCAACCGAGAACGGACTCGTTCAAGCATCTTCCGCTTCCCGGCCGTGAAGCCCCAGCGACCGAACGAGACGATCAGCTCTTCCCCGATCTCTGTTCCCCGGGCTGCTGTGAGGAAGGCCGAGCCCAAGTCCTTGTCTTTGAAGGCTGCCCGTGCCAGCTCGCTCGGATTCTCGAGCTGGGCCTTCAGCTCCTTGGCCTCTCCGATCGCCCGGCTGGCGACCTTCTCGGCAAGAACCCGCTCCTCGTCGCCCTTCTTCAGGGCCTTCTGGGTCTTCTCCAGCTCGGCTTGGAGGTCCTTGATCTCCTTCAAGCGACGCGCGGCCGTCTTCTTGTGGTGATCAGCTTCCTCGGCCAGCATGGCTCGACCTTGTAGGAGCTGGGCAGCCCGGGAAATCTGCAAAACAAGAGACGTCCGGTTAGCCCGATCGAAAGCACTTTGGCAAAGAAAGATTATAAGTTGGGAAACTCACCTCAGCCAGGTCGTGGCCGATCTGTTCAGCCACCTGGGTCGGGGTCATCTTCCCCAGATCCACTCGGGCTGGCGCGGCGTTGCCGATCCGTGCCAGCACGGACGTAGACTCCCTCTCTCGCCCGACCGAAGGGCTCGGGCTGTGCTGCTCACGGCGGCGCTTCAGGCTGCCCACCTCGGTCGCGCCCTGGCCGGCGACCTTCTCCTTGCCCCGGGCGACCTCCACCCGGGTGACCAAGACGTCAGGCTGCTCGACGATGAAGCCCTCGCCCGTCGACACGGTCGAGGCACTCAGGGGTCGGGCAGTGGGAATCTCCTTTTCCCCGGCTGCCTTGGTCTTGGCCTTCTTCTTCCCGCCGAGGGAGATCTTCGTGGGCGGGGGAAGGGCGGTGTCTTCATCGCCGAATTCTGCCATGGCTGCAATAAAAGAGTTAAGTTAGTTAGATCAATAAACGAAGCTAGGTCGGGAGGAACAGCTCGAGCTAAACCTTTCTTCTTCCGTTTCGACGGCTTGGCGACCGTCACGCCCATCGGCACGGGCAGGTAATTCTCCGGCAGCTCGTATGTGGGGGGCGGGAGTTGAGCCGCCTCGAGACTTTCGGCCGTCCGGAAGACTGTGTATTCATGCACCTCGCTCGAAATCCGGCTGACCGTGTCCCTCAGCGCTTGCGTCTCGACCGGCACCACTTGTTTCCGAAAGTGGGTGCTCCAAGCGCGATCAACCGGGAGGATCCAAGGGTCGTATTTGAGGGAGAATATCCTGTTCTTCCACCCCCTGTTGTTCCCGGGCAGTCCTTTGATCGCGCACATATCGGCCCGGGACTGCAACATCAGGAACCCGCCTCCATAGTTGCCCGGGAGGACTTTGACCTGGTAGATGAAGTTGAACAACTCCATCGTGCACTCGGCCTCATGCCGAGCGCATATCTGCGGGAAGCAGGCGAGGATCCGGTGGGCGTTAGGGCAGATCTGGGCCGGGACGACCCGGTAGTAGGCCAAGAAGGCGTTCAGGAGGGGGGTGAAGGGAATGGCGATCGGGGCCATCAGGGAGTCGTAGTGCATCCCGATCCATTTGCCCCGATGCCGATCGATGACGTTCCCCAGCTGCCGGCTCGTGTCAAATTCTACCCGACCCACGAGCCTTTCGGCGATCCTAGCCGCCTCGCCCTTGGTAAGCAGGCTCGTTTGCTGTTCGACGTTCTCGCTGTTCAAGAACTCGAACTCCGCGGCGGCTGGGGCGGCTGGCCCGGCCGTGTCCTCTTCAGTCGGCTCGGTGGCCGGACTCGGGTGGTCCCCAACCACCCGAGTGGGCGTTTCCCTAACGCCTTCGGTCGGGGATCCTTGTCTCCCCGACGTGGTTCCTTCTTCTTCCTCGTCGGAGCTCCCCGATCCGCTTGTGCTGGAGCTCGACGACCCGGATGAGCTGGACGACGTATCTTGTGCGGCGGCCCGCTCGGGAGAAGGACCCGGTCGGCTGATAGCTTCGGGGGAGTAGGACATGATGTCCACCTCCTCGTCGCTGAGGTGCTCGACCTCCTCGTCGTAATCCGCGATCGATGCGTTTTGGCTATCCGAGTCCGACATAGTTCTACCTAAAAGTCGGTCGGGAGTTAGTACAGGGTTCGGGGAGTTAGCTCGAAGTTAGTGCTATCCTACTTCTACGCTAAGTGGAGAGTAAACAAAAAGCAAAGAACTAAGAGCTTACCGAGTGAGGAAACTTTGAAGAAGATCTGAAGTTTTGCTCTGCTTGATCGCCTTGCTGAGATGCTCTGCTCGGGATTCTTAGAGGATACCGACTGAAGCAAAAGAGTGAGGAAAGTTCAAATGAGGGCCTCAAGGGCCTATTTATAGGAGGGCATTTAGGCGGGAAATGGGCCAACTTGCCTGACACGACCCGCGCTGAATCCGAGGCGACGGATGGGATCGCCGAGGCCGGCAGAGGCCGACACGTGGCGTAGGAAGGAATGACAGCTGGCAGGTCGGCTTGGTGGCTGACGGTTGGGCTTCTTCATCCCGTCCCGTTTTTTCCCGGCTGATCAAAAAGGCCCGGGCTGGGGGGCTCTTGGTAGGGAATATCCCGACCGACATAAGCTCCACCACGACCGACTTGCCTTTGTCTTTCTCTTGTGATCTTTGCAGGTGGCAGGTCGGGCTTTTTCCATGAAGACCCCGGTCGGGAATGGCCGGGAGTTGCCCGAGCGATGGTGTCGACCACCGAGCGGTAGCCCTCTGGCGAAAGAGCTGACAACGGACACGTGGCGGCTCTTTACATCGACAGCCATGGCACCCGGGAGGATGACACGTGGTGGCTACGTGGAGGGCATGCCGAACGGCTGGAATCCTGTCCCCGGCATAGCGGCTATAAATACCCACAGTGGCTACAGTGTAAAGGACTTTTGGACGATCGATAGGTTGTTGTTAGAGAATCCCGACCGCAGTCAGTCGGTACTCAGAGCAGCCAAGTAGATTGTACTTAGGGCCTTTACCGGGATCAATAAAGATTTTACTTGCTTTAATTGGTCTCGTGTTATTTTATATTGCTTACATAGAATTAGCAGTATCACCCCTGATTATTATTATTATTACATAAGGATATTTTAGTCGAAATGCTGGTTCTAGTAATGTTAAAAGGCCGCAGAAGCACCTCTCTAGATCTAACTCGATCAAATATGGTCTAGGCATCAAAAAGTGTCGCCATCAACATTACCTAATAAACAGGTTAGTTACCCTAAATAATCATTGTGGCTCTGTTTGTTGACTATGGTTCTGAGATTTTGTAATGATGGGCTTTCTTCATGTTATTCTCTTGCTAGCAGCTGGAGAATTCTTCTGCTCCTATTCGCCCAACTCAACAGTTTGTTGGCCATAAAAATCCAATTCACACACCAACCCCTTACAGAGCTTCTTCAGGATTCACAACTGAATCTCTTAACAAAAATTGGCAAGGAATGGCGAACCAGCAGACACCATATACAACAAACCAATTTCCGGGCCTTTCTCGATCACCTGCTGATCAGGACCGGTGGATTTACCTATAGATCAGGACTGCAGGCGTCCCACAGGCCGTACGCGAGGAAGCCTATTAGGACGGGCGCATCAATGAGGCATTGGAATAGTACATCATTCGGCCAACCCAGCAAGCTCAAGCTCCCATGCCGTCCATTCCACCCAATCTCTCACCACAGTTGCAAGCCCTCATGGCCAACAGATCTGTGCATGCATCTTCCTGAAATGACCTCATGGCCATGAGGGTCATTTCTGCAAACAATATACTGATGAAAGTATCGTGTTGTGCTGATACAAAATGCACTTTGAGGAATTGATGACCCTTGTACCCCTCTACTTAACGCCTAATAATGGAAGGATCAATGTTGGAACAAATCTGATAGTTAATAGTCTATTTCATTCAAATTAAAAGACTAGGATCAATTTTGGAAAATTGCAATAGTCGGAAGACCATTGCTGGAATTAACTCTAATTTTTTATTTCTCCATACCAAACAATATAATTTGAATTCTTACTTTATTTCCACTTTATTCTTTTCCCTCCGAATTACAATTCTTTTCCTTAAATTCATAATTCCCTCCTCCCAACCAAACGTCATGTTATTGGTCAAGTCGAGGTCAATGACTTGAGACCTACTTATGTGATCAACTCTTAATTGGTATGTATCACTCTCCATTCCTTCAAAAAAAAAAAAATTGTCCTCCAAATGTATATAGGAATAGAATATGAGCATGTGCCTCTTGCAATGGTGTGATAGGAAAAACTAACTCAAAATAATAGGTACGGTTGGAAAAATTAAAATAGCTTAGAATGACATCATAAGTGGCTATTTTGTGGCACAATTATTAGTGGAGTTCACTTTTGATTTGGGTTGGGAAAAAGTGGATTCGGGTTCTTCGTAGTGAGACGAAGAGATTGATATATTGTACGCTCAAAACGGATAATGAATAAATGAGATATTAATTTTCAAAGTATACCCATTTGAGTTGAAAAAAGTGAAAGGAAAAGCTGAAAAGTAACTTTTGTCCCACATTAATTTGGGAGGTGAGTTTGCACCACTATTTATACAAGAGCTTAGGACTTATTGCATTATATAGTATGGTGGTTCTCTTGCACGCAGGATTATAAATCAAATCCCAAGGCGCTTAGACTTGTTGGTTGCCGTTTTTCCAACCGTGATTTCCTACAGGTACGTCTTATACTTGCTGGTTGCCTTTACTCTAATTATTATATTTTTTATGCATAAAATTAATTGAGGGAAGATTATTAATTAGAATATATTATTTTAAAACAGTTATAAACTCAAAAGCGAAACAATACATGCATAACCAAGAGATCGATCAGCAGTCCATGCCGGCCGATCTAAATAAGCTTTTGAGCAGATATATTATTTCACAGATAATATAATCCCCCTAGTTTTTTTTGTTATATTTAAGCAAACTAGGTTAGCGAGCTGGCTCGCTAGGAAGAGGCATGCTTCTGGACCGCGGTGGCATTACTTTTTTTGACGAAGAAAAACTCGACTGGTTTAATATCCAGACCCACAACCAAACGGCTGTAGTATATACCAAACTGGTGGAACCCGATGCTAAAGCACACGGGAATACGAGGTAGTTCAATTGTTTCGCAATAAACGATGGCATATCCGGACCCTTCTCTCTTGAGCTGGAATTGGACGGGGGGAGCCCCTGGATCTGTTGTGACGAATTCGCAGGTGGTATCGTGTTCGAAGGTTAAACCCCAAACGGTATCTTTGGCACACGATCCCGTGCCTCCGGAAAACTGGAGTTTGTAAGGAGTGTTTTCCTTGACGACGTCGTCCTCTGTGGTCGAGTTTCCGGCGGCGGTGGCGTTGCCGGCGGATGAAAAGATGATGGGCAAGCCGTGGATGGATTCATAGAATATGGTGCACTGAACCACTTCGTGGGGGCAAGTTTCATTGGATTTGATGTCATCTAGGCATAGCCCTTCCGGCTGCATGGAACCGCCGGAGAGGGCGTAGTAGGGTTCTCCGAGTTTGAGCTCCCTGCCTTTGAAGTCCACCACTACTGCATCTAAAGAAGAAGAAGAGGGGAGCATTCTTGATGACAAGGCAAAGGGGACGAATTCGAATGAAAAGGTGACGAAAAGAAGCAGAAGAGCCCTCATTTTCGGTACGTAGTAGTGTGGCCTGGTGTATACTGGGACTAGCATGCAGCTCATGAATATGTTAATTTGTGATGGAAATGGGACCGCAAAAAGTTGGTATTTATAGGATCACCAAATCAAGTCATCTCAACAAATACATATGGTTTTTTTTTTTATTGAAATATCTAAGGTGAGTAGTGGTTACTATATATTATATATATATATATATATATATATATATATTGGTTGATGTTAAGGTTTGTACTAGCTGTACTGTGATTTCCAGGGTCGAGTATCTCGTGAATTTTATATATGTCAGGTAAATTGTAATTTCATGGAATTGAAGATGAATAATATGAGAATAAAGTGATAGTTTAAGTTTCAGTATTTGATTTACAGTAATAAAATTACTAAGAATTTTAATTTCAATGTTTGGTGTACATATGAATGGAAATGAAATAAGCAGTATAATGTCTAAATGGGCGTGAAATTCTAATTTCATGAAAATAAGAGAATTTTAATTCGTAATTCTCACCAACCAAAAGAATAAATTTATTTGCCTTCGAAATTATATGAAATTAGGTGGCCTGGAAATATAATGGAAATGTAATTCTCTCCAATTAGACACCACCTATTATATGCCCAGGCCAATTAGAAAAAATATATGCTCAATATTAATATTGGGCTCTCTTTCCTCCTCCCGTACGTACGTGTTCTTCAATATATATGTATGGGTTTGAAGTCTATATCATATCATATTTGTTTATTAATTTTTACTTTTTATTGCAACTTACTGTTCAGAATAAAAAAATTCAAAACTTGCTGAGTTCGTTTAAGATAATGTAATATATATAATTTGTTATTATTTATTTTAGTGATTATTCTCCTTATTAGTTTATGTCTCTATTTCCTGCTTTGTATCATTACATTACATTTAAAATACACATTATTTATTTTCAAAAAAAAAAAAACGCATTATTTAAACACGTACAACTATTGTCTTTTTGCATTTCCATGTTGTAATTTAATTAATTTTTAAACAAATAAAATAAAAGAGATTTTAATACATTCTTCCAAAAGGCTGAACCCCAACCCTAAAGGCCCCCCACACCCCGGCCCGACAGAGCGGTGGGAGGTTATAAATCATGGTGACTCAACTGAACATTAATCACAGAGGCTAGACCGGTGCTCATTAAGAGATTTTAATACATGTCATGCATGGTTGACGACGTGCATGTACGTATTTTAAAGATGTCTAAATTGAATTGGAAAAAACAATCATTTTGTTGCTCTTTTGGTTTGTTCTTAAACATAGTAAAGAATTAAGAATTCTAAGAGGTAATCATAGACAAGTTGGTCAGATAATTAGTTTAGTAATCACAAGATTTATGAGGGAGCAACTTAAGTTACTTTATCTCTTTATGATCTTTTAATTTGCCAATAAAAATCACAATGCATGTTTTATATAGAACACATCTTTAAGTAGTAACAAATTAAACTAACTATAAATTTACTCGTAAATCAAAGAATTAAGAATTTTAATATAAGCTTGATAACTACGAGATTCTAAATTCAACTTTCGGTAGGAGATCTTATTGGTTTTACTTAGTCAATTATTGACAACATAGATTGTTTTACCTCCCTAGCTTGCAGTCATTTGACATACGAAAGTGCAGTCACTGCACTGCACTGCACTGAGTTTTCTGTTTTATTTAATTTAGTGATTTATTTTTTACCGCTTAAAGTCTAGCTTTTACGATTTAGATTTAAAATTTAATTTTTTCATTGATTTTATAAAATTTACCATGTTTACATTTGGTAACTCCAGGCCAAATGGTCATGTGTTCTGTAACAGGCCCGCTTCAATCAAGGTAACATTGACTTTCAGGTACGGGTGCTAATTGTTTGTTATATTTGCAGAATAGGCCTTGACTCTGTTGCTTTAACACAAGCATTCTCCAGTTGTATTCTTTGTAGTTCATTTTCCCCAAGGATACAAAATATTGATTATAGCCAACTATTTTTGTTCCTGTCAAAAAAATTACTAAAACTCATACAGTAAAAAAAAATATATAAGAAAACACTATGCAATTAAGAAACTAACGAAGTAAAGCTCCAAATTACCCCCAATGAATTTTTTTTTTAAAAAATTGTTACTAAACTAAATTAAATCCTAGCCATAAGATCTTGCACAATGAAGATTGAAGATGTCAGATTAGAAAGTTCTCACCTGTGAGTGACTCTCATATGAATCAAATTATATATATATATATATATATATATATATATATATATATATTGTATGTTAATATATGATTCATATTTGATTAATAAATAGGTGCATGTATTTAACACGGAATAGGGTGAAAGAGTTCATAATACGCAATGCAATAAATAAGAATAGTTTTATTATCATGATAGTGAATAAAAGATTTTGATGAAATTTTTAATACTTATAACTTTATTTATCACAATATTTGATATTTATCCAACCAACTTCTAGAAGTGGTACGGCCACCTTAATAATTTATTTTTTGGGAAGAATAATTTATTGTTAATTTATATAATTAATGTTATTAATAGCATGCAGGTGGTATATGATGAGTGGGTCTATAAATTGGAACATCCTCGATCTCCTGGCCTTCTCATGTCCTAGAAAACCAACTTGTTTGTATAAAATCTATCATAACAAAATGAGGACTACTCTTCATCAGCTCTTGCCTGTATTATCTCTTTTGTTTTCCTTATCGTTCCTCCCCTTCATAGCCTTTTCATTAAGGCAGCTTCCTTTACCGCCGGTAACCAGCGTGGACGGAAAGGAGGTGAAGCTGGGCAAGTCGTACTATATTTACTCCAATCTGTTCTCATCAGTTGGGGTGTGCCCGGTGGACAACGAAAAGTGTCCCACAGAAATCATCCAGTGCCCCTCCTTCTACAACGACACCCGCGGCCTGCCTGTCACCTTCTCCTCCGTCGACAACTCCACGGAGGACACCGTGGTTCGAGAGGACACTCCCTACCGTATTGAGTTCTCCGCCGCCGGCTCTGGAAACTGTAGCAACGGAAGCTTCTGGTACCTAAAGGATGACGAAGGATACACCAAAAATCATTTCGTCGCCATAGGTCCCAAGACTCTGGCTGTGGAATTTATATTCCATAGAATCCTGTTTGGGTACAGGATCATCCGATGCGTAGTATTCCCATTTCCACCTATTCCCATTTGCTACGGCGTTGGGTTTGTATCCACATTTGGATTTAATCGTCTGGGTATCGGGTCGGATGTCCAGCCTCTCGACTTTTTCTTCGCCAAGGCTACAACTAATTCCACCCTCGCCATCGAAAAACTAAGCAGCTAAGATTCACTGTAGCTACTATACTATACAACAGTACAGTGATGAAGAATATAATGTAGTATGTGTGGGGGCCGGGGACATGCATGTATGTAATCTAATAATTTGTCTGATCTGCTGCCATGCATGCATAGGACGTACAGCAGCTCAGTACTCTTAAGTATCCTTAGTCTCTTCGTATTTATATATGGAATGAATGTATGTGTTATGAATTGTGGTATTACAATAAATAAATATGATTTTGTTTTATTTTTATACTTTTAAAAGGGCCGTGACACATTTGTCTATCAAAATATATTTTTTAACATATTGAAGAAGATAAATTTATTTTTAAGGAGTAAATTATTATATTGTAACATGTGTTGGTTACGTTTTATTTAATTAGGGGATGAAATTAAAGAACCAAATAAAAACTAACTAATTCATTTTTTTTTTAAATCTATGTCATGTTTGTAGAAAGAAAAAAAAAGAATAATAATATGAATATGTTAGAAAATGTATTAGTCTGATAGCTTGAGTAGTTGACTTAATAACTATATATACAATTCCATGTTGGATTTAATGAAATTTATAAAACTTATGAATGCTTTTAACACAAAATATATCATATTGAGAATGTGTTAAAATATATATATATATATATGCTAATATACAAGTGCATTCACCTATTTTCGTGAGATCCTTTGTAGATGCACAAAAGCTACTACACGAATGCACACATGGTAGCTTGTGTGCATTCATGCTGGGTGAATTGCACACAACTTAGCCTATGTGCACTCATATAGTAGCTTTCGTGTACTTATAAAAGGTCTCACGTGAAAAAAGGTGATCTCATTGGAAGAATTAATGGTGTGTTTGGTTTGCACATGTGAATCAAATACTTGGTAATGTAATGAGTTTTGGTGGAAATATTTTGCAGTTTGGTAGTATGATGGAATTGAAATAATTACTAATATTGCTATTTGGTTACTACGATCCTATAATGTGAATAAATGTTTTAAAAATACAAGAACAAAAAATTAAGACATTTTATTTTAATATCAAGATATTCAAGGCACCAATATGAACAAAAAAAAAAAATAATCTAAAAGCACTGATCCAAACTTAAAAATTAAATTACCAATTAAGCACTGATCTAAACACTGATCTAAAAAATCTAAAAGCACTGATCTAAACAATAATAATGACTTTTAATTCCCATTTCTAATAGCTAAACCCATTAACCAAATATACCAAACATATGATTTTAAATTAGATCTTTTGAGTTATCCAAAAGCTGTTAGTTATCGCTCTCTGAAAATTGACTGGAAAGCATTAAGAATAAGTGAATTACAATATAGTCTGTAAAATTTTAAAATACAGGGACAAAGGTTCAATGAGAATGGAGCCATTCTAACATCCATTTCAATTTTATGGCCACCATTCTAATAATTCCAATATCATCATTTAATATATATAAAATTTCTTTAAATCTTTTCAAAGAAAACATTTTTCAAAAACCATAATTGATCACTTTTGGAAGTAGATCATATTTGTTAATTTACGTGGCTCAGCTCCTCCTAATTTTGATTTCATCGTTCCCAATTCTCAGCTCCCAATTCAGGCGGTTTATATAATTCTCTACTCAGGTATTACATTCCTATGGTTTTTAGATCTTCTCTGCCTCTCTTGACATTTTTGGGAATCAGAGCTGTCAGCTGCTATATTTGGATTTGGGAATCGGCAAAATGTTTATATTAATGAATGGCCGTGCTTTTGATCCATCCATTGGTGTTCTTTACTTTGTATGATGATGAATATGTTGCAATATGGATGCTAGGAATTTTTAAATGTTTTCTGCTTTGTTTGATGCATCTTTAATATACTGCAAATTTGATGCTCGAGTTTCCTTTGAGTAGTAGTTATTGGCTTAATTTACTCAAATTGTGTTTGAGAAAGGAGTTTGTGGAAGCTCGTGAGAAAGGGAAAAGTAGGTGATCTTTAGATCATTTTGGTGACGTGATTAATAATGCAGCTGGATTGAACTGGTCTAGCATCTATTCAACATTGAACAATTTAATTGTAGTAGCCCTACTTTGCTTAACTAATACCTGTCTTTTATTCTTATTTTCACTTTCTTCATGGAACAGGGGATTTTGCTTAAAGGTTTTAGATATAGAGGGTGGAGTCATTTGCTATACAAGAAATAAGCATATTTTCATATACTCTTATCTAAAGCCTTATGAAGGACGCAAAGTAATTCCAAAGTGTTGGAAAGTTTATTCTGTAACCTGAGAGTGTAATTGGATTTAGAGGTTTTAGACAGTATCATTTTTCTATCTAATATGTGAAATTACTGCAAGCACTTTACTCTGCCTCTTTAGCATGCATTCATCCATATTGGGAAGTTAATAAACTTGATCTGTGAACTTCTGGCTTCATAGATTGACACACATACCCGCTATTTATATAGAACATACAGTTTTACTTTATCAAATAAAAGTTCTTGAGATGATTATTGTTTAACATTCCACTTTGGAATGAGGCAATAAAGATGTGGCTTATTTATCAAATTCTATTTTTTAGTTCCAGTGGCGATTGAGTTCCAATAATGATGGAGAAGGCAGATCCTGCACAGAAATTATATACAAGGATGAGGCTGTGGGAATTTTCTGATCAATATGTCATTGAGCCCTCAGATGGATCTTCTGGTATGTGTATGGCAATCAGTCGGGTGGATGCATCTATGCATTTAATAGGTTGTCTGCTACTTACTGACATTCTTGTTTGGTTTTCTTTTACTTTTCTTTCCACCAACTAACTATGCATTTTATTTGGTGTATGTTTGCTTCTTTAGATGAAATGCCACATTGCAGCACTCTTCGTGTTCCTAAAATTCAAACAGTCTTTGGTGTTGTTGGGATGCTACAGCTTGGTGCAGGCAAGTTGGTGTTATTTGATACTAATACAGTTTTAGTTTTAGTCCTGCTAGATCCTTAGTAGAATGCTATACTAGTTTTTATAAGTAATCTGCAAAATTTTAGACTTCAATAAGTTCTGTAGAGTGATATTCACTGACAACCCAAAAGAAATGAAAAACTTTATCAATGGCTGTAAGTAGTTTGAGATGCTCAATTTCCCCAGCTGATACCTCTGTGATGGTACACTGAATAAACCATGATAATAGCAGTTAATTTATTAGCCCCACCAGTTGCCTATGTACCATTTTTCTCCTCTTGAAAAGATTGGAGAAAATCTAACACAATAGATATGAAGTGAACTAAACATGAGATTGTCACAATTTGAGTGTTTAAAGCATTCCTCCCTTTCAGGATCATACTTGATAATTATAACAGAACGTGAATGTGTTGGTTCTTACCTTGGGCATCCTATCTTTAAAGTCACATCATTGAATGTTTTACCTTGCGACCATTCTCTCAAGAGTTCTTCTGTTGAACAGGTTGGCCTACCTATCTGCTTTTCCTTCTGTTTTCTCTTGAAAACCTCGGAAAGTGTTCGCCTTTCTGACATGTTCTTATATGCCTTCATTGCAGAAAAGGATGAAAGCAGAGTTTTCTGCATTGCTAAGTGTGGCAGAGAGGACCCACGGCCTGTACTTTTCTTATGATGTCAATATCACATTGAGGTGAATCACCATGATGCTTATAGGCTTAATGTTTCTTTCCTTCCTCTCCCACCCCCCCCCCCCCCCCCACCCTCTTATAAACTTTTCATCATTTTGGGGATTTTGAGAAGTTTCTTGTACAAGGAGGGCTTCTCAAGAGGTTTCTATGTATCTACATACATAGTAATGGAATTTATGCGTGAGTATTTTGTGAGCAGCTTTCAACTGATGACAAATTATCAGTTGGGGGTTCTGGGAAGATTCTTGTTTACTCAAGAGGTTTCTGAGCTTTTGGGTGTTTAATATTTATCTGGGAAAAGGCAATAAAACACTTAATATGTAACATTGTCAATTCTCAAATGTTAGACCAGGAGAGTTGGCTGAGTTCTTGGAGGAGGCAAAGAGCTCATACCTATAATTTTTCGGAGTTTGTGCTAAACTTAGTGGTTCATACTAGTTTTTTTTTTTTGTTTTTTTTTTTTAATTAAAGAAAAATCTTATTAGTTTATTTTAAAGTCTCAAATTAAAGACTCTCAGGTTTTTGCAAGGGGAGTTTAGACTTGGGGGCTAAATCTTGGGATTTGTCTTTCATAATTGAATATATTGTAATAACTAACTAGAAAGTATGTTCTTATAAATTCTTAGTCTCTTTTATATGTATCTATATTGCGAACTATACATGCCACTTGTGATATGTCTCTACTGCTTAAGTATTTGCCTAACTATAGTTGTCTCATTTTCTCAATAATTATAAAGTATCCCTTAGAAATTTTCTGTGTTGCAGTGCTCAGCGGTTACATGATTTAGGTGATGAATGTAAGCTACTTCCTCTTTGGAAACAAGTAAGCCTTTTTATTCATATGGTTTTGACTTCGTATAGTAGTTACACACACACATATGCTGTAGGTGGTTTTTCATGTAGCTGTTGTTGGTTACTTTGCTTGCAAGTATTGGTTGGATATTTGCCCAGACCTTGATTTTTGGTATTCACTTGTTCACTTTTTGCTTTTGCAGGCTGACCCTCAATTCCTTTGGAACAGCTATATGATGGAAGTGCTTATAGACAACAAGGTCAGGTTAATATTATTTCCTCATTGTCTCAAATCTTCCTTCAGATTATAACTCAATGAATATGCAATTTTGAATTTTCCTTTGCAGCTTGACCCATTCTTGCTGCCCGTTCTCCATGGGAGTATCCTTGCTATTTGACTAATGTGAACTCTTTGAGCAACCTTAATATTTCGACTCTAGTTCAACAAGCAGGTTTTGTTGATGTTCCATTCAAAGGCACTCCTTAACTAATCATTAGGTTTTAACAACTTTCAAGCGGCCATTGGGAGAAATGTAATTGATGTTTCATTGATTGCACGGAGGTGCAACAGGAGAACTGGTAATAAGAACCTAAAGTGGTTTTGCCCTTCCCTACCCTTGCTAAGCCATTCGAAAATTGTAAAAGATGCAAGTTTAAGAAATTGAGAAACAATATTTGCACTAGGTGGGAAAAGAATTACAAATTCACCACGAAGCAGTCCATGATTGCAATGATGATATATAGTTAGCATTTTTTGAAGGGTTACATTCTCCTTGATCTTTGTCAACACTTGAGTCTATATGCTTTGTTGCTTTCCTTGCTGCTTTACATGGTTTATTTGGACACACCACTATGAATAAGATACTGTTCCACCTCTTGCAGCTTCCATCTGGTTTGTGAACTAGTTCATCTATTTCATGTCTTGAGGATTCAGTTTCTTTTCATACAGGCCATATGGAACTTTTATCAGATTAGTCTTGCCACTGAGGTGCATTTGGGATTTCAGTTGGAATCCATTTTTGAGATAAATTGACTTTTGAGGCAGTTCACTTTGATACAGAAAACAAGAATTTTTTTAAAAAATCAGTCAGTCTTAATTTCCATTTTGAACCATTAATTTAGGCACTCGGATGTGGAGAAGAGGAGCTGATTGTGATGGGTATGTTGCAAATTTTGTGGAAAGTGAACAAATAATACAAATAACTGGCTTCAGAGCATCTTTTGTTCAGGTATACCTATTTCATTCTTTTGGCAGGCATTATGGTGCTTATTATACTTTTGTAAATGTAGAACCAAACATTCACAGTTTATTTGGTTGTGTTAAATAGTGTTGGATTCACTCTCTCCACAATGGAGTAAAAAAATGAAGAAAGTTGACCTAGTATATTTTGATCAGAATACAAGTGGTAGTAGCTGTAGTCTTCCTTGCCCAGTGTGACCTAGAGTATTTTTGTAATAAAAATGATCAAAAGAATTCATAATGGGATTTTGAATAGTTTACTGTTTCTTATTACTGTACTGATGAACAACATTTGAACAGTTGGGTGAGTCACAAGTAACAAGCTTTACATTAGAAAAAGCAGTGATCCTAGCCTGCATATGGGTATTCTAAGATGCAACTCTTTAATTTTCTGTATCTGCAAGAAGTTCAAAATAACCTTTATAACATTTTGCATTAATTCTGTGATTTCTGTCCATGCGGGTTAGAGTTTAGCCAAGAGTATTTTATTGAGGGTAATGGTGAGTACATGATGATACACAAGGCAGAGTTAATATATTCTATTGAGGTCAATGGTGCTGCGTTTCTTTTGCAATTTGCACCTGTGATAGTTTTCGCAAAAGAATAAAATAAAAATTAACTGTGTATTTTATTAAAAATTAGCTATTAGTGAGCTACTATATTTTGAGAAAGGATGTGTTTTTAGTTTTTTACATCACATTTTTCTTTTTGAATTCAAATGCTCTAAGAATCTTCATGTGCCTAGTGAGAAAATCTTCTACATGATAATGCCCACCTTCCTTTCCAGATAGAAATAGTAAGTAGTGCAAATAAAGCCCTTAGTACTTATTCAGATCTTAAATGTGCCCACTTTCACACACATACAGTTAAGTCACATAAATTCTCCTTAAATTGGAATGTACTCTAAGATATTCATGCCACACATTACTATTTATTAATCATATGTATTCTAAAAACTGTGCGCGTTTGTTTTATCATATGCTAAGTGTATGATAATCTCACATTGTTGTATGCTATTTTACTCTTTAGATTGCCTTTTGTAGGTGCGTGGGTCAATCCCAATATTGTGGGTTCAGATTGTTGATTTGACATATAAGCCAAATTTTGAGATAGTGAGATGGGATGAAGGAGTGAGTAGCACAATCTGTTTCTCAATAGCTTTAAATGCTGTTACTATGACTTCAATACTAATAATTTCTTTTATACAATATCTGCAGCCTCGAGTGGCTGAGCGGCACTTTTTGGATCTAAGGAAGAAATATGGAAACGTCGTAGCCATTGATCTTGTCAATACTGTAAGATCTTTTGCTCTTATCACAAGCTTGCCATGCATGTTTTGATTGGTTCCGCCATTATATTTAGATGATAGTATGATACATAGCATAGATATGAAAGTTTACACTTTGGCTAAATGTTTTTTTTGTGATGGGTAAAGTGTCCTTAATGATGACCATGCCATCTTTCCACTCATACATTTTGTGCCAGCATTTAGTATCAGAGTAAGAGTATGATAATGTGTTCATTCATATTAAGTAGTCCAAAATGGATGGGTGGGTGGGGAAAGGAAATGGAAGTTGAAAAGTTATATTGTGCTTAGTGATATGCACAGCTTGCACTCCTATAACATAACAGAGTGAAATAAAATATGAAAGAAATCATGAGAGGTTGAATTCTTAACAAGTGTCTTAGGAAATTAAATAATTCAATCAATGGACTAAATCAATATGTGAGAATTCACATTATATGGACTTGTTTGAAGCGGCCACACTAAATAATTATTGTAACCTTTTGCACTTAGCTCATTTAACTTTTGAACAGCATGGAGGAGAGGGATGCCTAAGTGAAAAGTTTTCTGATGCAACGCATCATCTTGCCAAAGAAGATGTGAGGTAGGATCCCAATCTACCGGCAGCTTAATTATATGAAGTCCATTTCTGCAATCTATGCTAATCCCTAACATGCTTGTAGATACTTGCATTTTGATTTTCATCAAATATGTGGGCATGTTCATTTTGAGCGACTCTCTATCCTTTACGAACAAATTGAGGATTTTCTCAGGAAAAACAAGTAAGGTTTATTCCCAAATTAAATCTAATAAGCACATGTTGAATTTTTTATTTTTTTATTTTTTTTTATTTTTTTTTATTAGTAAGGTTTATTCCAAGCCCACATAAGTGTTTATGTGAGCTAACGCTTTATTTGATCATAGCACTTGTGGGCCTTCTAGTCATGCTATGTATGCACACTAATATGATCATCATCTGAATGATTCTTAACTTTATACAACCAGAGTCAGTGAACATATTGAAAGACTGCCTGATGTTTTACAGCTTTTGGTGTTTCACTGTTGGGCTTACCAGATCTCACACTGGTGTTGCAATTAAAATTAGTCAGTTATTGTTTGACATTTAGTAAGATGTTATGATTATACTAACTTCACTGCTTTATATTTTGTTGCAATTTTGTATGGAAGGTACTTTTTACTAAATGAGAAAGGTGAGAAACTTGAAGCACAATTTGGAGTTCCAAGGACAAATTGCATTGATTGCTTAGATCGGACAAATGTTACTCAGGCAGGTTCTCTGCTTTCAAAATGATGAAAAGTTCTATTCATGTGGTAAAACACAGAAAATGACAATATGGAATTACCATTGGTTCCATGGATCACAGTATTGAATATTTGAATTTCACCTTCATGTTTTTACACCCTATTATAAAATTCTGCTTGTTGATCTTTTTGTATCCCCTTAAATGGCAGTAGTAATTCTTTGGAGAAGTAGAACAAATGAGTTTAAAAGCTTCCCAACTCTATGAGTCACTGCATCAAGACCTGCTGTCAGCGATATGGGCTAGGTGTTTATCTTTGTGTGATTTCATAGTAAATGAGTTGAATGAACTACAGAGAACCCAAGATTCAGATTGATTATTTGGTCAATGCTAATGAACTTGATCTACATTAAAATGTACCATTTCATTACTTTAGCTTCATTTGAAGAAGGTCAAAATGTGGTGGCATTTATAGTATTTGGCTTATTTTTTTAATATGTTGGGCTTCATGCTGGCACCATATAGGCATATTGACTTCAATCGTTATTGGGATGTGCTTGTATTTAGTACTACTTTACTGTCACTGACATATGCAGTAATAGTTGAAACTTTCAAGATCTTATTCAGTGTACATCACAACCTTAAAGAAAGGTCTGCATTCTTTATTTGTGTTTGCAGAGCATGATTGGTCAAAAAATGCTAGAGCTCCAACTGAGAAGGCTTGGTGTTTTTAATGCTGAAGAAACAATTAGCAAGCACCCCAACCTTGATGAGAACTTCAAAATCTGTGAGTATATCAGGCAATTGTTATGATTATGCTTTTTCCAGTATATAGACTGTTTTTGCTGTTGGTATAGAAACTTCATTAGCTTATAAGATATTCAGCATTTTACCTCTTTTTCTTCCTTTTTATGCCCCTACACTCTCTTCTGTTTTCTTTTTACCCTTCAATTTTATGTGCAGTGTGGGCTAATCATGGGGATGATATAAGTATCCAATATTCTGGTACTCCTGCTTTAAAGGGAGATTTTGTCAGGTTGCTATTTTTAATCTCTTTAGAGCATTGGGCATTCTTTATTTCTTTTTTGTTCTCATGTGAAGGCATTATTTGAAGGGAATATACAACTTTCCACATGGTGTGCATACTGAATATATATCCAATTTAAATGTTTTTTTTTCCCTGTTGGTATTGGTTAGAATATTTACATGTTTTATCTCCTATGACCTGCTATAGTGGTGAGATGGAACTTAAATTTTATGATTCGTCTCTCATTTGCATTACTATCCATGTCATTGTATAATATCCTTCTTGCGAAATCAATTATATGACCTTTCAAATCTTGTTAAAATGATGGGTCCAAACCAAGTTAACTCTTGGTAATAAAAATTATATGTTTTGTGATTTGATTTTCTTTTTAGGTTTCTGTTAAGGTAAAGTGGAGATTCAGAGTTATGTTTTGGTAATGAACTCAAGCATTGAAGTGTGATACACACTAAGAATCTCTGGATTTGGGTCATAGCTTTCATTTCTTCTTATCCTATCCGTGATAAACAATGTATAAGATGTCTTCATGGAAAGAAATTCATGAAGTATGCCATTATTTGGTTCAAACTTTAATGTTCTTATCCTTATTTTCTATATCTATATGAGCTTTGGCATTCTGAATCCCTGATTTTCTTCCCCTCTCACTTTGATGGGTGAAATCATGATTAACTGGATTTGTAACATGGATATTAGTTATGCAGATATGGTAAGCGAACTGTCGAAGGGATACTGAATGATGGATGTAATGCTCTCATGCGCTACTACTTGAACAACTTCTGTGACGGTACAAAACAGGTAGTGTGCATCACATACACATCAGTGGCTTTTGTGGAATTAGTTTTAATTTTGAATATACCAATTATATATATATATATATATATATATATATATATATATATATATATATATATATATATATATATATATATATATATATATATATATATATATATATATATATATATAGGTTTCAAAATGAAACTGAAAATGCTTTGATGAGATTGACTTTCACTCATGATCTAATTAGGATTAATTTGGGTACTGATGCACTCACACCTTTTTTTTTTTTTTTATACACTGAAGGATGCAACTGATTTATTGCATGGACATTACACTGTTTCTGTCTCGCGAGATATTACACAGACATCTCATAAAGGAGGTGTTGAGGCAGTTGCTGTGAGTATTCCATCGACTTTCCCCCAACTTTGATAACAGTTATCTTTGTCTGGCGATATTGATTAAAGAATTGAATCCCTTGTATCGTAACAAACTCTATTCAGCCTTACTTCCCCCTCCCCAGTTTATTGAGTTTCAGGCCATGATTAATGTATTCAGATGTGGTTTTTGGTCAGAGTACACTATATATACAGACCAATTGATTGCATTGCATAAATTGATTCATGCCATGCATTCCACTTATGGAGTTAAAGTCTTTGAACCCTTTTCCATATTTACTGTACAATCACCTAACAAGATAATGTGTTAATCCTCCTATTGCAGTCATTCCCAATGGCATTTGGGATGATTTTGATTGGGTTGTTCTTCACCATCATCTCACTAAGGCGAGGCAAGTTATTATACTTCAAAATAACTATGGATAATATGATGTATGTTGAATTTGGTGTATGTGCTCTATTTGTCTTTGCATTGTACATGTAATGGTCTTGTGTAAGCCATCTTTCCTTTTTATTGGTATTCTCAAGTCTTATACACAATGTTCATTTTGTACTTACAGTTCAATATGATCCTTGGAACCTATTGTTTTCAATGATTTGGGCTAGCATAAGTCTTGGAATGGGTGGATTTGTGAAGGCCAATGGTCGTGTGTTCTGTAACAGGCCGCGCCTCAACCAACCTCGACATTGACTTTCAGGTTCAGGCCGGGTGCTAATTGTTTGTTATATTTGCAGAATAGGCCTTGACTCGATCTGCTGCTTTAACACAAGCATTGCCCAGTTGTATTCTTTGTAATTCATTTTCCAGAAGTATACAAAACATTGATTATATTATAGCCAACTATTTTTGTTGCGGCATGTTATGTGTTCTGATTGCCCCCTTCTAACTACATTTCATTGTTTTGTTATCACTATATTTTTAATACCCAGGGTTTTGTTTATTGGGTTACAATTGATTTTGATTGTATTGCTACCACAGTACCACTTCACATTTTAATAGCCAAGGTATTTAATACTTGCAAGTTTTTCCCCAAATTAAATTTGTAATATTCTATGTCTACGGTCTGATTGCCCCCTTCTAACTGCATCTCATTGTTTTGAATTGTTATCACTTGCTATATTTTTAATACCCAAGATTTTATTTGGTTACAATTGGTTTTGATTGTATTGCTACCACTTCATATTTTAATAGCCAAGTTATTTAATATTTGATTGTTTTTGACAAATTTGTAATATTTCTATCACCTTTTTTTGCCAAATTGGTAATATTATGTTATGTACGGAGTAACACTTCGTTATTATGTTATCTACGGAGTAACACTTCATTATTATGTTATCTACGGAGTAACACTTCATGACACTTTTGCTCCTTAAATTTTTTGCCCCCTAAATTTGGGTGTGGCCTTTCCTAAGTTGCATATATAAAAGAGTGCCTATTTTAATAGTTAAGTTAATTATGGACAACCTAGACTGATTTATTTTTTTATGGTCTTTTATTAGCTAAGGTCACAGACAATACATGGTAAGGTTGCACATAAATCTTCAGATAGTGACTATGAGTACGGGGTACTTGCAATACATGTCGCTCTTGGTATATATATATAGAGCCCTTATCTCTGCATCTAAATCAATTGCAATTAACGTTGTTATCATTGGATGAAAATTTTACAACTATATCACTATATTTTTAAAAAATAGTATGACAATATATGATTTATATTTAACTTGATTAATAAGTAGATGCATTTTTAATACGAAAGAGAGTGGGTGAGTTCATAATATCCAATGAATAAACATAGTTTTATCACCATGCGGTCCATGGTGATAATGAGTAAAAAAGTTTGATAAATTTTTTTTAATACTAGCTTATAACTTTATTTATCAGGATATTTGCAATAATTCTATCAGTATATATTTACTTTACATGCATTTATACCCGCAATTTCAACAAATTTCTAGAAGTGGTACGGCCACCTTCATATCACATAATAATTTATTGTTAATTTATATATATAATGTTATTAATAGATATGATCGATGAGTATTAGCTCTATATAATCCTCCCCGGCCAGGCTTTCTCATGTGAAACACCAATATAATTCTTCTCCAAAAACCAACAACGTAACTTAGCTTGTATAAAATCCTCATAACTACGTGTAGTACAAAATATAATGAAGATAGAGTGTTGATCATCTATATCAGCTCTTGCCTGCATCTCATCTAATTTTGTTTTCCTTATTATCGTTCCTCCCATGCATTCATAGCCTTTTCAGTAAGGCAGTTTCCTTTACCGGCGGTAGTGAGCATGGATTGATGGAAAGGAGGTGAAGTTGGGCAAGCCCAACTATATTTCCTCCACTCTGTTCCCACCACTTGCCGTGGACGTGTTTGGTAAAATAGTTAGCTTATCAATTAATTTTAGATATTTAATTTGATTTTAAAAAAATCAATATAAGTGCAGTGTTTGGTTAATCAACTTTTTTGTAACTCCAAAATGCTAAAATTCACAAAGTTGCTCAAAGCAACTTTTTCAATTAGCTTTTTTAGAAAACAAAAATACTAAACATTTATTAGCTAACAGCTAATTTACCAACTAGTCATACCCTCTAACCCAATCAGCTAATAGCTATCAGCTAACAGTCATTTACCAAACAAGGCGAAAGACTATGGCAGTACTTAACTCTATCATGGCACTTTTGTCTCTTAAATTCGGTTGTGACCTCTACTTATAAGTTTCTTTTTGATATGATATTAATAAATAGATGCATCTTTTAATGTGAGGTAGGTTGGAACATATCAAAATACCTAATAAATAAATTAAAAAAAAAAACAACTTTATTGCCATACTAAATTGCGAATTGAAGTGAAGGATATGATTTTGATGAAATTTTTTATATATACCCAAACCTGCAATGCAATTCATCTCTATTTATTTTATCACCAAACTTGCAATGCAATTCATCCCTATTTAATATTTACTTTGCATGCAATGTATGCAATTTCAACCAATTTTCATTAATATAATGGTCTACTTTCCTAACACATAATAATATTAATAGGTGGTATATGATGAGTGGGTCTATAAATTGGAACATCCTCTCCTGAGCTTGACCTTCTCATGTCAAACACCAATTAAAAAAAAAAAAAAAAAAAAAAAAAACAACTTGCTAGCTTCTATAAATTATTCATCATAACAAAATGAAGACTACTCTTCATCAGCTCTTGCCTGCATCTCTAATTTTGTTTTCCTTATCGTTCTTCCCCTTCATAGCCTTTTCAGTAAGACAGTTTCCTTTACCGGCGGTAGTGAGCCTGGATAGAAAGGAGGTGAAGCTGGGTGAGGCGTACTATATTGCCTCTACTATGTCCCCAACAATTGGGGTGTGCCTGGTGGACAACGTTAAGTGTCCCAAAGACATCATCCAGTGCCCCTTCTTCTCCGACAACCCCTTCGGCCTGCCTATCACCTTCTCCTCCGTCGACAACTCCACGGAGGACACCGTGGTTCGAGAGAACACTCCCTACCGTATTCAGTTGTCCGCCCCTGGAAACTGTAGCAAAGAAAACTTCTGGTACCTAAAGGATGACGGAATCCCCGGCAAGAATTTCGTCGCTATAGGTCCCAAGACTCTGGCTGTGGAATTTGTGCTCCAGAAAGTGCTGTTTGGGTACAAGATCACCGGATGCGTACTACCATCTTTGCCCATTTGCTACGGCCTTGGGATGGTATTTGAATCTGATTTGGATCGACTGGGTATCGGGTCGGACGTCCAGGCTGTGGAGTTTTTATTCGACAAGTCTTCCAGGCCACTACCGTCGCCATCGGCAACCAGCTAGATTCACTGTAGCTAACAACGTAACCAGTTGTATATTCTGGTTATGTATGTATGTAATAATTTGTCTGCTGCATATAAGGACAGCAGCTCGATCTGTACTCTCAATAAGCTAATTAAGGGTTCTGTATCCTTAATTTCTTCGTATTATATTTATGGAATTATGCTTTTTAATTTATAATAATTAAGATGAATGCATGTATCACGTGTTACAATAAATAAATAAATAATTATTAGAATTTATTTTATTTTTAGACTTTTAAAAGGGCCGCCGTGCATGACACATTTATGATTTATCTATCAAATTATATTTTAACATATTGAAGAAGGTAAATTTATTTTTAAGGAGTAAATTATTGTAACATGTAGTGTTAGTTACGTTTTATTTAGGGAATGAAAAAAAAAAAAGAACAAATAAAAACTAATGTTACATTTGTAGAAAGTAATTAAAATAAAAAAGAATAATAATGTCAGTTTTAAAGCACAGGACTTGATAATCATATATAAAATTTCAAGTTGTATTCTTCATCATGAGAGTGCTCTTAACTTCTTGGTTTGAACTGGTCAGAAATGATCAACATAAATTAATTAGTTTATTTCTTTGCAATTCATTTCCCATATGATACAAATTAAAGGAGTTAATACCTCCAATGGTCATCCGAGTATTAGTGAAACCAACTGTGGTCATCTGAGTTTTAAATGACTTTCAATAATCCTTCATGTTTTAAAAAGTAACCACCCGTGGTCCTAATTCTTTAAAAAAAAAAAAGAGTTTAAAATGATCACGAGACGTCCTAAAAGGACCACGGACGGTTATTTTTTAAAACATAGAGGACCATTGGAGGTCATTTAAAACTCGGGTGACCACAGTTGGTAAATCACTAATACTTGGAGGACCATTGGAGGTATTAAATCCAAATTTTTTTTGGAAAACGTAACTCAATTCATTAAATCATCCGCAACGATCAACACAAGATAACTAGGGGGGGGGGGGGGGGGGAGTTCCTCTAACCACTCTCCGGAACCTGACACAGAAACGGCTTCCCTAGCTATAACATGGGCCGCACGATTCGCAGATCGCCTAGCATAACTAAAGCTAACCCCATTCAACAAAGAGGCTACATGCTTTACATCATCTACTAAAAAATCAAACGCAGTAAAGAAAGAATCAGAGTTCAGAGCATGATTATAGCAAACTAATTTTGTTCCCTTGTGAGTCTCCTTTAAAATAATTGTCTAACATATTTTTATATTTAAGATGAGTAAGTTAAGATGAAAATGTAATATTATTCTCAAAAGGTTGAGTCTCCTTTAAAACTGTTTACCATATTTTTTATATTTAAGAAATTGTAATATTTATACTAGAAAATGCAACACTAATCAATAATAATAAATTATACGTTTATTATTTATAAGAGAAATTATAATACTTTTAATAGAATATATAATACTTTAAAATTAAAATATAATATTTAGAGGGTAAACAAGTGTAATACTAACAAATAATAAATTAATTGATTATTATTTATGAAAGAAAGTATAATACTTATGAGAAAAATAATTAAAATAATGCAATACTTTTGATTAAAATAATGTAATACTTTTTTTTTTTTGAATGTTACTGGCTCTATTACATTGTAGTATCTGTTCATATACTTTCTCGAACTCATAACCTTCCAAATGGAAGTCCAACTCGGATACCATTAGACCACATAGTCCTGGTAATACTTTTAAATAAAAATGTGATATTATCAATTGAAGAGTTGCTTATGATGTAAATTATTATATATACATATGAGAGAAAGTATAATACTTATGAAAAATTCGACCCTTCTCAGGATGAGAATCTGTGAGACGATTGCATATAAAATTTTGCCTATTTTTAATAGCCAAATATTTATTGGGTTACAAACAACTGATTTAGATTATTGTATTGCTTGGGAGAAGATTATTGTATTGCTTCCGTACCACTTCATATTTTAATAGCTAAGTTATTTAATACTTGCAAGTTTTTGCCAATATTTGTAATATTCTATCTCCTATGCTAAAACATGGAGTGACACGTAGTTAACTTTATTATGACACTTTTGTCTCTTAAATTCGGTTGTGACCTCTCCTTATAAATTTCTTTTTGATATGATATTAATAAGTAGATGCATTTTTTAATATGAGATAGGTAGGACCATTTCAAAATACCCAATAAATAAAAATAACTTTATTGCTTGCCATGCTAGCTAGCTAGATTGTGAATTGAAGTGAAGGATTTTGATGAATTTTTTATACTACTTATAACTCTATTTATCACCAAACTAGCTTGCAATGCAATTCATCCCTATTTAGTATTTACTCCGTACACTATTTGCATCTCTATATGCAATTTCAACCAATTTTCATTAATGGTCTACTTTCCTATCACATATAATTAATTAATGTTATTAATATATAGGTGGTATATGATGAGTGGGTCTATAAATTGGAACATCCTCTCCTGGCCTTCTCATGCCAAACACCAATTAAAAACCAACTTTCTATAATTAAAAGCATAACAAAATGAAGACTACTCTTCATCAGCTCTTGCCTGCATTATCTCTTTTGTTTTCCTTATCGTTCCTCCCCTTCATTGCCTTTTCAGTAAGGCAGTTTCCTTTACCGCCGGTAGTGAGCGTGGAAGGAAAGGAGGTGAAGCTGGGCGAGTCGTACTATATTTCCTTCACTCTGTTCCCACCACTTGGGGTGTGCCTGGTGGACAATGAAAAGTGTCCCAAAGACATCATCCAATGCCCCTCCTACTACGACGACCCCCGCGGCCTGCCTGTCACCTTCTCCTCCGTCGTCAACTCCACGGAGGACACCGTGGTTCGAGAGAACACTCCCTACCATATTGAGTTTTCCGGCGCCGTTGGCTCTGGAAACTGTAGCAACGAAACTAGCTTCTGGTACCTAAAGGATGACGGAATCGCCGGCAAGAATTTCGTCGCTATAGGTGCCAAGACTCTCGCTACCGAATTTACGATCCAGAAAGCGGTGCTGGGGTACAAGATCACCGGATGCATACTACCACCTTTTCCCCTTTGCTATGGCGTTGGGATCGTATCGGAATTTGGATTTAATCGGCTGGGTATCGGGTCGGACGTCCTGCCCGTCGAGTTTTTCCTCGGCAAGGCTGCTACAACTAATTCCACTACCGTCGCAATCGGCAACCTGCTAGATTCACTGTAGCTACAACAGTGAAGAATATATGTAGTACGTGTGCAGTGGTATATTCTGCAGGTTACGTTTTGTCGGGGACATCTATGTATGTACGTATGTAATAATTTGTCTGCTGCATATATGCCATGCATATATAGGACAGCAGCTCGATCTGTACTCTCAATAAGCTAATTAAGGGTTCTGTATCCTTAATATCTTCGTATTATATTTATGGAATTATGCTTTTTAATTTATAATAAGATGAATGCATGTATGATACGATGTATCACGTATTACAATAAATAAATTATTATTATAATTTATTTTATTTACTTTTAAAAGGGCCGTGCATGACACATTTATCTATCAATTTTTTTTTTAAACATATATTCAAGAAGATAAATTTATTTTTAAGGAGTAAATTATTGTAACGTGTGTTGACCTGGATACGTTTTATTTAGGGAATGAAAAAAAATCAAAAACTATAATTCATTTTTTTTTAATTAATGCCGCATTTGTAGAAAATAAAATAAAAAAGAATAATAATGTCAATATGTTGGAAAAATAGATTATTATGTATTTATGTTAGTTCAAGCAGATAACTAGGTAATCATATATAAAATTTTAAGTTGTATATTCTTCATGTGAGCGGTCTTAACTTTATTGGTTTGAACTGGTCAAAAATAACCAACATAAATTAGTTTATTTTCCTTGCAGTCCTTTATCTTTTGCATTATACAAATAATAATTTGTGTAAGCCATCTTCTCTTTTTCTTTGTATTTGATCTCAAGTCTTATACACGATGTTCATTTTGTACATACAATTCAATAAGATCCTTAATTGGAACCTATTGTTTTCAATGATTTGGGCTAGCGTAAGTCTTGGAGGCTAGATTTGTAAAATTAAAGCCTTCATTTTGTTTTTAGTAGTGTATTTAAAATTGAACATTCACTACATAAAAAATAATTTTTTTAAAGAAGTATTAAAAATAAATATTCAACATTTTGAATTTCAAGTTCTACGCGGGTGCTAATTGTTTGTTATATTTGCAGAGTAAGCCCCGAGACTCCGACTCGGTTTCTTTTACACTTTCCCCAATTGTATTCTTTGTAATTCATTTCCCCTAGGGATTGATTATAGCCAACTATTTTTGGTCCAATCCCTTTTACTAGATTTTAAAGGTGAATATCCTTTAAAACTAACATAATTATATTTTATAACATGAGTCAAGTCAAGATAAAAATGTAATATTTATATTAAAAAATACAACACTAATCAATAATAATAAATTGTACATTTTTTATTTATAAGGGAAATTATAATAATTTTAATAGAATATGCAATATTTTTAAATTAAAATATAATATTGATGTGTAGCAAAAATGAGTGATGGTGAGTGTACGGATGTGAAATGTCGTCCTCAGAGGATTGGGGGTTAGGGCACGCAATATGCAATCACAATAAACTAGGCACTAGCATAAGGAAATCAACAAGAAGCTAAGCAAACTACAAGTTTAAGGAAATGGTAAGACTAACACAAATACGCAAAGATAAACACAAAATAAAGGAATAAGACTCAAGCTAGGGAGCATTATCTTCTAGATGCATAACACAACCTAAGGATTGGGAAAAATCACACAACCAAGGAATAGAGGGGATGCACGTATGAATCCTAGTCTATAAGTCACTCACGTGAGCAAATTAGCAAGGATTAGAACAAGGAATTGAATTGCCCTACTCTCGTGGTGAATCAACTCCAAGTTATTCTTCAAGAACAAAAAGCATCTAAAACTCCCAATTTCCCCCCATTTTCATAGGAAAAATTGGGTTTATGCAATGAGTGGCTTAGAATCTTGACCCAACTCTCATTGAGGCCAAGAATCCTCCAAAACATGCCAATGAATGTTGTACAATACACCAAGCATTAACAATATACAAACACAAATCCTTCATAAACTCAAGAACCCTAGGTTAGAGTTCTTCCCCTTTTTGCAATAATCACAAATCAAGCATCAAGATAGATAATACAACCCTAACTCAAGTCCATAAACTAACTACCCATGATTAAATAGCAATAAGAACACAAAAATACAAGTGTAAAGCATAAATATTGCAAGATAAAGAGATAAAAGGGGAAAAGAAGATTATCTATTTAAATGGATGGTAGAATCTTGAAATCCAAGTGTAGATCAGATCCTTCAATACAAGTTTGAAATATGATAAAGAACCTAAATCTACACCTAATCTAACACTAAAATATGAAAGGAAAGAGTAGAAAATAGTTAGGGTTCGAATGGGGTTCAAAACCAAGTAAAAATGAGTGAAAAATCAGGTAACAAGGAGCATAGGTGGGGGGCTCGACGCAAAAATCACTTAATTTGGACATTCCTAGGTCGAGATATGGTCAAATTATCGAACAGTGGTCAGTTTTGGTCGAAATCTGTAAGTTTGGAACTTCAACTTCAATGATAATTTTGACCACTTTGGCTTCCTTTTTAGGCTTTGATGTTTGAACAGGAGTTGTAGCCCTTTGAGTCTTATTTCCAATGGGACAAAAATCACTTAATTTGGATATTTGCAGGCTGAGATATGGTCCAAAACCTAAGATGTCGACGTGCAGGTCGGGAATTTCAATTCCATGATCTTTTGTTTCTCTTTTGCTTTGGTTTGCTCAAATGACCAAGATCATTGAAAGCACCACCCTTAGGCTTCCTTGGAAGTGTTTTACCCATCCTCTTAGCTTTTCCTTGGCTCCTATGGACTCTAAATGTATCCATAATGCTCCACTTGACTCCAATATCCTGCACCAAAATGCATGATATTACTCATCTTTGCTGCCAATGCTTTCCAAATCAAACTCCTTGCAAAATAACACAATTTAGTCATAATCTCATGAATTTTAGAATGATCTATATGCAAAATGGCTTAGTGAAAGAGGGGAAAATATAGATAAATAAGTACTTATCAAATATTGAGAGGGTAAACAATTACTTATGAGAAAAAATGTAATACTAATAAATGATATATTAATTGATTGGTACCTAAGAAAGAAAATATAATACATATAGGGAAAAAAATAAAATTCAA
This sequence comes from Ipomoea nil, assembly GCF_001879475.1. NCBI lineage: Eukaryota > Viridiplantae > Streptophyta > Magnoliopsida > Solanales > Convolvulaceae > Ipomoea > Ipomoea nil. The sequence goes on from NW_017619768.1 coordinate 62,803, forward strand.
TACTCTTGATGAAAATGTAATACTTTTAAATTAAAATGTAATATTATCTGTTGAAGAGTTACTTATGAGAAAAATTATTATACATATGAGAAAAAAATATAATACTTATGAAAAATTCAACCCTTCTCACGATGAGAATCCGTGAGACGTTGCATATAAGATTTTGCCTATTTTTAATAGCCAATATTTTATTGGGTTACAACTAATTTTGATTATTGTATTGCTACCGTACCACTTCATATTTAATAGCTAAGTTATTTAACTCTTGCAAGTTTCTGCCCATATTTGTAATATTCTACTTCTATGCTAAACACGGAGTGACACATACTTAACTCTATCATGATGCTTTTCTTCCTTAAATTCTGTTGTGGCCTCTCCTATTAAGTTTCATTATGATATAATATTATTAAGTAGATGATTTTTTAATGTGAGGTGGGTTACGTTGAATCATTTTAAAATACTTAATAAATAAAAATAACTTTATTGCCATGCTAGATTGTGAATTGTAGTGAAGGATTTTGATGAAATTTTTATACTTATTACTCTATTTATCACCAAACTTGCAAAGTAATTCATCCCTATTTAGTATTTACTTCATTAGTGGTCCTATCACATAATAATTTATTGTTAATTTATATAACAATTAATTAATATTATATTAGATAATAGCTGGTATATGATCACTAAAAGCTCTATAAATTGGAACCTCAATCCTCTCCTTCTCATGTCAAACTCTACGTACTGCATCAAATATAATTAAAAGCAATTTGTATAAAATCATATATAACAAAATATAATGAAGACTCTTCATCAGCTGTTGCCTGCATTATCTCTTTTCTTTTCTTTATCGTTCCTCCCCTTCATAGCCTTTTCAATAAGGCAGTTTCCTTTACCGCCGGTAGTCGGCGTGGATGGAAAGGAGGTGAAGCTGGGCGAGTCGTACTATGTTTCCTCCACTCTGTTCCCACCACTTGGGGTTTGCCTGGTGGACAACGTTAAGTGTCCCAAAGACATCATCCAGTGTCCCTCCTACTACGACGACCTTCGCGGCCTGCCTGTCACCTTCTCCTCCGTCGTCAACTCCACGGAGGACACCGTGGTTCGAGAGAACACTCCCTACCGTATTCAGTTTTCCGGCGCCGTTGGCTCTGGAAACTGTAGCAACGAAACTAGCTTCTGGTACCTAAAGGAAGACGGAATCGCCGGCAAGGGTTTCGTCGCTATAGGTCCCAAGACTCTCGCTGTCGAATTTACGATCCAGAAAGTGGTGGTGGGGTACAAGATCACCGGATGCATACTACCACCTTTGCGCATTTGCTACGACGTTGGGTTCGTATCGACATTTGGATTTAATCGGCTAGGTATCGGGTCGGACGTCCAGGCCGTCGAGTTTTTCTTCGGCAAGGCTACAACTAATTCCACCGTCGCCATCGATTCACTGTAGCTACATGCAACAGTGAAGAATATAATGTAGTATATTCTGGTTACGTTTTGTCGGGGACATGTATCCATGTGTGTAATAATTTGTCTGCTGCATGCCATGCATAGGACAGCAGCTCTGTACTCTCAATAAGGGTTCTGTATCCTTAATTTCTTCGTATTTATGGAATTATGTTTTTCTATAAGATGAATGTATGTATAATGTATTACAATAAATAAATAATTAATTAATTACAGAGTATTATGATTTATATTATTTTTAGACTTTTAAAAGGGGCGTGCACTACTGGAAATTATGGAATTTTCGACCACCTAAAAATAATCTTAAATCAAGGCGAAAGTCTTATTTCGATCACTTTTGGTATCCGAAAAAATATTTGTTGCTATTTCCGACCACTTTTTGGTATCAACTTGATTTAAGATCACTTTCAGGTGGTCGGAAATTCCATACTTTCCAGTAGTGGTGACACATTTATCTATCAAAAAATATTTTTTTAATATATAGAACGAAGAAGATAAATGTATTTTGAAGGACTGATTAAATTATTGTAACATGTGTTGAATTGGTTTTATTTAGAGGATGAAAAAATAAATAAATAAAGACTATAATTCATTTCTTTTTAAATCAATGTCGCATTTGTAGAAAATAAAATTAAAAAAAAAAAATTATTATTGTCAATATGTTTAAAAATAGATTATCGTATGTGATAGTTCAAACATTTGACTTGTTAACTATAGGATTTCAAATTCAACTCCTCATGAGATCAAGTCTTATTAGTTTGAACCGGTGAGTAATTAACAACTAGTTTATTTCCTTATGCTTATTTTTCTTTTTGCATTGTACAAGTAATAGTTTGTGTGAACCATCTTCAATTCCCTTTTTCTATGTATTCTCAAGCCTTATACACAATGTTCATTTTGTACTTATAGTTCAATATGATCCTTGGAACCTATTGTTTTCAATGATTTGGCTAGAATAAGTCTGGGAATGGCTGGTTATACCTAAAGAATAACATTCAATATATAAAAATAAATCTTATTTTAATAGACCATCTTATAAGACAGATCATGATTAATTAGATAGTATTGACGTGACTTTTAGGTTCAGGTCGGGTGCTAATTGTTTTTTATATTTGCAGTTGTGTTCTTTGTAATACATTTCCCCTAGGGATACAAAGCTATTACACCGTGTAACATATCCTTATTTGTAAGATGAGTTGAGTCAAGATAAAAAATAATATTTATACTTGAAAACGCAATATTAATCAGTAATAAATTATTTGTTATATATATATATATATATATATATATATATATATATATATATATATAAAGGAAAGTGTAATATTTTTAAATTAATTAAAATGTATCATTTAAGGGTAAATAGTTACTTATGAGAAAAAAAATGTAATATATACTAACCAATGATAAATTAATTGATTGTTACTTATATTATGAAAGAAAGTATATAATACTTATGAGTAAAATGTGATACTTTTGATGAAAAATGTAATACTTTTAAATCAAAATGTAATATATGATGAGTTGAAGAGTTACTTAGGAAGAAAAGGTAATACTTATGAGGGAAAGTGTAATACTTATAAAAAATCTAACATTCTCAGGATGAGAATTTGTGAAATGATTAAATAGAGAAGATTTTGCCTATTTTTAATAGCCAAGATTTTGTTAGGTTACAACTGATTTTGATTGCATTGCTACCACAGTACCACTTCATATTTTAATAGCCAAGTTATTTAATACTTGCAAGTTTTTCCCCAAATTAAATTTGTAATATTCTATAGTCTTTTGCCCCTTAAATTTGGTTATGTGTCTCTTAAGTTTCTTTTTGATATAATATTAATAAGTAGATGTATTTTTTAATGTGTGGTAAGGTAAAGTGGTGTGGGATAGTTGATAATATTAATGAATAAAATAATAATTTTATGACCATGCTAGATGAGTAGATGGTGAAGGATTTTGATTAAACAATTTATATGTATAACTTTATTTATCATAAAATTAAATTTGCAATACAGTACAATTCGACCAATGAATTCATCACTATTTACTTTTCATCCTATCAATGCAATTTCAACCAATTTTCATAAGTGGTCCAATTTCATATCACATAATTAATAATTTATTCTTAATTTATGTAACAGTACGTACAGCTGGTATATGCATGATCACTAGCTAGCTCTATAAATTAAATTGGAAGCATAGCTCCTCTCCTTCATTCTCATGTCAAATACCAAAACCAATTTCAATATATCATATCAAAATTAAATTAAATGAAGACTCTTCATTATCAGCTCTTGCCATATGTTTTGTTTTCCTTATCGTTCCTCCCCTTCATAGCCTTTTCACTAAGGCAGTTTCCTTTACCGCCGGTAATCAGCGTGGACGGAAAGGAGGTGAAGCTGGGCGAGTCGTACTATATTTCCTCCACTCTGTTCCCACCACTTGGGGTGTGCCTGGTGGACAACGTTAAGTGTCCCAAAGACATCATCCAATGCCCCTCCTACTACGACGACCCTCGCGGCCTGCCTGTCACCTTCTCCGCCGTCGTCAACTCCACGGAGGACTCCGTGGTTCGAGAGGGCACTCCCTACCGTATTGAGTTGTCCGCCCCTGGAAACTGTAGCGACGAAAACTTCTGGTACTTAAAGGATGACGAAGGATACGCCGACAATGATTTCGTCGCCATAGGTCCCAAGAAACTCGCTAACGAATTTATAGTCCAAAAAGTGGAGTCGGGGTACAAGATCATCCAGTGCGTACTAATTCCAATTCCACCAACTCCCATTTGCTACGACGTTGGCTTCTTATCCACGTATGGATATAATCGTCTGGGTATAGGGTTGGGCGTCCAGCCTGCCCAGTTTTTCTTCGCCATTGCTACATTTCCACCGTCGCCATCGCCATCCACGCCTCCAGCGTCGCCATCCACACCTCCACCGTCGCCATCCACAAGCCCGCCCACAGCTAGTATAGATAATAATTCACTGTACCTACCACAGTGATCAATTTGTGGAGTGTTTTAATTTGTTGGGGACATGTAATAATTTGTCTTATCTGTTGCATAGGACAGCAGCTCAGTACGTACTCTCAGGTGTTATGCATGTATCCTTAATTTCTTAGTATGGGTGAATGAAATAATTGAGTTCTTTAATAATAAATAAAATTTATTATGACAATTACTATGTATGTAGTATGATGGCACATATAATATCATTGTAAATTGTAGTAAAAAAAATTACGGAGTATTATTTTATGTTTAATTTGGACTTTAAAATGGTCATGACATATTTATCTGATCTATATATATATATATATATATATATAGAGAAGATGATAAATAAGGAATAAATTATTGTAACATGTGCCAATTTTATTTGAGGGACTAAAGAAAATAAATAAAAACTAAAAGTAACAGTACGAACATTTGTTTGTGGTTGCGCTGCATTCCCCATGCATGCTTGCTGTTTGACTGCGGTTTCTTTGGAGTACGTCTGTGTTGATCCATAATATAATGTCTATTAGGCTGAATTTATCATACAATACACTCTCATAAAACTGTATCATACTTTCACATCACTAAATTTGTAATTCTTTTACTATATTTTCTACATCTTTACAATACTCTTTTGCTTTCAAAGGTGAACCTACTTTTATATCACAATAATAAATTAATATATTTTTCATATTTATAATTATATATAAAATAACTGTACATATTGCAAACTTGCTAGAAATGCAAGTTTGCAATACACGTGTAAACAAAAAAAAAAAAAAAAAAAAAAAAAAAAAAAAATCTTTAAAAGATGTAGTTTTGCAGGGATAAATTCAATCTTAGATTCTTGAATGTTGTTATTAGCGATGTTGGGTGTTGAGTTTTCTAATTTGTGCGCAAAAGTAGGTGTACATAAGACTAGATAGATTTAGTCCCATTGAAAAGTAATTAATCAAACCAATACAAGTGTCCATGTGGACGTAGTCTCACCAAATGAAGCACCGTACCCACTCCTAGCTTTTAAACCTTTGACTTTTATAGGAATGTTTTTGCAGAAAGGATAAACTAATTAAGGAAAAATTCTAATGAGCTGAGAAGTGCGGCTTTCATATGTTTTCTCAATGTATTTCCTTTTGTATTTTTACAAATATTAAGTATTTTTAATTTCTCAGTCGTCAAACTAACGTTACTCCCCTCCACTGCGCATGGCGCAATCGTCATCGGTGGGTTGCCAATTGCCATTGCGGCAAATTAAAGATTAGGACGAAGAAGACACCATCTTCATTCGTCCACAGATCTGTCTTCCTCTGCAAGCTTTTCCACCTTCAAATAATTAAGCACAACAAAGAGGAACAAAGATGTATTTTGATAAAAATGTATAAATTATATATTGGTGTATTTTTTGTTCTATTTAACAATCATCTCAGTTATTTCATTTTTCTAGAATACTTTTATAAGTACACCAAAAACCTCTTTCCCAAACTAGTAAATTATATATTTGGACACCACATTCTGACAAGTTACAATTCATGGTTAATGACTCTAAACTTTTAAACCTTCATATATGGTTTCAGAGAATAACTTATCGATAAGCCATAATTTGGTTAATTTGTGCACTTTATTTAGGGTCCGTTTAAAAACACTCAACGCTCTTGTGCTTAACCACATATTATTCAACCCCCTTTCGGTTCATTGTATACTCCTTAAAGCGATTTTCGGTGTGAGAATACCCTCTCACACACACTTCATTCCATCGCCACTAAACACAACTTGCATGTATATATTGGGTTTTATTTTTATTTTTTTCTTGTAAATCATAGAGAATAAGGTATATGTATATATGTTGTAACTGTAATATATATGTTATGTAAACATGCATGTATACCTAAACGGCTAAACCCATGAAAAAAAAAAAAAAAAAAACAACCAACCAACCAACCAACCAAAATGTTGAGCTGACGAGTAACCAACCCGCCATTGATTAAAATCGCATCTTCACCAAAGTGTTAAGTAAGTGGACAAAAGGTAGGGGACCTTTTCTCCCCTAATTGTGTATTTGATAGAAAGGATTTGTAAATCTTTTCTCATTTAATTTTAAGAAATGAGAAATTCTAGAGTTTGATTAGAAGGAATTACAATTCTTTCAATTTGAAAATTTGCAAATCTCAACTTCTCTAGGACTATGTGGTCTAATGATACCCGGGTTGGACTTCCATTTGGAAGATTGTTAGTTCATTAACTCTTTGTGTTTTAGTAGGTTGAGAAAGTATATGAACAGATACTACATTGTAATAGAGCTAGTAGCATTCAAAAAAAGATTGATTATCAATTAATAATCACACTAATCATTATTATCTCGTATGGATATGATCGATGATACATAGTTACGACTCCGTCCGTATTAGTAATAGAATATTAATTTTTCGCCGGCATGGGCAACTCAATTGGTCATAGAGGTTAAAGTTATAAAGAATGACTCAAAAAAAGATTGATTATCAATTAATAATCACACTAATCATTATTATCTCGTATGGATATGATCGATGATACATAGTTACGACTCTGTCCGTATTAGTAATAGAATATTAATTTTTCGTCAGCATGGGCAGTTCAACTGGTCATAGAGGTTAAAGTTAAAAAGAATAACCAGGATCAAGTTTTACCAGCAGCAGTGTAGGAGCAACCTCTTAGGACTCCTTGTACGGTGCCCAATAAGCAAATGTGATGCTCTATCAGGCCGAGGTGTGAGAGGCTCTTAGGGTTGGGGTTCAACCTTTTGGAAATAATAGAATATTAATCTTCCGTTGACATTAATTATATTTAGCGTGCCGTCACACATTTATTAGTTCGTACGGAGTAGACCCATTACCCAACCCCATGATAACACGACATTACAATCACAATATACTCAACTTAGTAACAGTGTCATATTAATTATATATTATATATTGCATATTATATATTCTATAGTACGTACATGAATATTATAACATTTTAATAGGCAAAAACTTGAAAGATCAAGTTCAATATCTTATTATTGAAATGTAAAATTGACTATTTTACTACATACGTATAAACAAAGCCGTTCCAATCAAAATATGGGTCATATGTGATATCTTTATTTTGACCCTCTTACAAATAATTTCAATCTAAAAAATATTATTTAATTTTTCTTCATTCTCACTATCATAGTATCATCTTGATCTATCATATGAACATTAGCATTTAGGTATTTTTTCTTGGCATCATCTTTTTGTTCATCTACTTGAGTTTTATTTTTTGTCCGAAGCTCTTTTTTAGATTGAGTTAGTTGTTTAATTTTTTTTTCTTTTTAAGCATTTATTTAGAAGTGTATAGTAGATATAAAAATTCTATTGATGTGTTTAAAAGAAAATAATAATTCTATTGCTGTTGCTGAATAAATAATTAAAAAATTATCAAATTAGGAACGAATTAATCAAATTATTAGTTGAAATTATTTTACCGCAAATCACTATATATGGTCTGACGAATTAGTTTTCCTCCTGTCGTCCTACTATACTTTGGTTGCTTCTTCTGCAGTTCCATTAGTACCGAGTCCGCTAGTTCTATCAACCCAATGTGATTATTCCAAGTATGAAAATTTCTCCTATAGTTTAATTAGAACACTAGGGTTATGCCGAGTGTGTGCGGACGAGATAATTAACTGCATACACATAATATGTTGTAGTTTATTGACACAAACGGTTAATTGTAGGTACAATATATATTAACTGCAAACACATAATCTAAAAGTTATTTTAGATCAGCGTCCATAATGCAAGGTAGATTATCGTTCCTGGTGTAATTTGCCAATATCCATGTAATATATATAACACCTTCTTTTTTTTTTTTTTTAAATGCACTATAAAACTTAATTAGATTTGGTGGTATTGAACGACAAGTCGACATCCCTAGTCAAATTGGTCAAACAATTAGATTAATAATCATAATATTTTAAATTTGACTCCTCATGTGTATTGACATTTTTTTTTTGAAACGGTAAACTTCACCGTTTATATGCATGCAATGTGCCTTAGCTTCAAAACTCAACAATCAAAAGAAAAAAAATATTTTAAATTAAATTTAATAGAAAGGTTTGAATGAGAAGAAAAAAAAAAAAACACACCACACACACATATATATAGAAAGGAAAAGTACAAATATATGTAGCAAAATTTTGGGAACTAAAAGTATGTAAATTAACAAATTAAATCTCCATCTGCCTTTTACAAAAGAATTTGTCGTCCCTTGAAAAGTGTTGAAGGACCGGTACTATTCTTACACGCAAATATACGTGCATCATCCATCATATCGCATCAACAATTCATATAATAGTGAGTACGGTTTCATGTATTTATTGAAATTCAACTAAACTGCGCAGAAATGAAATAAAAATTACAAGAAAGATAATATATTATTAAAGTAAATAACTCAGCAGTACGAGAGATGAGTTGTGTTTAAGAAGTTGTAATTGTAATATATATGTGTATTAAGAGCAAAATAAAGCAGTTGATAATTTAGCTGACTACTCTCTTTATCATGATTATCATAAACTACGGGTTGTTGACGACAATCCCCTTTCTTCCCCAGCAGATTCTTTGGGAGGAGTTTATAGGCGTTATGTGTTGGTGCAAAGCTTTTGCTTGGTTTAATCTTGTTTTTGAGGTGATATGATCGACAAGTCTTCGATTTTTCACCAAAAAATTACATTGTGTTAACATGTTACTGAATGCTATACATATATTAAATTTGTAAGAAAATGTAAATTAATACATACCATTCATTACAATTAATTAATCAAATTCAGAGTAACATTTTTTTTAAGTACTATTAATTATGTTACAATGCAGCCACTAGACCACAAAATCCTTGGCCAAAGTAACATTTTATAGGAAACATAAATTTGTGGTTCTTTAATTTGCCAATTACTAGTATAGGGTAAGTGGGTAACAAGGCAATATAATCCATCACTTTTTCTAGTAGTATTATTTCAAGACTTAGAGAAATAACCGCGGCATTACCTATGAAAATTAATTATTTCAAGACTTAGAGAAATAACTGCGGCATTACCTATGAAAATTAAATATACGTCCGGTTAAATAAAATAGTTAGCCTATTAACCAATTTTGACTTGTTTGACCACTATTAATTAGTTGTTTGACTTTGTTAAACAATTAATATGAATGTTTGATTAATTAGTTTTTTGTAATAGCTTATTGCTTCAAAAGAATAAAAAAAAAAAAAAACTAAAATTAAAAAAGCTGCTCAAAACAATTTTTTGATAAAGTCATTTTGTATGTAATCAACTCAGTTAATAACTAATTTACCAAACATCTTTTTACAATTATCAACTAGCTAGTCAAACCTACTAACTGAATCAACTAATTAACAACTATTTACCAAACAGTCACATTATATTTAGTGGTGGTATGACGCACACATATAAAATAAGTAGCAAGTTTGATGTCATTTCACCAACCGCTACTATACGTACTGCATGCACATGAAAAATGGTACCACAACCACATGAAATATGTTTATTATTTACGTCGCTCTTTAAATTGGGACTTCTCAGGTCCCCATTTCTCATATCCCTCACTCACCAACACAAAAATTACTAATTAAACTAAAACTACCTATCGCAATAAAATGCAGACTTCTCAACTACTGCATCTTTGTTTTTTCCTTTCCTTAATATTATCGTCCCTCCCCTTCATAGCCTATTCTTCGTCGTCGTCGGACACTTTTCCTTTGCCGCCGGTAATCAGCCTGGACGGGAAGGAGCTCAAGCTTGGCAAGCCCTACTACATATTCTCCACGATTTTCCCGAAACGAGATGGGCTGTGTCTTGTGGACAACGTCAAATGCCCCGAGGACATCATCGAATGCCCATACTTCTACGACACCTCTAGCTATTTTCCCGTCACCTTCTCCGCCGCCAACGTGACGACGGAGGACACCGTGGTTCGAGAAGACACTCCGTACCGCATTGAGTTCACCATCCCCGGCGCCACCACCTGCGCCACCGCAAAATACTGGTACATAAAGGATGTCGGAGACTCGCTCAGGGAGTTCGTCGCAATAGGTCCCAAAACTGCCGCCGTCGAGTTCCAAATCAAGAAAGTGAACCTGGGCTACAAGATTATGTACTGCATACTACTTCCAATCCCGCCTACTCCCATTTGCTACGACGTTGGGTTCTATAAGGAAAACGGATTTAATCGTTTGGGTTTCGGGGTGGGTATAGATGCCGTCCAATTTTTCTTCGCCGGTAATCTCTCTTCCATCTCCACCGCCTCCTTCCTCAACCTAGCCATCCCCATGTTCTAGACTGACTACTACAATATATATGTGTTGAAGTTTGGTTCAATTGTTGTTATTATTATTATATATATTGGACTTGCAATATAATAATCTGTCTGATCTGCTGTTTATCACAGCAGTCAACACTGCACCTCTCTAGCTTGTAACTTTGTATTCCATCTTTTTAATACATATTCTTAGTTCTCTCAAATCTTACTATCTTAACTTAACAAGCTCAATACAAATACCAAAAAAAAAAAAAGAAGACTCATGAAGGTGCCGGTGATTTGATGTGTTTAATCAGAGAATCAAGAAATAAAATGTAACATAAAATGACTTACAAATTTAAGGCCTCTATGAGATGATGATGCATAGAATCAGAGGTTTAAGATTCTCTTCTAATTAAGAATATAATGCAGCTAAGCTACCTTAAATTTATGGGTGAGGGCAATTTGTGATCCTAATATAAAATATTGTTATCCATTTTTTAGGCTAATTGAGGTCCCCGGCCGGACTCGTCCTTCCCGTTGTATACGTATCGCGAGCCAAGTAAATTATTCAACTTTTTTTCTTTTTACTTGTTCATTCTGTAAATGAATTCGTCTAACCTATATATTGATTAACTCCATTATTTGAACTATATATATAATTATATTATAATAAGTTAAATTCGTACTACGAACAATGAGCAATTCCATGTGAAGGTCCTTTGCTCCTATTCGTACTATATATATTATAGGTTGTTGGTGACTTGGTGGTATTGTTTAATGATTTATTGTAATTATGGGTTACAGTACAGTTAAGAATATTAATAATCTGATTATATAATTGTGTCTTTCATACGGATATTTAATTGTATTCTAATAATTGAAGCAGGTGCTCAATCTCAATTAAAAGTCTAAACTAATAGTTGGATTGCTAGTTATATGCTCAATAGTAATTAACATCTTTAACTAAAAAAAAAAAAAAAGATGATTTTATATTTATTGATTAATTGGCCACCCATTAATTGATCATTCATCTTTAATTTTTACAAATTAATCAATTCCGTACGTATATGAGTGCTTGACTGTTAGATTGTTGCGGGGTGATCTTGAGGAAGAACCAAAAAGCCCGTTGTTGAATTTGATGATGGCATGCAAAGGGGGAGGGGAGGGAGGTGGGGTGGGGGGTGGGGGGGGGGGGGCGTTAGCGGTGGAAGCTTTATACACATAAAAAGGAAAGAAATAATTTGTGGCGTAATTATTAGTGAAGAGTCTGAAAGAAAATATATAATCAATTAATAAGATGTGTAATTGGAGAAGAATTGATTATATATTAGTCGAAAGAAATTATGTATATTAAGTATAGTTATAATTATTTAGTAGTTTAATTATTATATTGTTAGTAATATAATATAAATAAGTTCATTATATAAGAATTAGGAGAACCACATGGAGAAATATGATATTACTGAGTATTGTTTATGTTCTTTATTATTTTTATATTTTTCTTGGAACTCTCACACACAATTAGAATTTTGCTAGACAAGAATCTTGCTAGAAAGATTTCTTATGTATAACAGCTTTATCTAGAGTCCTAACAAAGATCGGTATTATTATAATTTTCATAAAGAGTAAAATATAGTTGCAAATTCACTTGCAAAAGTATTTGTTTAGTTTGAACTAACATGGGGCCGGGTGTGTTTGCTTGCTCATCCCCTATACTTACTATATATGAATACATGCATGCTATCACATGAATAATGTTTAGTATTTGGCTGTATGTCTGTATAAATTGGTACCTCCGATCCCCCTAGCTAGCTAACCTCTTCCTCATGTCACTCATCACCAAAACCAACTCTCCTACATATATAGTACAATAATAAAATGAAGTCTTTTCAACGTTGTGTATGTGTTTTCCTTTCCTTGTCGTCGTTCCTCCCCTTCATAGCCTTTTCATCAACTCCCCCTTTTCCGGCGATAACCGGCATCGACGGAAAGGAGCTCAAGGTCGGCGAGCCTTACTATGTGTTCTCCACTATCTTCCCCAAAATAGACGGATTATGCCTGGTGGACTCTGTGATGGGACCCAATGAAATCGTCCAATGCCCCTTGCTCTACAATACCGACCACCGTGGCCTGCTCGTCACCTTCTCCGCCGCCAACCAGACGGCGGAGGACACCGTCGTCCGAGAGAGCATTCCGTACCGCATCCAGTTCTCCGACGCCGGAAATGGTAGTAACGGAAACTTCTGGCACATCAAGAATCGCGGAAACCCTTGGGTGGATTACGTGGAAATAGGCCCCGAAACTGTCGCCGTGGAATTTGTGATGAAGAAAGTGTTTCTGGGCTACAAGATTCTTTATTGCGTAATTATTCCAATTCCGACGTTTCCCATATGCTACAGCTTTGGATTCATAGAGGAATTTGGACTTAATCGCTTGGGTTTCGGCGTGGGTGTGAATCCAGTTCTATTTTTCTTCGCCAATGTCACTACTAATTCCACCACTTCCATCCACAACCTGCCTGCACCTATCTTTTAGCAATATATATATTGTTACAACATAATTAAGTATACATGAATATTTAGTATGTGTTATGGTTTGTTTGTTTGACTTATATATAATAATAATATAATTTGTCTGTTGCTTAATAGCAATTCCTAAAAAATTCTTTATCTTGTGAAAACATGTGATCAAATTAAAAAAAAAATTATGTCATTATTGATTCTTTAAGTTAATTAACATAGAGAGAGAGAGAGAGCGCTTTTGGTGCTATTAATATGATGCATGGTTAAATCAATTTTGTTACATATATGTACGTGGCATGCATCCGTTAATTTTAGATGAAGAGCTTATTAGTATTTTAATTTGTACGCAATTGGTGTACTGTGTATAGTATAATCATGCATTATCATCACTACTTTAACAAGCTAAGCTGCGCTAGATAGCTAAGAAAAATAAATGAATATATAAAAAATAAACTTCAATAATGGAAATGAATAAATGATTAATTGCGTCATTATGGTATACATACATGTTGTCCAAGGAATTATATATTGCGTAATGACGACTCCGATCCGCTGGTATAAAAGGTCAGGTTTGACCTTAATTATTTGACCGAGAAATACAAACAACTCCGTGAGAATATTCGAACTCTCAATCACCAAATGCAATTTTTTATAATTTCTTTTTTTTTTGGGGGGTTCTTTTTTATTATACATATTATAAAATAATTATAATGCGATTGTCACTTCAATACTTCATTCAACTCATGTACCATGAGTTTTATTGCTTCCGATGCAAGATTCTTGTATGGAAGCAACCAACCACGCACTCCATGAGTGTAACCGTACCCCACTTTCTAATTAATTTAATCATTTTAAAGTTATGGGAATTAAGAATTCAATTAAATACATTTATTTGAAACAAACAATCCCTTTATTTATTTTGTTTTATATACGGAAGTAACCCAGTTACTCCACTTCTTTTAAATATAACCCATAAAAAAGTATTTCCACTTTTAAATATTGAGAGTAAATAAATTGTCACGAACTTTTTCTTTAAACACATTTTATGTGAGTTTCAAACTTAACCTATTAAAGTACGGAGTATTATGAAAGATTATGAAATACTCTTGTAGCATAGTTCAAGTAGTTAACTAACTCAAAATAAGTTCATAAACTTTATTTTCTTAACAATGATATATAGGGCAAGGCCAGGGGTTCGGATTCCACCAAAGACTAAAAGAGAGATGTATAAATACGACCCTAGCAATTAGATACCTTCATCACTACTCTTCAAAGTTGGAACCTGCTCAAATCAAACCGTCCAATAAGAGTTGCACATAAAACTTTGTAGTTATCAAATCAACAACCTAACTCATTAATGTTGTCCTTAGTGCGTGGTAACTTGGTAACTTAACAAAGGAAATCATGACATTGTATTAAATTAAATATTACAAACGTTATGCTCGAAGCTAGATCTGAGATTTTGCGTGAATGACTAGTCTTTAAATCTTTAAATGAAATAAATTTCCAAATTAAATGTGGGTTCTCAAAGATCACCACAGCTTCCATCTATCACTGCTTATTATGGAGTTAGGTCCAATATAATATTTTGTGGGAAAAGAGCTTGATGATTTGCTATGTGTGCACTTTATAAGATTTGGTAATTAAAAACAAGGAGATCAGAGTGCCACCCCCATCCAACTGTATGAACTATCCATTATCATATATACCGCACTACTAAATTAATTATAAGATTTTTTACGATAGTATGTTAAAAAAAAATGTACTATACCTTTTTTTTTTTCTCTTGAAATATTTAAACTTTAAAGAAAAGGATGGTATATGGGTTGAAGTAGTGAAGTACACGTTTTAATTTGTAAATGTGAATTTCTTCTATAGATGCACGAATAAGAAATGCGTTATTCGTGTGTTCACTGAATGATTTGAATTTTAATTTTTTCAAAAATCGTGCGACAATGTGCCAAGTCTAATGTTTGGAAGGTTGACAGCTATGATCAAATATAATATACTAAAAGGTTCTACATAGCTATTGGTGGAGTTAAGGGAAATTCCAGCCCAAAAAAATTGGTTTAAGATTGAGAAATTGGTTCAAGATTGAGAAATTTGGGCGTGGCTATAAGTTGGGGCAAATTATGCTCTGGACTCGTGTCCACAATGCATTGTGGACACGAGTCCAAAACGACGTCGTTTTAAGGGAAAATGCGGCCTTTTAGTTAATTTTTTTTTTTTTTTGATTTTGTCTCGCCGTTAACGGCGTTATTCGTTTGTGGCATTATGAATGTACAGTTCTGAAATTATGAATGTACAGTTATGCAATTATGAATGTACAGTTATGAAATTATGAACGTAAGTTATGGAATTATGAACACAGAGCTCTGACATTATGAACATATAGTGATAAAATTATGAACATAGAGCTCTAAAATTGTGAACATAGAGTTTCGAAAATTATGAATTTACAGTTATTGAATTATGAATGTACAGTTACAGAATTATGAATGTACAGCTATGCAATTATAAATGTACAGTTATGCAATTATGAACACAGAGCTCTGACATTATGAACTTACAATTATGAACATATAGTGATAAAATTATAAACATATACTCCTATAACAAAGTAGTCTGAAATTTAAATTTTTAAAAAAAAATGAAAGAGAACAGTGCCTAACAGCACTGTTACCGTATCACGCATGCATGCTGGACACGGTCCATAGCATAATGATTGATAAGTTGGTGCATGGTCCAAGTGTTGTACAACACAAAGTGAAGTGCAAATTAAAGATGTGGTCCTTGTTAAATATAATGGACAAAAGCGTCTGGCTCTAAGTGATGCTCCCTTTAATTTGGTGTCATGTTCAAGAAAGCTTGAAGAGAGGGTCTTTAGTTTCTGTATTCCAATGCAATAAAAATAAGTAACATAAATATGTACTCTCGTGTGTATGTTTCTCAATAAATTTGGAATGCAATATATGCATCCTCCTATTATGTAATTGTGATGTCTAGTTTCGATATTAATAAAAGGGTTACGTGTATATATATATATATATATATATATATATATATATATATATATATATATATATATATATATATAGCTAGATTTATGAATTAAATTGATTGTCATCATCTTTTTTTTTTTTTTTTTTTTTTTGTGATATGAAAAATTCTAAAGGCTATGTTTGGTAAAATAGTTAGCATATCAGACAATTTTAGTTTATTTGACTACTATTAATTGTTTAACTTAGTTAAAAAAAAAATCAATATAAGTATTTGGTTAATTAGCTTTTTGTAACTTCGAAATGCTAAAGTTCAAAAAATTGATCAAATCAACTTTTTTAATTAGTTTTTTGAGAAAAGAAATTATACCAACAGCTATCAGCTAACAGCTAATTTACCAAACACTTTCTTATAATCAGCTAATGTTATTAACTAATTATATCCTCTAATTAATTCAATCAGCTAACAGCCATTTACCAAATAGGGCTAAAACATTGATAGGCACACATAGCTATAATATACAAAATGTTACACAAATATATATTATATTATATGGAACAGATGTAGTAACATATAATATATATTTGTGTAACATATTGTATATTATAGCTATGTGTGCCTATCAATGTTTTAGTCCTGTTTGGTAAATGGTTGTTAGCTGATTGAGTTAATTAGAGAGTATAACTAGTTGATCTGATAACATTAGCTGATTGTAGAAAGGTATTTGGTAAATTAACTGTTAGCTTATAATTGTTTGGTTTAATTTCTTCACTCAAAAAGCTAATTGAAAAAATTATTTTGAGTAATTTTTAGAATTTTAGCATTTTGAAATTACAAAAAGCTAATTAACCAAATACTTATATTAATTTTTTAATCAAGTAAATAATTAATAATAGTTAAATACGTCAAAATTAACTGAAAGAGTTACATTTTACCAAACAGGGTCTTGTATCTATTTTAAAACCTTAATCAATTCTCTTAACAGAAAACACAATTAATGTCCGTTTAAAAGGCTCTAGTAATTAACGTTAAATTAACACATCAGTGTCCGTTTAAAGGCAATTAATTAATTTTAATGTATTCAACCTGACACACCTATAAAAGGGACTCTTGCTAATGTCCAATATCATATTCACTCATCAAACAAAACACAACTCAACCTTAAACACTTTCTCCTTAACAGCAACGTAACAATGAAGTCAATCGCAATCCTGTTTCTCTCATTCCTTGTCTTTGCCGCCATCACAACCTCTGTGCATTGCACAACTGACCCACCCAACCCCACTGAACAAGTACGTGACACTGATGGAAAGCTGGTTCGAGTTGAAACCAGTTATTACATTATTCCAGCGACGAACCAAACTGGGGGTGGTTTGGCATTACGAAACACAACTCATAATGAATCCTGTCCCCTTGGTATATTCCAAGAAGATGAGGATAATGAAAACCATGGAATCCCGGTATCATTTTACCCCGTCAACCCTAAAAAGGGTGTTATTCGTGTCTCCACCGATCTGAACATTGAGTTCTCCGAAGCTCCTATTCAGTGTAACAACTCTAACGTTTGGAAGGTTGATAACTATAACCGAAACCCTATAAGATTCTACATATCCCCTAACGGAACTAAGGGGAATCCCGGGCGTGACACAGTCAATAGCTGGTTTAAGATTGAAGAATTCGAGAGCGGTTATAAATTGGTCCATTGCCCAAGTGTTTTGGACCATGATGATAACGATGATGATGATGAAGTATATGACGAGGAGGAGGAGGACGAAATCGAAGTGAAGTGCAAAGACGTTGGCCTTGTCAAGTATAGTGGACAACAACGTTTGGCTTTAAGCGATACTCCATTTGGTGTTGTGTTCCAGAAAGCTTAATTGAAGATCAGAGAAGATTATCTTTAATTAATTTCAATGTCCCATGCACGTACCTATTATGTGTACGTTTCTCAATAAATTTGTAACAATTTTCTACTATGCAATTGTCATATCTGATTCAGATCAATAATAAAAAAAATTACTCCGTAATTTAAATACGCTTTACTTCTTATATTGTTACTTGTTAGTACAAATTCATTAAAATACTGTTATGTTTATTAATCTGATTGTGGTGTTATTTTTTAATTAAATATTATTAAAAAAAAAAAAAAAAAAAAGGTGTGAATCATATATCAAACCAGAGAGTGCGCTCTCCACTACCTGGTATGTCTTCACGTGTTACACGTTATACAAGGTATATGCGACAAGTCGTCAAGGCAGGCATGGGCTCAAGCTTCATTAATGGAATCAAAACGCGTCGACGACCATGTTCTTTTGGTGCAGAATTATATTATTAATGGCAGACTGACAACTCTACAAGAATTAAGAAATTTTATTTTTTTTTTTAATTTCCTAAGTCTATAAATCGAACTGCCACTTCACAATTAAAACACACAAAATCCCATCCATAAATCTCAATCTTTATATAATGAAGGCGTTATTACTGATCTTGCTGCTTTCACTCGTCTTCTTCCCACACCACCAGATAGCCGGCGCGTCGTCGCTACCGTCTCCCGTCCGCGACACCAAGGGCGAAGTGCTGAAAGTGGGGTCAAACTATTTCGTGCTCCCGGTGATCCGCGGCCACGGCGGCGGACTATACCCGGCCAACATCAAATCAAACGCGACCATTTGCCCGCTGGACGTCATCCAGGAAGCCGATGAAGTCCAGAAAGGCATACCCGTGGTACTCACGCCGGTGAACAACGCCACCTCCGGCGGCGTGGTCCGCTTATCAACTGACCTCAACGTCAGGTTCTACACCCCGACCATCTGCGCCAGGAAGACGGTGTGGAAAGTCGACGCCTACGACGAGTCGGTGAACAAATATTTCGTGAAGACCGGAGGGGTGGAAGGAAATCCCGGCCCTCAAACGTTAAGCAGTTGGTTTAAGATCCAGAAGTATAAGAGCGTTTACAAGTTTGTGTTTTGTCCGACCGTGTGCAACTATTGCAAGGTTATCTGCAAAGATGTCGGAATCTTTGAGCAGGATGGGGTGAGGTTTTTGGCTTTGACTGATGATGTTCCATTCAAGGTTGTATTTGAAAAAACCTTCTGATCGAGCGAGCTGAGGTTTCTCTCTGCTTTCTAATGTATCATCTATAGATATGATATGAATATATCCCATTAATAATAATGACCAATATAATGGATCCGACTATAATTAAAATTTAACTATCAAAGTTTTCAATCACAAAACAAGTTATATATATGATTAATGTTTCTACAACAAAACGATGAATATATTATGTCATTAAAACAAATTACATGACAATCTCTAGTTAAATTTGCCTATGCCTTTAATTCAAGATATAAGATAAGTCGGTTCATAGCTGAGTACCCTTACATTATATTAAGATTAAATTATATACATTTAAAAAACACTAATTTATAAATTTCTATTTTTATTTAAGAGACTTGCATTTGCATATATCTCCTCCTACTTACACATTTTAATTAGTCTTTAGCTAGCACATAATCTCTAACAAATCTTTAGATTTGAACCAAATTATATATATATATATATATATATATATATATATATGTGTGTGTGTGTGTGTGTGTGTGTGTGTGTGTGTGTGTGTGTGTGTGTGTGTGTGTGTGTGTGTGTGGCCTTATTGGATTTTTGTGTAACAAAAAAATAGTTGAATAAATAAACGTTTTTAACAACTTATATTTCATATATTTTGTAATAGTCATCCCACGCACCCAACTTTCAATATATATATATATATATATATATATATATATATATATATATATATATATTCTTATTATAAAATATAATTTTTTTCAACCTGTTGAAGATATGAGATCTATGACTAAATCCGTGACCTACCAAAGTAGTATATCAACTTGCATATATATGAATGTGTACTTCACTAACTAATGCACTTGTCCAGTTGTCCCATCAAATTTTTGAGGTTGATAACTTTTTCTTATATTCAGATGATGAAAATATCTTATCATTATTTGTCACATCAAAAAGTCCACGTTCATATAGGAAAATTAAAGTAAATTATACTAGAAATATCTAATGCAAATGCAGTGGGCTCGATTGAGAAGTTATTATAAAGAATTGAATTTATAATTTTTATATATGAGAAACATGTTTCACCTATCCTGCTACCCTTTCAAAGTTGAATTCTTTTGTATCCCTAGAAAATATCAATCGTACTTTTTAATAATTATTAATAATCTATTACAATAAAAGGTAAAGTAGAGTAAAACGTTGACTAACTCTTAAAATCAAAATAGTATACACATATATGTATGGCCGCACAACCTAAATATGCATGGGACCCAAATGTGGGTGGGTGGGTGAGTGCATATCCTATCCCGTGAGCGATACAAATGCAACTGTTGGAGATTTATGCATGCATTATAATTGAATTGGCAATCATGTATAGTGTGACTTCGGTTAGTTGGTGATAATGTTAGGCGGACGGTGGGCACTCACTGTTTTAAATTATATATAAACATAAACAGACAGATGGAGTTTATGACAAAACTAAAGTTAAAATAAAGAAAATAGTTGAATGGATGGTATCCGAAGTTTGTAGTTGTCTATTGAGATTGGAAAGTATCTTTGGTAAAATACTTTTGGTTACGTTGTTAAATGAAAGAGGTTGATTTAAACATGAATTATATATGTTTAAACTTGCAAAGTGTTTGTTTCTTTTTTATATTATAAATTGAAGTTGAGGCTAATCAATTAAGAAGTGGAACAAATTAAAGGTGGGTTGCACGAGTAAATTGAGAGAGTTACATTAAGTTGTAGGTGGCCTTACATCAAAGCCATCATTTAGCGGCGGTTATTTTGTTGTCTAGCAAAGTTGTGAATCGCACCAAATTGTAACTACAACCTAATGTAACTCATTTTGAGAGGTTACTCTCACACTATCGCTGTGAGACTCGATCCCTGGTCATTCTTTCAAAGTTTCACCTCTGTGACCAATTGAGCTGCCCATGCGGGTAGGTCTCATAAATCTTAACCAGATACTCTCAGTTTAGCTATTAGTGTTGCATCATATAACAAACAGTTAATATTATTGTAAATATTATAATAATAATTAATAGTTAATAGGAAAACGTTACACATGCATCTCCCCTGGCCTATATATACACAATCCGACCATGTGATCCCTTAGCTAGCCAGCCAGCCAGCCAGGTCATTACCAACACAAAAACTAACACTTTTTCTCTTCTCGATCTCTTCTGTTCTGTTCTGTCATCTGTTCAACTGGATCGGAGCTAGGCCTGGCCTGCCATGGAGATCTGCAAGACGATGCTGGTGTTTTTCCTTGTTGTTTCTTCTACTCTTCTTTCTGCACTTACTGCCTCAAGTAATTAATAAACTAACTCATCAAAACCCCGGCCCCTTTGATTATATAAATATATATGTTCATGAAATTGTTTAAATTTGGTTATATATTTATGATGCATGATGAGTTAGTTCTTTGGTGAACATACAGGAAATATAAAAGAAATTAGCAGTGAGAATATAAAGGCAGCTGAAGAAGATGAGGTTATGATGGATCTGAGCGGAGGTGTTTTTGAAGAAAAAAGATACGGTGATGAGGTGCAGGGAAGGGGAAGGGGAAGGGGAAGGATGGATATGGAGACAATTAATGATTATTCAGGAACTGGTGCCAACACCCATCATGATCCAAAGCCTCCTGGAAGTAATGATTAATTTGTTTAATATATATCACAATATATGTACCTGGATGGATTCATGTATGTATGTATACTTAGAGATCGAACATATATATGTGTGTTGTACTTGTATATATAGAAATAAATAATGTAATGATAAAAAGTTGTTGCACCATTGATTAGCCAAAGAATGTGGCTTAGTTTAGCAGTTGTTTATTATATACCCATCTTCGTTTAGCAGTTGTTTATTATAGTTTCTTGGATAATTTAATTTAATTTGCACTCTTTTTTTTTGGGGGGAGATATATAATAAAATAGAAGTAGCCCCTCTGACCTGCTTTCTTCTTGCCCTAATGAAGGCTTCTGAAAATAGCTTAGCTAGCTGGCAAACACAGGAGTTATAAATGAACTTCAAGGTCATATGTGTGATCGATAGAAATCCGTTTCACACTCTTCAATGCATAACTAATGCTGACGGAATGGATAAAGTAGCTAGGAATATGCATATATATGCTTAAATATATCTTTACATGGATTAATACTATAGTTATTATATATATTTAAAAAAAATTCGAGTAAACAAGTAAAATAATTAAATTGGGACCAAATATATATATATATATATATATATATATATATATATATATATATATATATATATATATATATATATATATATATATATATATATATAAACCTAATTGCCAGTAGATCAGAGTTCACATTCATTATTGAGCTTCCCTCTATCAAATGTTGTGAATCTTGGATAAGATTTTTTGCATTTCCGGCCAGATATATTCCAGCCATGTGTCACCATATCATATCCTTACACCATTATCAACAACTATCCCATAATCATATCATGTGCCTTGCATTGTGACTATATTAAGTGTTACTTAGATCAGAGTTACTGCGATAGATCATGGAGCTTGCATGAGTTGAGATGAACATACCTTTTTTTTTTTTTTTTTTTTTTTACCATGAATTGGTCTAGGATATGATGATGAGAAAAATTCGATCCCAGTCACTATTCAATTGTATAAACCTACCTCTATATAATTATAATAGTTGTGGTCGCTATAATGTTCTTGTTAGACCTGCAAAGTTTTAACATTTTTATTTAAGATATTATACAATGGACCAAGGTTCACATTGCAAGGTGGACCCTAGTCTTAAATTGTGTATTTTTAGTATTGGAATTATGAACTTTTAAAATATAAACTGTGTTTCTAAGTTTTGAGAATTTGTAAATACAATATAGGGTCATCACAAATTGTATATTTTTAAAAGGTAAATTGTGTATCTTTGAACTCGAATTCACATAATAATTTGCCAAACTTCGTGGTCAAGGAATTTTTTTATTTTATTTTAAATGTTTTACCAACTTTTCTGATGACCTCGTAATGATGTGTGCAGGCCCAAAAATCAAATTTTCTATACATGAAATTTGATTCCCTAATTTCACACATTCTACTATAGTAATATTTTACATGAAACTAGTTATCTAATTTTAATATGCTACGAAATTGACCAAAAGGAACATTTTTCCATTGGCTCAACCCATGATTTCAAAAAGTTGATGCAATGATATTTGTGATGAATATTTATTTTAATTAATTCAAAGGTCCAAAAAGTACAATAAAGTGAGGAGACCAAAGTTAAATCACCTGTTAATAAAAATAAATTATTTATGGAGCATCCTTAATACCAACAAGTGGACAAAACTAAAGATAAGAATGGTAAAATCGATAAGAGTCATCAATTGGAATTCATGTATAGTAACTCCACGCGCGCACTATGTTATGTACTCCTAATGTTGGGAGTTGATAAATTGACATTTATATATTTAAGATTAAGAAAAAGGAAATTTGTACACACCAAATTCCTAGGCACTCTGCTTAATTTTCAAATGTTTACACTTTTTTTTTTCTTTTCAAATTCTCTATATAGAACCTAAAAATAAATAGAAAGGATTAATTGATAGAAATTGCCTTCTGCAAATTCAGAAAAGCCTTCTCGTATCGTACGAATCCCATGAACCAAAACTCGAATTTGTCTTTCGTCACTACTTGAATGTACTTCTGAGATGGTTTGTCCACGTTGGCACTTGGATTAGCTCGCTCGATCTTCTTCACTGGAATAATCACCTGCTTAATTCTTTAATTATGATTATTCACGTTATAATTAAATTGAAAAAAAAAAGGGTAGGTAGAGAAGATGGAGTAGTTGGAACTAATTAACTAACCTTGTATGGTGTTCTAACGACACCGCCGGTGGGACAAGGAAGGACGATGGGTCGTTCGCTGCAAAACGCCACTTTTTCCGTCGAAACAAACAGAATTCCGGCGATAGGACCAGCCGTGGTTGACAAGTAGCACTGCGAAGCCTTGAGCAACTTCTCCTCGTCGCTAACGTTAAATATGTGCCTGAACATTTGTCTTCTTCCACCTTCTTTTATTATTTTTGCCCCCAGCCTCAATTTCCCTTTCACTGTCTCCGACAACCTCGGACTCATCTTCACTGCATTTTCATTTTCATTTTAATTAAGAAAGGAATGGAGGATATATGGAATTAAAGAGAAATTCAAGCCTTAATAAATTTACGACTATTAAAATCTTGATAAAAAGAATTACCATGCTCTCGGATTCTGTAAGCATAACTCCTGACCTTCTTCCTGAACTTCTTTTGGGGAACAATAGCAGAGTCATCCTGATCTGTATAATCCAAAATAAATAAACAAAAATAAAAAAATTTTCCAGCTCTTTCGATCTGTGTCGTTCGTCACAGTATCTCCAGAAAATACAGAAAAGAAGAAAAAAATGCATACTCGTCCTGAAGCTCGGGGAGTGGTCATCTGAACTCACAAAAATAGACTCATCATCTTGAGAGAAAGAAGAGTGTCTCTCTGAGATTGTATCTACTGATGACGCCATGATTGAAGGACTTGTAGAAAACTGATCTTCAAACTGATGATAATTATCGATCTTCATCTTCAATAATGGAATCGTCACAAAAAAATGAACCTTAGCCTTTTCTCGTCGTTTTTCCCCTGGCTCTGAGATGAGATTCTGGCCTGGGGACACGGGTGAATCAAATTAGTGCATGTGAATGGAGGGAATTAAGGGCATATTTAACGTGACGGTCGGCGCCGACTGTACGTACATGTTATAATAAAGCCCTGTAACTTTTTCCATGTTTTCGTTAAACAGTCAAAGATTCTTTTTGTTTTTATTCTCCATTTCCATACCAAATGCTATGGCAGTTTGGCCAATTGGACAAATTCTAGAACATAAATTTATTAAGCTAAGGCTGCTCTGTGAAGCTAAGGCTAACTAATCCATTATATTGCTATCAATTATACACCTACATTATTGTTTCCAATCAAATTAAACAATTTTTATTTTTATTTTTATACAATATCATCTTTCTATATTCTGATTATTTGAACAGTCATCTATGTGCAACATAGACTGATTTATCTTCTTACGATTCTTTATCAACTAGCGTACTTCATTCAAAATACACTTTTGAATAGTAATTGTGACATTACCGTAAATAAAAAATAATTTAATTTAGTTTTACTAGCTAGGGTTACTTTTCTTATATTGACGACTATATATATACAAAGTCTTCGGCGCATGCAGCCTAATAAATACGACCGATCCTATAAGTAATTGATAATATTTGAGTTTGTAGTCTACAATGTGACTAACATTGAAAATGACAACATATATAAGGCTGTGAATGGATGGATAATGTGGAAGTTTCCTCTCTTCATCACCATATATATAATCTCTGTATCTCTACTGATATTTTAAACCTATAAACACGCACTGTACTATATACTATACATACGTCAATTTCTGAAGAAAAGTATATCTGTGGAGGGAATAAAACTAAAGATATGGCCACCAAGATGGAATTCAAAGCAAGCACTCGTTGATAGAACAACTAACCTAACTTCAAAATTCTAGAAAGACCAAATGTATGTTGACTTTAATTTGATTTTACAACGTATGGTTTGTAGTTATTAATAAATGCATATACAAATGGTTTCCATTAATATTAGCGCCCAGCAGCCGTGGGAACTTAATTGACTCCCATTTTTGTAGCTCAAGCACCTATATCATCTAGTTAGATTCGAACTTAGAAGTATATAGACAGTTTTCCTGTGATTCTTCTGGATGATCAGTTTGGTGTTCCTCGACCACGTAGCAGCTGGGTGATTGTGTTGTTTTTTATAATTTCGTTTCCGTTTGATTTAAAAAAAATAATCCTATATACTAATTACTAAATACGGAATTTACAACTACTATGTAGTGTTATGACACTTCGACTACCATTATATTCTAAATGGGTGGTCACAAAATCGAATTTTAGTGGCATTGATAAATATAAAATATATAACAAATATTACCTTATAAAGAAGCATGAATGTTAAAAAGAAAAATACAAATTTAAAAATATAAAAATTTGTAAATTAAAGTATTTGATTGGTCAAAATGGGGCAAATTATTATGTCCCTTACAAAAATATACTGAATGTTCACAATTTGAATTGTGAACATTCAATATATAAATTGCGTACTTTTGTCCTGAGTCTACATTGCAAGATGGACCCGTTCCATGGCATAACTGTCGCCATAAGGTAGATCAGGATTGGATGAAGTAAAAGGTTGAACCCATGGGCATTGGACAAGCTAAGAGGGCTAAGAAACAAAAGTTGATGGATCAAATATTTATGCAAATAGACTTGCACCTGGTAATCTCATCTGGGCTTGGTGCATTGGACAAGCTAAGTGGGCCTTAAAATCCAGACTGCTTGAAATGAATTATAATAAGAAGAAGACTTAAATAAAATAAAATGGTACTCGAGTAAAAGTCTTCTTTATCGTCAATTCCCTTTGATTTTCAACGATCCTCTTCTAATCTAATGTTATGTGGATCCTCCCTTCCCACTGATGCTGTTGTAGCTGAGTACTCCGGAGTATAGTTTCAGTAGCCTTGTAGGGTTTTTTCAGGAATTCGCAGCCAATTTCTACCAGATCTAAATTAAATGGTGACGAAAGAGGCGAAGGGTACGGCGGCAATGGATCTGCCGGCGGCCACGCCCACCCTCACTCTGCAATCCGCCCTCAAGTCCCTCAAGCTGAAGACGAAGCAGCAGGAGGTGCTCATACGGGTGACGATCCTGTGCTTGGTGTACGTTCTGGCCTTCATCACGCGCCTCTTCAGCGTTTTGAGGTACGAGAGCATGATCCACGAGTTCGATCCCTACTTCAATTACCGGACCACCCTCTACCTCACCGAGAAGGGCTTCTATGACTTCTGGAACTGGTTTGATTCCGAGAGTTGGTACCCGCTCGGCCGGATCATCGGCGGCACGCTTTATCCGGGCCTCATGGTTACCGCTGCCCTCATGTACTGGATAATTAGGTTCTTCAGGTATTGAAAATGTACCAATTTGGCTCATTTACGTTCACAAGTTTGTTTCTTTTTTATAATGTGGACATCTGGATAAAGCATCTGATTCCTATTCACGTGAAATATGATCCACAGTGTGGCATTGACGTCATAGATATGATTGTTGATCATGGATTTCTGATTCCAATTTAGCTTTATGTAAACTTTAGAAAATGGGATCTACTTCAATTAGCTGAAATTGAAAGGGAAGAAGAGTAAATGAGGTGTTTGTGTTTAAGATTCTATTCCGGTGTTTTATTTTTCACTCTATTTGCCATTTCGCTCGCTGGAAATTACCAGCATTGAAAAATGTGAACATTTTTTACTTTATAGGAATGTTATTCATCAAATACAGCTGAATATTAATAAAAGAAATGAGACTTTTAAAAAAAGGTGTGAACTTTCTACTTTAAGAATTTTGTTGATCAAATGCAGCTGCTAATATCACTGTATTCCCAAGTTATAGGTTATTCATGAATACATGATGCAAATTTTGTTAGTTGGCTATAAAATATCAAGACTAGTAAATGATTTAGTGATACGGTAGATTGGAATACACACTAGCTTCAATGTATGCTTAATTTTGTTTTGAAAACAACTTACCAAAAACTTCATGAATGTTTGCAGGTTTGCGGTCCACATTCGTGAGGTCTGTGTGCTGCTTGCACCATTCTTTGCTTCCAACACCACTCTTGTGGCATACTTCTTTGGAAAAGAATTATGGGATTCTGGTGCTGGACTTGTAGCCGCAGCATTAATTGCTATTTGCCCGGGCTACATCTCACGGTCTGTGGCAGGGTCATATGATAATGAGGGGGTTGCCATTTTTGCCCTTTTGCTTACTTTCTATTTATTTGTCAAGGCGGTGAATACAGGCTCACTTGCTTGGGCTCTTGCCTCAGCTTTTGGGTACTTCTACATGGTCTCAGCTTGGGGTGGCTATGTCTTCATCATTAATTTAATCCCACTCTATGTGTTGGTTCTCTTGATTACTGGGAGATACTCAATGAGGCTATATGTAGCATACAATTGCATGTATATTTTGGGAATGTTGCTTGCAATGCAGATTCGTTTTGTGGGTTTTCAGCATGTACAGTCTGGAGAACATATGGCTGCGATGGGAGTGTTTTTCTTAATGCAGGTATCAATTCTTTCCCCTTTATTTGGATAGTTTCTTAAGAACATCTTAGGCGTTGATCATGCACTTGCTGGATATATTGGCATTTCTTTTCTATATGCTAATGAAACAGTAATTCTTGGCCTTTTTCTTCATCTACATAAATGTTAGGTTGAGTTAGTGTTAATGAGTATTACAAATGTCTGATCTTTGTGCAGGTATTTTACTTCTTGGATTGGGTGAAGCACCAATTGAATGATCAAAAGTTGTTTCAAGCTTTCCTGAGATTTACAGTGACTAGTGCAGTTGGTTTGGGTGCCATTGCACTTGGAGTTGGAACTGCTTCTGGATATATCTCTCCATGGACTGGTCGATTTTACTCTCTCCTGGATCCAACTTATGCAAAAGACCACATCCCTATAATTGCATCTGTATCCGAACATCAGCCTACAGCGTGGTCATCTTTCATGTTTGATTTCCATATATTGCTTATACTCTTCCCTGCTGGACTCTATTTCTGCTTCAAACGACTATCAGATGCCACAATTTTTATAGTGATGTATGGTCTCACTAGCATGTACTTTGCTGGAGTCATGGTTCGTCTAATTCTTGTTGCTACACCTGCTGTATGCCTTATTAGTGCAATTGCAGTCTCTGCCACTGTAAAAAATTTGACTCAGCTGATCAGGACAAAACCCAAAGTTGCCCATGGTGGTTCTGGAAAAGGATCAGCTAGTGGAAAGGCTTCATCTAAGGTGACATCCAGCACTAGTAACACTATAGTTTGATAATTTCTTGAATTAGTATTGCTAAATTTTCTCCATAGACTTCTCTCCCTAGCTAATGTCACTTTTATCAGCATTTCTATGGTTTATGCTACAGTTTTATTTTCGCTTCTATTTGTATTATTGAAATTTCTTGTTCTCTATATACCTCCCTCAACCCCTTCAATCAGAGACTATCATTTAACCTTCAATGCTGATTAGTGATTAATAGTATCCCTAGGGTGGTTTGCTCTCTTCCATCTCTTTTCAAGTGAATTATGCATGTTCAGAAATGTTAGTTCCCTTATCATCTTGTTATTTTATATAATCCTCTAACAGGCTTCACTTGATCAATCTCTGCCATACCAAAGAAATGGTGCAATTGCTTTGCTCTTGGGTGCTTTTTATTTGTTGAGTAGATATGCAATCCATTGTACCTGGGTGACATCAGAGGCATATTCATCTCCCTCAATTGTCTTGGCTGCAAGGGGTGCCCATGGAAATAGGATCATCTTTGATGACTATCGTGAAGCATACTTTTGGTTGAGACAGAACACTCCTCAAGATGCCAAGGTGATGTCTTGGTGGGATTATGGTTATCAGATCACTGCAATGGGAAACAGGACTGTAATTGTTGACAACAACACCTGGAACAACACACACATTGCAACTGTTGGACGAGCAATGGCATCTTATGAGGATGAAGCATATGACATAATGAGATCCTTGGATGTAGATTATGTTTTGGTTGTATTTGGAGGTGTCACTGGGTATTCATCTGACGATATAAACAAGTAAGTGATTTGTGTTTTCAACGTGTTCAGATAGGGTGCTATCTAGTGTCAAACGTATATATATATAAATAATATATAGCGAGAGTATTCCAAAAATACCCATTTCAATTTCTTGATGCATTTTTTTTTTGCTGGGCAAGTGGCTACAATATATTACCTGCCTGCTCTGGGACAACTGTTACTTTTTATTAGGTGCATCCTAGAAGCACTTTGTATGCTAAGGAAAACAGTTAATCAGATTATGCTGATGAAGAATAGTTCATATCGTCATTTCATATCTATTTTACATAATTCTTATTTTCTCCCATTCCATTGCTTACCTGCAATTTCTTATGTCTACATGCGTACAACATTAAATTGGATGAAATTTGTATTCAGGTTTCTTTGGATGGTAAGGATTGGGGGTGGAGTGTTTCCTGTAATTAAGGAACCAGATTATCTTGGCAATGGGGAGTATCGTGTTGACAAAGGTGCTTCGCCAAAGATGTTGAACTGTCTAATGTAAGTTGTCCCCTTGATTATATATATAATACTTAAAATGGAGTATCCGAGTATTTCATTGCTTTGTATTAGGTTTGCCTACTTCTATCCCCATATAAATATGGTTATGTACAACAGATTGTTTTATACTCTTGTGATTGTGGTTAGGTACAAGCTCTGTTATTATCGCTTCGGTGAGCTGACAACAGAATATGGCAAACCTCCAGGGTAACTCTTTGCTTTCACTATTGCTTTCTCGTCCACATGACCTTTTAATGGAAGCACATGCGTAGACACTTCTGTTCCTCAAATTATGTTTCTAATTTTTGCATTGCATTGCATTAGCTAACCTGCAAATTAAGTTTCCAACTTTTTTCATTCTCTTCAAATTGTGTTTCTAACTTATTGCATTCTCTCTTTCTTCTAATAATAGATACGACCGAGCAAGAGGAGTTGAAATTGGAAACAAGGACGTAAAGCTCGAGTACTTGGAAGAGGCATTCACGACATCAAATTGGATTGTCAGAATTTACAAAGTGAAGCCACCCAACAATAGATGGTAGTTAGCTCCTGCTCCTTAGAACTTAACCTCCCCTCTCCCCCAAAAAGACCCCTTTGCCCACTCTTCCTGCGGGATGGACATGTCATATGAGTGCCTGAGTTTTTACATACATTAGAGATAGATACCATTTTCTTTCTTGCTTCTGTGACCTCATAGACTCCTTTTTGCAGGTTAATAGTATGTTCTTAGTAGACTAATTAAATTAAGGTAGTACATCATGAAATGGGTTGTACTGATTTTGTAGTTTCCTTTCACCATTCTGTGTCGTCCATACATTTTCACCAATGTCATATAATGTTTTGGTAGGTCCAACGTTTTATTTTTTTAGTGACGTTAGTCGGCAACTCTATGACCCTAGGTGGTAAAGGACTATAAACCTTGTCTATTATTGAGCAATTTAAGTTGAGACCCTCCCTAGTCAATAAAAGACTACAAGATTGTCTACCTGATCAATTCAGTCGAGGATGTCCTAATGTATTGCTTCTATTCTTATCCAACGGCGACCCACATGTTACATGTATGTATCCAAAAAAATGAAAGGGAAAATGAATTAGACCATAGTTTAAGCCTAATTGGATAGTCTTCTAAATATTTGCTGGCCAGCATAACGCCATATAAGTACAAAATAAAGGTTTCTACTCTGCTGGGCCTCCTGATTTTGACCCCCCACCCCCTACAAGTATTATACCATAATCAGGATTTTAGTTTAAAAATTATGTGTTTGCAATTGATAATTTATATGCCTATAAATATAAATTAAAGATACATAAAATGTTAATTATAAACACATAACATGATAACTACAAACACACAACCCTGTTTGGTAAATAGTTGTTAGCTGATTGAGTTAATTAGAGGGTATAACTAGTTGATAATGGCCGTGTTTGGTAAAAATTGGCATATAGGTCAATTTTGGCTTATTTGACCACTATTAATTGTTTGATTTAGTTAAAATATCAATATAAATGTTTGGTTAAATAGTTTTTTGCAACTCCAAAAGGTTAAAATTCAAAAAGCTACTCCAAGCAACTTTTTCAATTAGTTTTTTGAGAAAAGAAATTATACCAAACAGCTATCAGCTAACAGCTAATTTACCAAACACTTTTCTACAATCAGCTAATGTTATCAATTATTTATACCCTCTAATTAACACAATCAACTGACAGCTAACAACTATCAACTAACAGCCATTTTACCAAACAGGGCCAATATTAGCTGATTGTAGAAATGTGTATTTGGTAAATTAGCTGTTAGCTGATAGCTGTTTGGTATAATTTCTTTTCTCAAAAAGCTAATTGAACAATTGCTTTGAGTAGCTTTTTGAATTTTAGCATTTTGGAGTTACAAAAAGCTAATTAACCAAACACTTATTTGATTTTTTTAGCTAAGTGAAACAATTAATAGTGGTCAAATAAGTCAAAATTGACTGATAGACTAATTATTTTACCAAACATGACCATAATATGTTAACCACAGACACATAATATTTTAAGTTTTAACAACATATTATGTGTCTGTGGTAATTACATGTTATGTGTCTTCAATTTATTTATTTAGACAAACGATTAAGGTATAGAATATGACAACTAGACTCCGAATGTTATTTGGAACCAAGGTCCACAATGCAAAATAAACTCTGGTTATAATTTGCTCTAACACACGCAAGGTTTGTTCTAATAAAGCAAGAACTATGGTTATAGGTCATTACATCTCAAGTATAACTTTATTATCCCAAAAGTGTTTACTTCTAATTAATTGATTCTTTACTTTGTATTTTGTGTAATTTGAGTGCATTAATCATTCACATTTTATGATAATTTCTGCATTTATTGGATCAGACGTTAACATGTTTGTCGAAATGTGCGTAATGTGTTATGTCCCTACCGTAACGGCATAACTTTCGCAACTCAAATTCCATTAATTAGTTGGTTAATTGACAATGAAACTAAACCCCACGCACTTTGAGAAGTTCATCATCAAATCAGTGGGCAAAAAAACAAACTTTTCTGCACTAACAAAACGTTGGCAAATTATTTTGTGTACTCGAGTCCACCTTGCAAGGTGGATTCTGATCTAAAAATACACACGCAATTTTACATACTAAGGGTGGGTTTGGTTCGCATATGAGAATCGAAATCGGAATGGGCCGGGTATCAAATACTTGGTAATGGTAATGTGTTTTAGTGAAAGTATTTTACATGTTTGGTTGTATGATGGAATGGGAATAATTATCAATAATGCTGTTTGCTGTTTGGTTATGTATGATCCTATAATGGGAATAAAGATTTTAAAAATACAAGAACACAAAATCAAAACAAATAAAAATCTAAAAGCACTAATCAAAGTGGATGAGAATGAATAAGGGAATGAAAAGGGGTGATACCTTTATTTTATTTGGGTATGAATTTTTCAATTAAGGAGTATTTGAAACCCATAGTAGTATTCTAAAAAGCTATCAACCAAACAATACCAATCACTTTAATACCATCTTTAGAACTAAATCTGTCAATCAAACACACTCTAAATATTCACAATTCAAATTATAAACATTTAGTATGAAAATGGTGTATTTTGGACCAAGGTCCATGGTATAACTGCTGGAAAACGCTTAGGATACACACAAAAACAATTTAATTTTTGAATTAAGCACATAGATAAAAGCCTAAGGTAGGAAATTAAAACAGCGAACCATAAACTATACTAGGAATATTGCTACTTTGATTTACAGCTGTTTCCACTTTCCAGCAACGTAACACGTAACCTTTTTGCATGTATATATATGAGCATTTGTTATACCCTTCAATTCACGTAACCCAGCTTAGCTCAGATCAAATAAGAAATATATATATATATTGTGATCGAGTACTGTCTTTAATTCGAATTCGTCAATGGGGGTTAGTAGCTATATTACATTCAAAGTGATATTGGTGTTGGCGGTGCTTGTGGTGGCGGTACAGCCTCCTCCTTGCGGCGCTGCAACTGACCGGCTAAGCACATTACTCCGGTCGGCGGTAGACAATGACGGAGAAGATGAAAATTCCGGCGGCAGAAAATGGGCGGTTCTTGTGGCCGGTTCAAATGGCTACTGGAATTACCGTCATCAGGTAGGTGAATATATATATATATATATATATATATATATATGCGTAATTAATTAAATTGGTAATTAATCTGATCTGTGAGTGTATGTGGATGTAGGCGGATATTTGCCATGCATATCAAATTCTGAAAAAGGGAGGGTTGAAGGATGAAAATATAATAGTTTTCATGTACGACGACATTGCAAACAATAAAGAAAATCCAAGAAAAGGGGTGATAATTAATAGTCCAAATGGTAGCGACGTGTATGGTGGCGTGCCAAAGGACTACACGGGTAAAGAAGTGAACACAGAGAATTTTTTTGCAGTGCTTCTGGGAAACAAGAGCGCCGTGGTGGGTGGAAGCGGCAAAGTACTTAACACAAAACCCAAAGATGTCATCTTCATTTATTATTCCGATCATGGAGGTCCTGGAATCCTTGGTCAGTTACTTCATCGATCTTCATCCAATTTCATTATAATTAATTATTATTATTATAAGTAGTCTTTGATTTGAGTTTAATTTGCAGCTATGCCAACCGGCGCTGATCTTTATGCCGATGACTTCATTGCGGTTTTGAAGAAGAAACATGAAGCTGGAACCTACAAAAAGATGGTAAGTATATATATATATGTGTGAATAATAAGTATATATAATGATGAGTGCGGCATTAATTGTATGGTAATGGTATATAAATGCATGCATGCATGCAGGTTATCTATGTAGAAGCGTGCGAGAGTGGGAGTATGTTTGAAGGATTATTGCCTCATGATTGGAACATTTACGCAATGACAGCATCCGCTGCAGATGAGAATAGTTCGGGTTGGTATGTATAAAATGCTAATCTTTTATTTATTTATAATATTGATGAAAGAGCATATATATATATATATATAATATAAATCCAGTACAATTTTAATTTAACAACCTAACACATACAGGTATTGTCCTGGTTCGGACCCTTTACCCCCACCAGAATACACCACGTGCTTGGGAGATTTGTTCAGTATTTCTTGGATGGAGGATAGGTATATATATTTAATTTATATATTTTTCGATCTGATCTATATATATACATGGATGGAGGAAGCTAGATTATTATATTGTTTAATTTCTTCCATTCCATCTTTTTCTTCAACTTAATTAATACAATTAGCTTGCTGAGGTCACTAGCTCGCTAGCTAACATATATATAGATATGGTTTGTAGCTTAGGTTGTAATAGATAAAATGTTTAATTTGAGTTTGCAGCGATCGTCACAACAGGAAGAAGGAGACAATCTCAGGGCAATACGAGAATGTGAAGAAGAGAACCTGGAACAATGGAACAGGGGGAGGGTCTCACGTGATGGAGTATGGAAGCATGGATTTAAGAAAGGACAAGCTTTCAAAGTACCAAGGATATGTTCTACCCCCCATTAATGTTGCCACCATTCCCATGCCTGGGACTACTGTTCATCAAAGGGACGCTGAGCTTCTCTACCTCTGGGAGAAGGTATTACTATACTTAATTATATTATTTCACCCCATCCATCTCACCAGTAATAATTAAGGTAGCTAATTAAATGTGGTCGTTTCAATAATATTATTATATTATGTGTAGTACAAGAGATTGGGAGATGAGAAGTCGGAAATGAAGGACAAGGTCTTAAAGGAGATGAGTGAGAAGATGCAGGTGAGAGCATATATAGATGGGAGTGTTGACGCAATTGGAGATTATCTATTTGGTACAGAAAAAGCCCATTCCATTCTCAAATCTGTCAGGAAAACACTCCCTCTGGTTGATGATTGGGAATGCCTCAGATCAATGGTACGTAAGCTACCTACCTATACTAACCTATATATTGCTTTAATTACATACTAACCTATATATTGCATAAATTGGCAGGTGAAGATATTTGAGGAACACTGTGGGGCATTGGGAGAATATGGAAAGAGGCACATGAGAGCATTTGCAAACATTTGCAACAATGGCATCTCCTTAGCTGCCATGGGGAAGGCCTCCATGGCCGCTTGTGATGGCCATAGCGCTCAGTAATTATAATTTTCATATATGGAATAATGAAATGTATTAAAATATAAAGGGTTGATGGTCATCTCGTGGAGTAGAGATTCCTATTCTCTCTCTTTTTTTCCTTTACATATATAAATAAATCAAATTAATGATAGCCTCTGCTCTTTTTCTTTTTTTTTTTTAATCCCAATTCCCAAAAATAGCAAATATGCCTGGCCGGATGGTGGCTGTGACCGGCGTACCTATTGATGATAAAATGTTTTTTTTAAAAAAAAGTTTTCAGATCCCTTAGCAAGAAGCCAAGAACAGAACTTTTGCTTACGCATAAAACCTTGCAGGATCTTTGTTGTTGTTTCTACACAATGGAGATACATACGATGTGTATTCCCTCTTCTCCAGGAAATTCTCATCATTTTCCTTTTCCTCCTAATCAAAAATCAAAACTCGTTTTTCCCATGCTTTTGTACAGACGAGATTTCACTGCGGGGCCGCATTTATCTATTCAACAACTGAGTTGAATGTGTCACGTTTGGCCATGCCAGGCCAGCTCAGGGCCTGCAAACTTTACAAACTAACACTCACTGTGAAGGTTGAAATATAATAGCATCAGCACGCATAATTAGTTTACCTTCTTTTCTTGCTTCCTTCCACATTACTTCTGCATCCTGAAATCAACACAAGGTTTGGGCTTTTCTTGGCATGCTCCCTCAGAATTCCTGCCACATCACCAACCAATTTTCTTGGCTCATCCCTGCCCCACCATCATCTTCACCATCTCAGCTTGGCTTGTATTCATTATTCCTTAACCCCACCCAATACTCCGAGCTTGTCACAGAGAGAATCAATCAATCAATCGATTTCACCTTCATTGGTTTTCTTTGAGCTTTCTATGCTGATATCCGAATTCAAACTTGGCATTCCTTTTTTAGATCCTCCAGTATTGGGAATAGAATCTGTTCTACGTGCACGTTTTCTTGGTTTCCTGAGTGAGGAAGCCAAAGAACCCAAATTCAACTCTTCTAGAATAATGTTTGCAGCAGGCTTCTCCATTTTCGCACTATTCTCATCAAGAATAACATTCACTCCAGGCCTTTTAGAACCAGCAGGCTTTTGCATTTTGCCAACAGAACCACTAGTAGTATCCTTGAGCTTTGATGGAGGTGAGGCAGGTGGAAATGAATTCAAATTCAAGCACAAGGAATTGGGCTGGCTATATCTCTCTCTATCTCTCAATACCAACCGTGTCATATTGCCTTGGGAGGGGTTACAAGAATTCTCTTTTGAAATTCTACGCCTAACTGGTACATGATCGTCAGAGTCTTCATCACTAGCAACTCTGTCCGCCTCCTGATAAAATTTGGACCATTAAACCAAAACAAAAAACCATCAAGGAAATAACTATTACTGCAATAGGCTGCCATATATATTGCCGCAAGATAATATACTTGAAGGTATTTCTAAACAATATTAGAGAAATAAAAAAAATAAAAAAGGTATTTTTTCCAATATTGAGCTGTTCAAAATGCTGAAGAAATAATGAAAAGGTACCTCAATTCGTCCACCAGTGATCTGCTCAGAATGAGATATCTCTCCCTCTGAATCTGCCATCTCCTCGCATTCAAACTCCACATTTTCTTCTTCTTCTTCTTCTTCTTCCTCAGAGTCACTCAACTCTTCTTGCTCCATCACAATTTCTGGAAGAGACTGGCCTGATATGTCATCAACGTTGTTTACAATATCCTTTTCGTTGGATATGGCCAATGCTTGAGCACTTGAACCAAGATTACTGCTCATTCTGTTTAAAGTACTTGTATTTGGAGACCTCACTTCAGTATCCGAAATACTTCTCGATGATCTTCCAACATCATGATCAGTCACACATCTTTCTAGAGCTTTCTGCTTTCTGGATGTAAGACTCAAGTGCATTTCAAGATCGGGTTCACTATAATTTCCAATAGGACTAGTGGGTTTAAGATGTGCAGCAACTAAACTATTATTCATACATGACTCAGTTCGAGAGGCACCTAATGAGCTTGGAGGTTGGGCAAGTCTTTCCCTTGGTAGTTCTGAATAAGTAGAGGGTTGGGCAACAGAATTTGCAGTTTCTGAGACACAATTTGCATCAGCAGCTCTTTGTAGAAGTGGATGAAAGCCAAGACCACATGATGTAGAAGCTTTTCCCTTAGGTTTCAAAGCCTTGTTAAAGAAGTTAAAACCACGGTTTGTTTGGCGATAGAGACTCAGATTTAGCTGGGGTGGACTGCCTGGAAAAAAGTTGAATGAACTATAAGCATTAGGACCAGAATTCAATGGATAATATAGCAATTGACCATCTTCTGGAGCCCGAAAAAGTAGTGGATGCATATGAAGATCTGGGCCATCTTTTTCTTCCACCACTTGTCTATCCCTGAGGACTTCAGACTCATCATCATGATGCCGTGTGCTAGTATTGCTTTCAGCAGTGATACTCCCGACTTCCACATCTCTTCTTGAACAATTGAGTCCTGTCTTTGCAGCACTTGCAACTTGCAGATCATTATCTGTTGTGGCATTTACATCCTGGCAAGCTTTAGCACCAGAAACCTTTGTACAGACTACACCTTGGTAGCTTTTAAATGCTGACTGTGACATCACACGAGCAGTTGGTGGAAGATTAACAGGAGGCAGCTGTGGGGCTAATTTCACTACGCGTGCAGTGCTACTTTTTCTGGCTCGATATGGCCGCATAAACACCTCAGTATTGGATGACCTGAAATCAGATATGAAACATGGTTCAATGGAGAATGTAAAATGTAAAATGAGCAGCCTCATAAGAGAGGGATTATACAAGTAACAGCAGTACTTTAAAGAAATAGGAAACTGGTTGATTTGGGGTAGAGGGTCTCTACAGCCAATTTCATTTATTCTCTCTCCAACTTGAGAACCACCCATTTCTGGTGGATAAGGAAGACTTTCATCTGCTAGATTTGGAATAGGATTTGTTGCCGAGATGACTGAGACACCAGCCCTTGAATCTGCCAAAAATGCCTCATGAACATAAGCTTCATCATCTTTATCCGTACAATCGTCCGCACTATTCTTGTCTTCAACATTTTTACCAACACCATTATCCTACAAAATAAAGTCCAACTCACTTTAAGATAAGATAGTACCATGAGTCCATTACTCATGAAAGGAATCCCTCTTCTCCCACCAAAAATAGGCATACACACAATACTATATTTGTTTAGCGGACATGGTACTTTGTTATACATTTACACTGTATTAAATTCAAAATATGAGATTGAGACTTTATAAGTATTTTGAAAGAATCAGAAACAATTATTGAATACATAAAAGCTAAAGACCATTAAAATATATATATATATTTCTGAGGACTATATGACTTCATATCTGATTTTACTAATTTTAATAATATAAAGCAGCCAATCAGGTGGGAAATGTTAGTTCAGCAATGCGAACTAGTATAGAAGAAAAACTGTACCATTTTTTCTGATGAAGAGTGCAAACTTGCCAAAGCTGCAGCCTTGGACTTTCTTCTTTGTGATTCATATAAGCGCCGCCTTTCCTTTTTATTTGCATCTGATCTGTATGACTTCTGAGTTCCAATAGCAATACGCCATTGCCGAGGTAACAGAGAAGGATCTCTATATGGAACAATAAACTTCCACACTGACATCCAGTCAAGCTTAAACACTCTCAAACCCTGAATGATTTAGGCAATTAAGATTAGACAGCTTGGGAAAAATAGTGGAATTATGGATTTAAGTTACTTTACAAGCATACTTCCTCAATACGTGCAATCTCTTCTGCGGTCAACGAGGAGTTCTTCATCCTTCGAACAGCCTACATAATCAAGGAGTAACTTCTGCAGGTAAGATTACTATGCATGATAACATTAAAAACATATTTCGATAAAAGAAAAATAAAATCAGGCCAATGCATGAAAATGGTCAGCTGCTGATGTTCAAGACAACTTTCACGCCATATACTGAAATTGCAGTTAATTACCTTTATTGGATTCTCAGGTGCTTTAGCTGATGAGCGATTCTTCTGCCTGACAAAAATCTGCATAAAATATAGTACAGGAACTGCTTTTAGTGAAAGTGGTTCATAAGACACAGAATCATTAAAAAAAAAAAAAAAAAAAAAAAAAAAAAAAAAAGAAGAGAGAAACAGGCAACAAAAAGGCAATACCGGGTCAATATGAAAATCACCTGATGCTTAGATTTGCAAGGAAGAAACCGCTGTTGAATAGCTTTCCAGTCCGTATTGTATTCCATGAGTCCCAAAGCCAATAATCTACAAGACAGCAAGGTTGAACAAAATAAGATTTCAAGATTTCCATCATAATAAGTAAAAGCAGCACAGCATTATATGAGACTATATGAAAATGAAGACCATTATTTTATTTTTTTAAATGGTGAAAAAATAAAAATGAAGACCATTAAATAAACATACAAATATGCTGAACAACTTTCTTATGTACCCAAAAGTAGATTGAACAAGTTTCATAGCTTCAAAAGTTATGAACCTAATGATGCTACTTTTGTGAAGAACTGATCCCATGCTGTGTTTGGAATTGATATCAATTAGATGAAGAGTTTTTAATTAACTTCCATTTCCAACATCTTGCAAGCAGAAGTTGGGCAACCTTTGTTTGGAATTGATATCAATGTTTTTCATAAATAAGAAGAAGCAAGTAGCCAAGTAACCTTCTCTTTTTAAAGTGGACACAACAGAACTGATATTATTACTGTATAAGTAGAAATGCAAATAACATGAAAATCGAGTAAAATATTCCTTCAGTGATATTATATTGTATCTACTGTTGGGAATCATTTACATTGTAGTTTAGTAATGGGTCTACTTAGCCTGCATTAATCACCTTATGTTTTTATTTTACTATTAATTCTCCTAATCACAGAAGAGCAGTGACTAGTATAAGAGTAAAGGTATAATGTTATGTGCTCCCGTCATGGACAAGAAAACATAGGGAAAAAGGAAGAAGGAATAATAGTTGGAAAAGGAAAAGAAGAGAAGAAGACACTGGGTTTGCTTGAGACCCAAAACTCCCTTAGACCCTTTTTGGGATTAATTTTCTGCTTCTTATTATTCTGAAT
Organism: Ipomoea nil; assembly: GCF_001879475.1. Classification (NCBI taxonomy): domain Eukaryota; kingdom Viridiplantae; phylum Streptophyta; class Magnoliopsida; order Solanales; family Convolvulaceae; genus Ipomoea; species Ipomoea nil. The sequence continues at coordinate 104,181 of NW_017619768.1, forward strand.
AATACTCCCTTTTTATAGGGTAAAATACAACTCATAGAATGACTAAATAAGCTAAGTAATCTGTTGAAATCTTCTAAATAATTAAACTACCTAAATTAATTCGAAGACTAAGAATAATAAGGTAAATAACTATTTAGTAATTTCTAAATAACTATTTAGTAATTTATTAATATCTCAAATAAGACTTCCTCAAAGCATGTATCATATAAGCATTGCTAAAAGTCAATATCATTTACAGTACTAATCAATATATGTATGTACATACACACACAGAGCATCAACTTACTTATCCTCTGCATCAGTGAAGAGCACCCGGTTCACCACAGCTGCTGGAGGTGCCTTATGAGGATACAGGGCCGGATTAAATAACGGATAGAACTGCTGAGCCAGTTTAGCAATCTCCTTTGGAACAAGTGCAATTGATTCTTTTTTGGCCCTTTCAACTAGTGAAGCAGCCAATGTCTTTTTCACTATTTGAACATTAGATGAGGAAGTAAGGTCCACAGATGAAGACGATGAAGCATGACAGTCTGTTTCAGCAGATAGCTGAATGTTACAAGCAGGAAAAAGGGGAACTTTTTCAGCGCGAACATCATTGGTAGCTCCTAGTGGCTGCCTTTGGTATTCTTGTGCAACTGTTAGCAATTGTCAATACATAGTGTAAAATAAGGATCAGGACCTAATTTGAGTTAATAAACAAAATGAAATTCATTTTTCCCACATGACATACCTGATAAAACATCATCCATGAATTTTCTAACCAATTTGAGTGGAGCCACATCAAGAACAGAAAGTGTTGGATTGCCTATGCAAGGCATCCAGGAGGAGCCTTCAGGAGTTCGCAAGCATCCCTCCTGCTCATTTGAGGCATATCCTACCTGTCCTGTTGAAGGAGAAGTTCGATTAGAAGGCTGCACAGAAGAGCAGTCTTTCTGCATATCAGAGGCAGAAGAAAATCCATGGGTACTTTGTCCCGGCAAAACATCTGGAGCTTCACCAGTCACTGATGGATGAATATGTTGAGGGAAGAAGCAAAATTGGGGGTATGGTACCCTTCCCTGTGCTAATACTTCGTCACGCTTGCACAGCATTTCGGAGATCAATTTCTGAATGTCAGAAGCAATGTCTCGTCTGACAGGTTCAAGAACACAAATAGAAAATATCTGAATAAGAAGTTGAACATGCTCATGTATCAGGCAGTGCAGTTGTCCTATCTGATATGGAGTAAATCCATTTATAAATCCATCATTGACAGGACGCAGACAAAGTGTTGCAGGCCTAGGAACCAAGCCTTTCCCTGCAAGTGCAGAGTATGAAGCAACTGGTGAATATGGCAACAGAGGGCGTAATGGCCTACTTGATTCTCCTGAAACCTTTTTCTTATGTTCAACAGATGTCTTTTGGCGCCTACTTAGCCTAGTCTTAGGTCGTTGATCAACAGCCTCATACTCCTCTACAATATCATCCTTCATGTTTTCATCAAGGTCACTCTCTAATGCCTCTTCAATTTCAAGCTCAAAATCAGCATCATTATCCTCATCTTCATCATCAATGTTTTCATTCTCTTGTGCATTTGTTGAGCTTCCATCTACACCCTGTAACACAGCTGCTAGAAATTTTCTGTATTCTTCTTCATCATCAGCATTCTGAATATCATCCTCATCATCTGTTTCCTGAAGGAAAGTCTCCAGTTCATCAAGTGTAAAGCCAGCAAGTGAATACCGTGCTCTGGTTCGCCTGCATATAGCATCCTCATCATCCTTATCCATAATAGCCATCTTTGAATTTGCACCAGTGGTAGACTCTTTGGGTGCAAGCTCCTGAATACAATCTGTCCCTCTGTTTGATACATTCTTCTTAATGTTTACTGTTTCATCTTCAGTTTGAGTTACTGAAACAGTTTCTTTTTCCATAAGCTTTCCAGAAGAGGCTTCAGTTTGCATCACAATCTCTTCACCATGTTCAGTATCACCAGCCAGGCAGTCCTGTGGTAGACCTAGTGAATTCACTCCATCATAACCTTTCAAAACTTCAGAAACATTGTCACCACTGTCAGCAACATCAGCATCCAAACCTTCAACTTCCGAGCTCAGGCTAGAAGAAGCTTCTGGACAAATAACTTCTCTTTGAAAGGGATTAAAATCTACATCCTCTTCTTCATCATCCTCCTCGTACTCAGTCCCATTATAATTTGCATTTTGAACATCATCCTTGTGCTCATTTTCTCCTTCGTCCTCATTTTCTTCAGTGCCCTTGCCATTGTTGGAAGAGTTTCCAACAGCATGGTTAAGATTTTGTTGGTTGGAATCCTTAAATTCAATAGATGGCACAGCTGAACATGATGACATCTTGAGAACAAAATATAAGAAAATGCTTATGCAAATGAATCCCGACAAGCATTTAAACTGGCCAGAACTAGACCATCCCTTCAAAGATAAGCAGAACCTTGGGCTTCTTCTTTCATGGGCTAGAAAGGTGCTCTATTAGCTTGCCAGAAAACGGTGATATGTTAGAACTGGTGCTTATGAAGGGGTTTCCAGATCACATGATTACAGTATAGTTAGGTATGCATTTATAAAATTTGAGTGTCGATCAATATGTTCAGTAATTTGCCCTTCTTTACACTAATGATATGCTCATATGCTCCACAATTTACTCCTACAATCCAGTTTCTTCAGAACATCCCCTCAATTCAGTCCAAAATTTAGTTTTTTCAATGCAGATCGTCAGAATAGATAAAAAGGAAGCAAAACAGTAAACCATTCAATTACCCAAACAAGAGAAGCAAGATGTACTGGACGCCAGCAGAAACGCAGAAGCCCCCAAGCTTTCCCCCGCCTTCTCCTAAAGGTTCGTTCAATGAGAGCTTAAGTGCATATGAATTCTTCGCCGGAAGATTGATTGATCGCGGGAGAAATTAGGGATTAGGAGAAGAAGCCTGATTATTCCCGGGTCCGAATAGCGAGAAGGATATTTATATTATTAAGAAACGCCGTCGTTTCAAATGTTTTTCTTTTCCTTTCAAAATTCTAACAATTCGAACGACGCCGTTTCATGACCATTCAAATTTCTGCAAAGTATCAAATTGGGAGTATGTAGTAATGTTTTTTTTTGAAAGTGGGAGTATGTAGTAATGTAGTATGAAACGAATAAACCAATTTGAAACACTACCACAGCTATGAGCCTAAGCCAATTAATTAAAATAATAAAAAAAAATTACAACCATCATATCTAACAAAAGCAACAATCACAATTAGACGACACATTTACACCTAAAATTTAGTTCTCATATGAAATATATATATATATATATATATATATATATATATATATATATATATATATATAGGATCGCACTCCTGTGCGAATAGGTGCTCAGGAGAGAAATGTGAATGGTATTCATCTGTCCACGTGTTCAAATTTAATGAATGAGAAACACGGATTTTTTTAAAAAAATGTGGTGGCATTTTCATAAATAATTGAACATCGGAGTACAAGTAAAATATATTACAAGTGCAAGTAGCAGTTTCATATAATGCACATAAGTGCAAGTAAAATGTATTACAAGTGCATGTAAAATGTATTATAGGTGCAAGTAAAATTTACACTGAGCCTCAATACAAGTGCACCTAACGTTATAACTAGGTGCATCTATAGTTATAAGTAGTTACGCTTAGGTGTACGAATGTTAACAGGGTAAAATTACTTGCACTTTTTACTTACAAAGATGCACCAGCTACTTGCATTTATAACACATTTACTTGCATCAAAATTCGAATTATTTATAAAAATGCCACCGCATCGTTTTTTAAAAATAATATCTGATTTGTTGATCTGGACACATGGACGGATGATATTCATTCACATTTCTCTCCTGAGTAACCCATTCGCACCTAAACGTTCTCATATATATATATATATATATATATATATATATATATATATATATATATATAAACATGACATGCCTTATACATATAGGCCTGACCTTTTTAGTTATAGAGTTCTACTACATGTACTCCCTAATTCTACTCTCTTACTTGTACTTCCAAATTCTACTCCTTTACTTGTACTCTATGACATGACAAACAAAGATTGGCTATTTTCACTATGTGGGTCACAGAGAATGTATCTACATTAAAAATTTGTGAGAAGGAGTACAAGTTGAGAGTAAGAAATAAGAATGCATGTTGTATATTCCTTAGTTATAGGCCAAGCAGGGTTAGGGCCATCATTGAAATGGAAAGTTTTGGAAACAAGTAAGACATAAATGGATGATTTTAAAGCATGACAAACTTTATTAGGACTTGCGTGTTTGTCAATATAATGAATTTTTTCCTAAAATTATGTTTTAAAATCATCACATTTCTATATATTTGTTTCAATAATCAATAAAAAATAAAAATGTTTCCTTTTTAATTTTTATTTTTTAAAATAATTATGTGTCGCATAATAAGTATTATGCGTGCTGTAATTCTAGTATGAAAAATGGTACTATTATAAACAATATTAAATAGCATTTTAAAACATTGTGTTAATTATTTTTTGTTTTAAAAGCAAAAAGACGTATAAATGATTAACTTAAGTCAAGATCCATAACATGAACTAAAGAAGGAAAAGGGATTAAGAAATAGTCGATACAGCTAGACTTTGACAAGGCTTTCCGAATTAACAAATGACTGACCATGTTAGAGCAACTCCAACTCAATTCACAAAATTTCTCCACCAAATATCACATCAGAATGAATATTCTCACACTAAATTTTATTCATCTCCAACTCAATTACACCAAAACATCAAAACACCAAATTTCTACACTAAACTAATTTGATTTCTCAATTATTAGTTCAAATTTAATTAGTTTAATATAATTTAGTTTGAATTTAATTAGTTTAATATAAAATATAACAAGTGATGTAAATAATAATTTTTATTAACATTAATTTTTTTTGCATAACATTAATTATTTTAAAAATCAAATTTAACAATATTTTTTAAAATTTAGTTTATTCCACAATAATAGTATAGCATAAAACATTAGTACATTTAATTATCAGAATTATTATATCGTTTCACAAATACGTTGCTTTTTTTTCGTAACATTAATTATTTAAAAAATTGAATTTAACAATATTTTTCAAAATTGTGTTGTATTTTCTAATATCAATATTATGTCATATGCATTTTAATTTTTATTATGTTCTAGTTATGTTTAATGTATTTGAAATTTTAATTAATATATATTCAATATTAATCTTGTTTCGATCGTCTCAATGAGATCTTTAAAATGGTATAATTTATATTTAATAATACAAACTTTAAATATACGTATTTAACAAAATAAAAAATTACATATAAAACAAATAAATGATACATTTGAAATTATAAAAAGAAGTAAGGGCAAAATGGTAGTTTTCGTATATGGCGCAGCACGTACTGGTCATCAACGCCAAAATATTTGGCGATTTGGTGTTTTGCTGCTGCACGTTGGAGACCAAAAAATTAAGGAAATGGTGAGATGGAGCTGATTTTTTCCGATATGTAACCTCCCTTGGAGATGCTCTTAACAGACTGTTTAACAAACAAAAAAGTCAAGATTGGAAAAAATTCTAGCTACTTCTTTAATATCATTAGTGATGAGATCGAAAGACAATATCAATGACTGATTTTTTGGATACCGTTCACCATTAAATTTCAAACATTAATATGTGCATGTACTATTTTGACATATATGTGTTTTAGCCGTGATGGAGTGATGTGTGTTAGGGTATCCTCACATGGGATATCATTTCAAGGAGTGGATCAGAAGGGAATTGAATAGGGGGGATTAAGCACAAAAGTGTATTATTATGTTTGGACGAAGCTAGTTCGAATGAAGAGATGAGAATTATGTGAAAATAGAAAACACAATTAAAGAAATGAACAATCGAACAAACAAACAATTATGTCTATGTTTGGTAAATGGTTGTTAGCTGTTAGTTGATTGTGTTAATTATAGGGTATAACTACACTGCTGGAATTCTGCATTTTTCCGACCACCGAAAAGTGGTCGGAAAAGGGAGATTTCCGGTCGGAAATGCAGTTTCCGACCAACTTACCGACCATTTTATGGATTCGGAAAAAAAGCCCACGCTATTACCGACAACTAGTCATGGTGGTCGGAAATACCGGCTTCTTTTTTAGGAGGTCGGAACTATTAGTTGTTGGATAAAGAGAGCATATTTCCTACCACTGGTGGTCGGTAATTGGTCGGAATTATCATCCACCAGTGGTCGGTAAAATTTACAAAGAAAAAATTAAAAAATTTGAATTACCGACCACCTAGTGGTCGGTAAGATTTACTAATAAAAAAAATAAAATTTAAAATTCTACAAATACCCATTCTCAATTAAAATTTGATTACATGATCGATTAAAATACTAATCTCTTTGAGCTCAATTGGGTAATAAGGATAGATAACCTTATCGTCAAAATGTATGTTCAACATTTGCAATCTCTGCAAGGAGCCAAGCTTCATCAATGAAAGGCAATTTGGCAATGCCCTTGACATCAAGAAATATTTTAATTTAGTTGCATGATAAACATCACAGAAGATATCCTTTCTCAGAAAGCAAAATTATAAATGTTTTAATCAATACCTGCCAAGAAAACCTCTTGCCATTCATGTCCACTCCAAAATCTACAAGCATAACAACCATATAAACACAATTCCATTACGTTTAAAAAAAAATGAATACATTAAGCAATAAAAAATACTAGTGGGATAAAAATCAATAGTAGGCGAGTTTGGGTCTGTCATCAATCTCCTATAATGCTCGGGAAGCGCATGTAAACTCAGTTCGAACCCCAAAAAACACCATAGCGTGAAAAGAAATAAAGAAGAAAGATACTGGTACAAACCTTGCTGCAGGGAACACACCAAAAAAAACAGAATATGAGATGAAAAACAATTAATAAGATAAAATCTCTAAATTAGTAGACCTTCTTTAATACAAATTGAATACCTTGCTGCCATCCGTCAAATACCCTCCCATCAACCTAAACTCCTTGTAAACAGCCATGAGCAAGTTAAAAAAATTCATATATCCTGAAACATAAAAACCTCTACAACAAAGTGCAAGTGAATAAGTACATTAAGATGGTAGAAATATTAGTTTCAAGTGCCAACATCTGAAACTCATTGAACTATGTGCTACTTATGAGAAGCATATGAATATATATAGTGCCAAAAAAGTTGGTCTGAGCAACACATCAACTTAAGCTCCATTTGGGAGAGCAATGCGATTCAGATAAATGCCAATTCAGATAAACCAAGCTAAAATAAAGACTGACCTGCTCGCCGCCGTTGGCTTGAAAGTCCTCGCCGCTGCTGCCTCTTCAGCTAACACTTCATTATTCTTAATAGCAGTAAGCCAGAAATGTAGAACTCCTTTCTTTACGGTTTTGTCATTGATCTTCTTCACTTCATTATTCTTAATAGCAATAAGCCAGAAATGTAGAACTCCTTTCTTTACGGTTTTGTCATTGATCTTCTTGGTCCATAGACACTGCTTCAGCTTTCTCACCTTCAACTTCAACTATACCATTCACTATTCCATATCTCTGCACGTTTTATTTTTTCACTTCATTATGAATTTGAGACACAGAATTACAAGCCAATGGAACAGCATATGTATAACAATAATATGTAAAAGAGCCTTACAAACCTTTGTATATAGTGCTAATTACTGACTTGAGAATGAAGTACATAAGTGAGTTCCATCTCCCATCTTCTCCTTCTGCCACTGCAGCTTCTTCTGCATAACAGAATGGTGCAGCTTAACAAGACCATCCCATGCATATATTGAGTTGTTCTGCAAAAGCCAAAGTTTCATCAGAAACTATCAAGAAAATCTTCTGAAGCAACAGAATTGAATGAAAGATTTAGACAACATATATAAATAAGACATGAAGTTAGAATAAAGGAAAACTTCTACATTCGAAATGCAAATAGATATTCCAAAAGAGCATATAGATTATTCGACATAACAAATAAAAAAAATGACATACTTTGCTATTCAGACATGGAAATGACATACTTCAGTTCAGACCTTGATCCCATAGTTCAATTTAACAATGGTAGTGTATGCATTTCAACTACTATGAAGGGACTAAATTATGGTTACCAAAGATAAACTGACAAAAAATGTAAGATAAAATAGATAGAAGTAAAGCAATAGTAGCAAACACCAAAGAGAGAGCCTTCATATGCTAATGAAATAAGACCCAAAATTTAAATTTAAAAAAAAAAATCATTTATCCTTCAATCACTAAGTTCCCTTGATGACATTAAAATCACAGGATAACTCCTACTTAAAATAATACAAATAAATAAATAAATAGATGTCAAAATATATGCAAATAAGTTGAATAAAGAGGAACCATAATTGGAAAAGATCTTATAGTCTAGTGTTTAAATGCTTTAATGTTCCTTTTTGAGCCTGTAAAGGTTTCAGAGATTATAAACTAACTCCCTCAATTCTTCATCATTTGGTAATTGTGAACTTCTCAGAACTGATGCTCTCATATCAAATGCATGATGGAACAATTATATTCCCACATGTCCCAATGAAAACCCAATTTCTCTCAGTTTTATGCTAGTTTCTCAATGAATCCTATAACCAGTTTGGAACTCAAGTTGAGGAGGTTTTTGCAGTGGCTAAAGCAAGTTCAGTCAGTTCATTAGAACTCATTGAATACCTAAAACTTGTGTCCACAATATATTAAATTTAATCCTAAAATTTGAAAATAAAAAGTTGATTGAGCTTGCTATTACTATCATATTATAATTATAATATCAAATATACCTTTTCCATGCCTAAAGATGCGAGTGATGTGGTTTTTAGTATCCCAGACTCGAATCGTTCCATCCTCTGATCTAGACACCAACAGAGATCCATCCATACTGAAAGCTAAGCATGTAATGCATGTTTCTGTTTCAAGGACAAAGTCAAATCATTTAAAGTAAAATCACGAAAAGACAGCATAGGTAAGTCAAGTATCCATTCAGATAAGACTTCCCAAGAATTTAATGAAGAAAACGAAATACAGAGTTTACCATTCATAAATTTATAGAAACCAAACGCGTGGATGTTTGAATACCTATGTTCAGTCAAAGAACCATTGACATACTTCAGTTTCAGACCTTGATCCATAGTTCAATTTAACAATGGTAGTGTATGACATAGTAGTGAGTAAAACCAGAATCCTGTGTAATTGTATATGATCTAGAAAAGTAGTGAGTTTGGAATCATCACCTTCAGGACAATACCGCCACTTGAAGCCCCAAATGCCATGTGCCCTTCTGAGTTGACACAAATAACTCCGATAGTGTCACTAATGCAGTTCTAATCTAGGGCATTTTGCGAGGAAGACTGGTCACCATCTCTGCTTCCATTTGATTTGTCACACAATTGAGCTTCTATTTATAGAGCAAAACATTCAAACTCATTTGTTAGACAGCAAATTTATTTATAAAATTGGAATTATAATATAGCATTATACGCTTATAGCCTTATACAGAACAAGTTTCCACAGTATTATATTCCACTTAAGTCAAAACAACCTCAAAAATAAATGGCAGCTTTATACCTGATACTGCACACGTTTTCACAGAATTGGCTGTTGTGGAAGAAACATCATTAACCGCTTTGGCTCCATCAAGCATTCCTTTATATTTTTTCCAGAGGTTTCTGGTCTTCTCTGTCAAAATTCAGTCTCAACAACATAAGGAATATGATTTTAACTTATTGATAAACTTGATGTATGGAGAAGTAATAACCAAGTTAGCATGTATGGAGAAAAACTTGACACTGTTCATATAGACATTACTGGAAAGGGGAATAATACCACATCAACTTCTGCTATTGTTTTTGGTAAAACAACACCTTTGGAGTTTGCCCATGCTCGAGCCGCTTCACCAAACAAAAACCTACAAAGGTAAGGAAGCTCCTTCAGAACACATTTAGACAACAAATGAGAACTAGATTTATTTTATGAAATGCAACAAGAGTTCTTCATGGTTTAGAAAGAGTAGTGATACATGGGGAGTATACGTCCTAGCAGTGTTGAACTACATATCTACTCCTTAGCTAATAATGGAGCAATTTGGATGGCATTTCTAACACCTGATAATAATAACTTCACAAAAGATATATAGTGATTACAAGTGAAAGCAAATCACACAATTCTAAGCATTCCTTTCAAATTACACTTAACAAGTTCTCAAATTCATTACTGATAAACTTCAAGAATGTTCAACAATATGACAGTAAATTCACATATATTCCTTAATCATAAATCCATAAAATTCAAGATTTAAGAACAGTATATCATAAATAACTAAAATAGTAATAAAGTACCTGTTATATTTTCATGGCCAGAGACGGTAACCGGAAAATTTTAGAAATTCGAAGCCTCGCAGGTAGATCTAGGGTTTCCTATGTATAGAGCCAGAGAGGTTAAAGAATGAATGCTTGAGCTTGAGACTATGAGTATGAGTAGATGAGGTTAGAGGGACTTACCGGAGAAGCAGAGGGACGGAGAAGGTCAGAGGGCGAGAAGAAGAGAGATAGAGACGAGGCAGTGAGCGGCGGAGAGACGGGGACAAGGATGTGAGCGGTAGAGAGACGGAGACAAGGCTGTGAGCGGTGGAGAGCCGGAGACCGAGAGATTGTCGCATGTCTGTGAGCGGCAGTCTCCGGAGATGATGGCTTGGTGAAGTCATTGAGGAGTGAGAGAGATAGGCTGCGCAGATGATGAGATGAGGCTGAATCGCTAACATAAAGCCTTTTGTTTTTTTGAGTATACATAAAGCCTTTTGTTGATTTATATATTTATATATAAACATTAAAAAAACTAATTTCAATAACTTTAGATGGCCGAAAACTTTTTCCGACCACCAAGTATGAAGTGGTCGGAAATTCCGATCACTTTCCGTCCAGTCCAACTCCTTGACGGAAAAATAAAAAAATGTCACTTGTTCCGACCATTTTTGTGGTTGGTCGGAAAAGTCATCAGAAAATTGAATATTTCCAGCAGTGCTAGTTGATAATATTAGTTGTGGTAGAAAAGTGTTTGGTAAATTAGTTGTTAGCTGATAGCTATTTGGTATAATTTCTTTTCTGAAAAAGCTAATTGAAAAAGTTGCTTGGAGTAGCTTTTTAAATTTTAGCATTTTGGAGTTGCAAAAAGCTAATTAACCAAACACTTATATTGATATTTTAATTAAATCAAACAAAGTAATAATGGTTAAATAAGTCAAAATTGGCCTATAGGCCAATATTTTACCAAACAGGGCCTAAATATCAAACAATTATTGGAAATGGAGGGACTTGGATTTAACCACTTTTGTATAGATGTTATAATGTTTCCTATGATAAAGACCGTGTAATGCCTTAACAAGGGACTAGAGAGACGATACTAAATACCAACACCAATCTTCTTTACCTACAATAAAAAGCACTTCAATTAGGAGTAATTTTCATCTCAACCACCTTAAGATTGTCCATGCAAATTGAGATTAAATTAGGTGCACCACTGAGCCAAATTATGGCTTATCATATGTAAAAATACGTTTAGTTGATTTCATTATTTTTAAATCTTGCAAAACATACCGAGAAAATATGAGAAATAACGACAAAGATAAAATGGAGGATGAGATGGATTTCTATATATCCATCTACACATTTAGATCAAACTACCCCGACCTAATCATATTATAGTTATTCAATCAACAACATTAAATAATGTTATTATTATGATATGACTTTCACATATGCAAAACTTCTATTATATATATGCTACTGCAAATGATAAAGACAATAGATCGAGAATATATATAATAATTACCCCGTTAGAAATGTAGAAAATTAAATAACAAGAAGTTGGACATTATTTTGGTGTGAAAAATGAAAAGCAAAAGGACTTACATACCAAGTAAAAGTCATCGAATTGGCAGCCACTTAATTGGTCAACACAGGGAGTTATTAACAACTATATTTTTGGCTTATTATGATCGAGATTGAGACTCTGTCCCCTAATTAATGTTGGACGGCAAGAATCTTATCTGGAGGAAGAATATGTTGTAGCCAATACTACTTATTAACCAATCAAAAGTTAAAAACATGTATGACAGCATGGGCTCATTTCAAGGACATCCAAGAATATTGATAATTTGATAGTGAAGTGGTGGAAAGCTTAGCTTGGCTTGGCAGTGAAGTGTACGTCCTCAATCAATAATATAATAATAATATATTGAAAAATACTTACCTTTTTTTTTTGAAAGTTGAAAAATACTTACCTAATTAAACTAATCTTCTAATAATTAAGGCATTAAGCCAACCAAATAAGCAGCATGCATGCATGCTGCGATTTGTCTCCTTAGTTGGGAACATTATTTTGACCAACTGGCTCGTCTCGTCGAATGACATACACACACACACACACATATATATATATATATATATATATATATATATATATATATATATATATGCTCATACAGTCATACCCTGGCCTTATGGGTAATTAAAGCCACGAAGAAAGAAGACGATAGAGCGCCGCCCCGCGCCGCCGAGTGGAGGCATATCGAGCACTGCCGCCACCCTCTACTGCCTTGTATGTGTATAGCCTTTTATGCTGGAAGCTAAGTCTGGAACTATGTAATATTTTGGAGTATACAAGGGCTGAATGGATTGATTCATAAGTTTAATTTTTTTTTTCCTAGCTGCGCTAATTAATACAATATATTTTATGGTGTGTAATTGAATTTGATTCAACATTGGATATATATCAACCCAATTAGTTCAATTAGTTCGGTTGATAAACCAATCAGTTTGTTAAAACTATTCATCAAACTTAAAAGGTATAAGCACACTTAATAATATCATTAATTAGCATAAGATCCAGGTCATGGCAGGATCTCTTAATTTATGACAGGATCTCTTAATTTATGATTATCTATATGTAACGCTTAATTAATATTCTAAAAATAAAAAATCCTAATATAAATATGAGTTTTTTGCATAAAATTTATGCATGCTATATCCAACTTTAACTTGTATTATTATTATTATTATTATTGTTATGTCATTTTTAATTGATGAACATTTAAGAATAATATTATTAATTAATAGATCAAGTATGGTTAAATAATAATAATAATAATAATAATAATAATAATAATATCCATGACACATCTTATGTATTAAAATAATATTCCAAAATTAATTAAACGCGTCAAAAGTGATATTTAAAAGTCATGGAAAATGACTAGCATAGTTATAAATCCCTCAAGTCTACTAAATAATTAATGTCCACTTTGGATGGGTGGGAAGTGAAGGAAAAGTGAATGAGGAAATAAACTTTATAGTTGGATAGTAGTATTTATGTATTAAGAACTAAATAATGATTTTTATCTCATTAATTTTTGTATTTTTGTGATAAAAATATTAGGTAAATAATGAGAGATTTATAATCTTCTCTTTTCACATGATAGCCATATCAAAATGATAATATCTATTTAGTGATCAATCCCAACAAAATAGAAGCTTTTGCAGGTCCCAACATATATCTTGATTGTTTATGCATGCATGAATCAAAAGATATGTGATGATAATAAGTGAATATAATTGGGTTTCATTTGTCTTCAATAATTTTATAGAGTATTATTATTGATTCATGCATGCTCTACATATATGTAGGAATGTAGTAGTTTGCTTATATATATAAATTAAATATATTTTGATTGAATATACATATATATCCCCATACGGCCATACATGATTGCTTTTATTTTATTTATTTATTTATTTACTGACAACATTTATGAGAGATGACAAATCATTTTCAGAAAACTATATACTATGTTATAGTCAATGGTATGCATTTGGACATTTAATTGGATGAATAAAACTATTTTCTGTATTGCTAATTGTCCCGTATTGTCACTACACATGTACACATCCATACACAGTGAAAGCTAATTAAGTATGTTGAAATTTATTTTTTTAAAAAAATTAAAAATTGCAAAAAAGTTTTGGTCATCTTCCTGACTTTCACCCATCATGAAACTTTCCTTGCAATTTTCACTTTCTCAACACAATTTCTTTCGATTATGGAGGACCAAGAGTCGTTGATCGCCTTCTCGGATGACTCTTTGGTCACTAGTGTTTTCCTCTTCCTATAACCCTTTGAGTGGTTCTTCGAATGGTTGTGATATACCACTCAATCGCGACTCTCTAAGTACCTTTCTCGAATCGTTGTTGTTGATACATACCTCTCAGTTGCTCTTAATGCTTCTTTGCAACTAGCCGGATAAGGATAATCAACTTTGTATTATTTTGCCAGACTTTCTACAATTGTAGCGTGTACTTAATTATTACGAAGTACTTTTTAATTACTGACAAGTAAATATTACAGTAATTTATATTCACAAGATTACGAAATTAAACTAATTGATGATACTAGGTCATAAGTTGAAATATGACTGTGGGTTCATTGGGTAGTGAATAACGAGGTAACTCACTAATTAATTAATTAGCAAATAAATTTCTTTGACCATATTGTGGGGTTGTTTCATATTCAAGACCTTTAGCCGAAAGGTGTAGTAGTTAATTTATTTCTACTTTGATTTCTAGATTATATAGACATATATATATAGCAGTACGTAGTATGGCTACTGGGGAATGGGCAGCTGGTTTCTATTTTATTATTTTATTTTATCTTTTTGGATAATTTATCCCTACATACTTATTAGATTATAGTCACGCAGACGACCCTTTTTTTTTTTTTAATAAATTATTTAATATTATTATTACTTTATGCAACTTTAGTATGAATACTTTTTATTTCTTTAAATGCTAATACCATATTCTAAAAGTATTGATGACGTCCATACGAATTTTCTAGGAAATTGCTAAGAACATTATAACAAATTTATGTATTCTGGTCTACTTTTGATGATTCTTTTTTTTTTTTTTTTAATTTTTTTTTTTTTTTTTAGGTTTTGACATTGAAGGACATATCAAAGAGTGACCGGAAAATCAGGGTGAATTGTTAAATTTCTAGAGTAAAGATTTTCTAGAAAATTCATAGGATGATTCTATAATATAATATTTGGTCTTTAATTTTTTAGTGAGGTCATGAGGTGTTCGGAGCAGACCTTAACGGTAGGAGGTACCCGGACCGACCCGAGTGCTGGCCAGATTGATTTTTCCACACAAGAGAGGATTCGAACTTCCGACCTCTCTTAAGCAATGAGAGTATACGGCCACTCACGACAACCAAACGGGTTTATAATATTTAGTCTTTGAAACTCAAATATTTGATTGTGAGTTCACATCACACCAAATATTATATAAAATTATGAAAAGAACACAACACTTATATAAATTATCGTCGAGAATAATTAACTTTGGGTTACGTTACATAGTTACAGAAGCAATGCACTGATGCTGACATTAGTCCTAATAATCAAAACTATTGAACCTATGATTGATCTATTCTTATTTTCTTCCTTGTTTGGTTAACACCTAACCTATGATTGAACAATACTTCCTACCTCCTAGGTTAGGAATTACAGCACCATTCTTTCTTTTTTTTTTTTTTTTTTTTAAAATAATAATAATAATAATAATAATAATAAAGCAATCAAATCCATAACTTAACAAAAGCATACTCATTATTTACAGGCTCGTCACCCATTAGTGCATCAATCAAATCCATGATTTAACGAAAATCATATATCATCATTCATTTGATACATGATTGATCTAGTTGTTCATACAAAACAAACGGATTATCAAATACTCGATCGAAGTTTAAACATGAATATATAATAGTGCTTACTTTAAAAAAAAGTATTGAAAAATTATTGGAATAAATTGAGAAGGAAATTAATTAAATCTTGAGGATTCTCAAATATATCAGTGCTTCCTACTTGACAAGGTCAAAAATCATGAAAAATGAAGAATGGATTGTGCCACTACTATACAGGCCATATTGACTGATGACTTTGCTGAGTTAGTTGCATAATTGATGAGAAAATAAAGAATGACCAAGACCAAGCAAGATTTTAATTTGTTTGACTGAAGATTAATTAAATAAAAAAAGTTAACTAAGCTTCTCAAAAAAAAAAAAAAAAAAGTTAACTAAGTTGGCATAAAGTGCACTCAATTATGTGCCCTTTTTCAAATTAATAAATTAAAATTTCTTGATGTAACCTTTTTAGTTTTCTTAGATATTGCATTGATTTTTCAAACTTAAGGAAGATCAAGAAAGGTACTGAATGTTATCAAATTATACAATTAATTAAAGAGATGATGAAGGGAAGGTATAATATTTCAAACTTGTATCCGATTAGGTATTTAATTTAGAGGGTGTAGTTTAATTTCTTCCTTATCTTCCCAATTGACAAGCACATAAATTAGTAAAAATTGACTCCATCCAAACAGTCATCTTCAACTAGTAGTTTCCTATATTAATCTAAAACTAAGGTCTTAAAAAAATCATACCAAGTTGTCACTCTTTTGCAATTTTGAATACAACTTTATATATGTATGTGTAGTATCTTAGCATATATATATGCAAATTAAAGATTGATTAATGGTACAATAATATAGTTTAGTTGACTTATTCCTCATTAAAATTAATCATGATTATTCTTACACTGATATGGTTAATTGGTGGAGTTTAACTATATATTAATCCTTTGATGAGTAAGGATTATATTCATGATGAACATTAAACACTTTATAAAAATGTTGGTAAAGTGCTAATTATTTAATTTATCCGTCATGTCTTATATAAAGGCTTTAATTAAGGAGGCTCATCAGCTCCTATGTGGGTCAACATACAACTAACATAAGTGTTTATAGCATGCATTGTCCCTCAATAATCCCTCTTCAATTCCATGCATATATATATGTATGTAGTGGCTAGCTAGCTAGCTGTAAAGAATCCCAAATCTATCATTGCATGAATTCGATCATGTAATCACTAGCAGATGTCTGTCTTGCTTTTAGCCTCGAAATTAAAGGTGTTTTCTTTCACTTAGCGAAAAAGCAAATTAAAGCTAGCCATCCAGCATTTTCATGGCTGCCCTTTTAGTACAAAGAGTCTGGAAAAAGAAAGGCATGGTCCAAACCACAATCCTCGCCATGGAGCTCCTCCTACTATCGACTGGTTTTTTCTCTGCTCTTTTCAAGTTGAAACAAGCAATCCCAGCTATAAACCCTTATTGTTGCTTACTTGAATTTGCCCTCTCCGTTTCCCGGCAACTTGGGATGTCTTACAGGGTTGTTTTCTCGTCTCCTCTTCACATACTCTTCATCACCTCTATCATCGTCGTCCTCATCTTAGTTTCCTCGAGGTTCCATCTCCCGAAACTAGCCCGCCTCGAATTCGAGTACTACGATGTTTTTGTTGGGAATTTAATGGAGGAGGATTCATTATTCAACGTAAGTACAGAAAGTTGGGAAGGGAAAACAGTAGCAGAGGATGATGCTCCTCGGAGTGAGAAAGAATCAAAGGAAACCCGTACGGCGGCATCATCATCAAATATTAATGGTATTACTGCCAAAGTCATCGTCTTTGAAAGTGATGTTCAAGACGATGATGGGGTGGTATCTTTGAAAGATGTCCATGTTGATTGCTTTCGGACACTTTCAGGTACATGGAGAGTGGCGGCTAGTACCGTTGATGATGAGATGCCGCATTTGCAGAAGATATCCAAATCCTACGGAATAGAGACTGCAGCTACAGGGATAAACTTAATGGACTACTTGAAGTTTTCCGACGAAAATGAAAGACCCGAAGAGGACAATTTGATGTTTTCCGACGAAAACCAAAGAGGCGAAGCTGGTGAGGAGGAGGAGGAGGATACAATGGAGGCTACCTGGATTGCAATTAGCCAAGGACGAGACTGCAGGGAGAAAAACAATAATAATAATAATATGAAACTAAAGAAGAGCGAAACGTGGTTGGGGGTGGCGAGGCGGGCGGAGGCTCAGTCAGCAGCGAGTGGCAGGTCGGACGAAGAGTCGTCGCTTGAAGCGACATGGAAGGAGCTGAGGAAAAGCGTGACGTTCAACGACGCGGTGTCGGCGTGCCGGCGAGGTGGGCTGGCTAGGGACCTGATGACAACGTCCGATGAGATGAAGAAGCGGTTTGATGATTTCATTAACAACTTCAACAACGAATTGAGGTTGCAGAGACAGGAATCCGAGCAGCGTCTCTTGGCGGCAATCACCCGCGGTGGCCTCCCCGGCCTCTAATTAAATTTAATTACTCTCATCTCACATGCCCGCAGTGTAAATTAGTTTCAGATATATAGACGAATTGAAGCTCTGTATAGCTAGTAAAAAGGTTGGATTATATATATTGCACGCTGTAGTTTATTTGTGTTTTTTCTTGAATTTCATCACTACAACACTGACCGTATATGCTCTCTCTCTCTCTATATATATATATTGGGTGCCGTAGAAATATAATAGACAATATTAGACTAAACTAAGGTGCATTATATTGGATCGATCTTCCGGCAGAAAATTAATTAAATCAGTACGTACGACAAACAAAGAGGCCTGGCCAGCAACATATATTAGCTGTGTATAGTATTATTGTAATTATGATGCCGGATTGGATAAACCAACCAAAGTTGAGCTGTCCCCTCAATACTACAATTTTTAATTAAACTAAATAAATTCATCTGCCCAAATCATTAAACAGTCTAGAAATATATATGGAGTTTTAAAATTGAACACCTTTCTTACTTTCCATAATTCTATCATATCCCTTACTTCTTTATTTTATATATGCACTTTTTATTCTGAATAACTTCACTTGGACCCCTGAAATTTATGATGGTATAGCACTGGACCTCCCGATACAGCCAAGACCCATTTCTAGCTACATACTCCACTGCTACTACTTGAGGTAAAATCTTCTTAACACCCTTTTCCTCTCAATTCTCTTTCATCATATTCTCCTTTAATTTGTATATATACATCCCTGGCCTGCAGGTTTTAAAGGATAAAGAAAAGTGATGTTAGGATTTCAGAATATTAGCTTATTACATTTATATATCTTCTATATATGTTCTCTTAATTGCCTGTTCTTGATGGTACTGAACCACATATATACAGCATTTACATATAGAATTTGATTCTGGGTTGGTTGGTTCTGAAGTTTTCATTTTCTGTTATTAATATTTTCTGCTGATCGATCCAGAAATATATTGGATGCAAAGAGGAAAGGGTATGGTGGTGGTGATGGAGTTAGTACAGTGGCAGCCCCTTCCCATAAACCAAACTAGTTGCATGATTTTGATGTGAACATGTATTTCCCTAGGAATCCTTAATTTCACAGTCCTTTATTTAGGTTTGTGTTGGGAAAATTAAAGGCATGCCATGTTGTGATAATGAAGGGTCACTTTCTACCCTACAAACACAAACACAACATCATGCTCCATAACACATGTTTTCTCAGTAAAAGGTATGAGCTTTTGCTGCTCATCTCACTTTTTTCATCCTGACCTACTCCTTATACAAATTAAACTAATTAATAAACTGCATAATTGGCTTTTACAGCATCATTTACTTTCACTTTAATTAGGATGCACCAAATTCTTATATGGGCATGGTTGGGGTGATACTAGTGATCGGGCGGTCGCTTAGAAGTGGTCAGTCCATCCACAGTTGAAGAATGTACTGATCGGACTATTGGCCCTCGGTTGCAACGTACACAAGGAGGATATTATTGGAGAGTACTCCAAGGGATTATAAATGGAGAATAGGATTGGCGAGATATAGGAATCTTAGCTTACTAATTAAAGGAAATTTTGAAAACTTGTTACTTAGTCTAGATTGCTTTCCTATTCATATTTTAAGAAGTTTCTAGTTCAATTCATTTTTAATTTGGTAGGCTTGGCTTTACGGATTCATTTTCCTTTTTGTACGAGCAATCCTCATATCTATATATATATAAAAATAAAATCCTCCTAATCAAGTTTTCCCCCCAAAACTTAGGGGCATTTTTGTAACATCATCCAATTTATATATATAATATAGATAGATAATATAGATGGCATATTTACCATATACGAATTTATTATATATATAATATATATAATATAGATAATATAGACGGCATATTTATATATGCATATTTCGTACAGGGTATTCAATGGTAAGAGGTAAATGTATATGGTAAGAGGTAAATTTATATGCATATTTTGAGGTAAATTTATATGCATATTTCTGAAGTTTATTTAATAAAATTGGAAAATAAAAAAAGGATACTTAATTCAATGAAAATGAAAAAGGAAAATGAAAGATTGTTCAAAAAAAAATCTATATCTATATATATATATATAAATAAAATCCTCCTAGCCAAATAAATTATTATACTTTCCTTTTGAATTACTATTTTCCACCTATAAATAAAAATGTATAGACTTTGGCATTCATTCATCTTCCCTCACACTACCGGTTCTTCATGATTTTCAATATATTCCTACGTCTTCTTCAATTCTAGCAAAACTCATTCACTTAATCTCTACTTCAGGTAATGGTTTCTACTCTCCAAATTCTTTTGTTTAAATCTAAGTTTGTTGAGATTGATGGTGAATAATATGCTTCGGTTATTATTATTATTGGATTTATTTGATTCACAGATTTTTTATCAAGGTGGTTAGGATGCTATTAAGGTTGATAGAAAGTTTGTCTTCGAGGGTAAGATTGTATGTTCACCAAATTTATTATTTTCTCCGAGTATTGTATGTATTGATATTATATGTGATATTATATGCTATATGTTATTCATGTGAACACAGGTACATTTATCG
This sequence comes from Ipomoea nil, assembly GCF_001879475.1. Classification (NCBI taxonomy): domain Eukaryota; kingdom Viridiplantae; phylum Streptophyta; class Magnoliopsida; order Solanales; family Convolvulaceae; genus Ipomoea; species Ipomoea nil. The sequence goes on from NW_017619768.1 coordinate 125,065, forward strand.
ATAAATGGTAATATTGTGAGTGGTGGTTCTTGAAATATTGAGAATGAGTTTCGATTTGTCGAACTCATGCGTTATGTAAATACTTGGCTTGAAATTTTTGGTGTTGTATACATAGTAGTATTGTGAAATTGTATTAATACTGGATTATGGACTATAATTATATTTTGGACAAATCATGTGGAGAAAACTGTATTTTGGAGAAATTAAAATTGTAAATTTTTTTTTTGAAAATTGTATTTGAAGAAAATTATATGTTCTGGAGAAAATTGTATTTTTGTGGAGAAAATATTTATTTGTGGAGAAATAATGAAATTTTGAGAAAATAATATATTGTGTGGTGTTCAGTAAGAGTGAGTACTGTTTACTTGGACTATTTACTACTCATTAGGCTTTTAAAGTATCACATAAGTTATGATTCAGTTTTCAAATTGTTTGAGGGTAGTAGGTAGGATAACCTGACTATGGATCATATATTACCCATTGGCTTGGAATCCTCTAGCGGGTGTGTACATAGATTTTAGTCCAGTTTCAAAGTGGATTTCAAAAGGTTTGGTTACTTCTCCATAAATAACTATTAATTCTCCATACAAGAAAATGTATAACTCCACATGCATTTTGGAAAAGTATGAATTTATATGAGTTTTGAAAATATAAAAAATCCAAGCCATTATTTTACGGGGTGGAGTGGAACTTACTTAGCTTATGCTGATTTTTGTGTTACATCCTGTTTTTGTGTAAAATTATTTATACAGGTGAACATGGATAAGAATTCGGGATGAATTCAAGTTGAGAAGGAATAAAGTTTAATTATTTGTTATTTTGAGGAAAATGTTGTATAGTAATTTCAGTTTTATGTACTAAGTAATTGATTTTGAGATATTATTTGATGTTGTAAATTTAGCATAATTACCATAAATAATGTTTAATAATTGACAAATTCGATTAGACAATAAAAATTATCATTATAAAATCTTTTGTACTATGGACACATTATTTTTAATTATTTTGGTTTAATAATATTATTATATCTTATTTATAAAAATTCAAAGTAATATTTGTAGTACTATTGAATATTGATTGACTAAAAATAATCTTAATTATTATTAAGACAATTAATAGGTATTTAGATTTAAAAAGTCTTCAAATATATGAATTATACATAGTAGCATAGAATCAATTAGTAGGGCAACTATATTAAGTAATCTAATTAATAATTTATTTTTTTAATTATATCTCCTTTTTCTTAATGTGGATATATATATTTTAAATAATTTTGATTTAATTATATTATACCTTAATTATAAACAAAATCTTCCTATTTTATTTTTTCCACTCAAACTTTTGTAGTTAATTAATTAAATATTCTATTGGTAATACTATGTACAAAAAAATATTAATTAAGTAATAACAAAATAGCATAATTAGTAATAATATGTATGGTATTTTATAATATAATTGGTAATATAATTATAGTATTTAAAATAATATTACAAAAATAATTATTAGCTGACAATAAAAACGGCACAGAATTTAGGCCAATTGAAATAGAAAATGACTATTAATAATTAACTGAAAAGTAAATTTTTTTTGAAATTGACTCAAATGCACAAAATGAAATGAATATTAATAATTGATTAAAAAATAAAAATGAAATGAATATTAATAAATTACTGAAAATATAATTTTTTTAATGGAAACTAGGCCAATTGGAAAAGGAAATGAATATTAATAAATTACTAAAAATATAAAAATTACTGATATAAAATACATTAATAAAAATGTAAAATGAAGTTTGCATCTCAACGTATAACCGAGATGGAAAGAAATATTTATATCGGTTATATATTTTATAAAATGTAAAGTTAGTGGAAATATAAAAACAATGTTATTAATAATTAACTAATTAATTAATATGTATTAAAAAAAAATAATTGATTGAGAATAAAAATGACATAAAATTTATGCGAATTGAAATAGGAAATGACTATTAATAATTGACTGAAAATGAAAAATACTTCCAAACTGACTTAGTATATAGAAAGAATATTAATCTCGGTTATATATTTTATAAAATATAAAGTTACTGGAAATATATATAAAAAAATCTGTATATATATGTTACTGAAATAAAGTTATGTAAAGATATATATTTAAAAATTGAAAATGAAATAGAATCATTCAGTATTCACAATTTGTAAGGAAATTTTATAATTAAAGATGGAAAATGTTTTGCAATACGATATGGAAATATATGGTTTAGCCGAGATGGAAAGAATATTAATCGATATGAAAATTAAAATTTTTTACACAAAATGTTATTTTATACTAAGAATATAAGGATTGCGCAATTATAAGGTTTAGCCGAGTATGTCAAAAAACAAAAAGTTTAGCCGAGATGAAAAAATATTAATCTCGATTATATATTTTATAAAATGTAAAGTTAGTAGAAATATTAAAAAATGTTTGTATATATGTTACTGGAAATATAGTTGTGTAAAGATATATATATATATATATATATATATTTACAAATGGAAAATTGAATAGAATCGTTTAGTATTCACAATTTATAAGAAAAATTGTGTAGTTAAAGATGGAAATGTTCTTGCAATACGTATGAATGATTTAAAAGAAATTAATTATGACTGATTTTGTAGCAAATCTTTATTCAAAATTACAGGACCTCATTACAATACGCATATATAAAGATGTAAAATTATGTATAGAATGTGTAAGGAAGATTTTGCTTAAAGATGGAAAACAAATTAGACGAATTGAAAAAGGTAATGAATATTAATAATTCACTCAAAATTAAATATGATCCCCATATATAATTCACTGAACACTGATATTTAAAATATCTAAAGTTTCAGCACTTAATGCGTACATCTATACATTGACTATTAATTTTGGTCAATTATTTGATCGAATTCAAGCAATTATAACATTAGAAAATACAATCGATCCAACTCAATTTATCAATTACATTATATAATATTCGATATAATAATTTATATAATTATAGATCGATTCAAATATTCTTAAAATATTTTAACAAATTCATTCCGTGCATCGCACGGGGGCAAATACTAGTATATATAAATATAAATATCCCCTCCTTAAAGTAAAATGGATCCGATTTATCTTGAAACTTAATTAGGACAATTTATATTGTACTATTGTTCTAAGTCTCTTTACATTCTCTTAATTAACCACTAGTTTCTTATAGGTAGCTAGTGTGGCCATCCCATTAGTGACAAAACCAACATTTTATTTTAGTTATTTAGTATAGATTCCCATGTATTACATCAATCCGCATTTTGTCACTATCTTACAATGGGCAATACAACCATTTTTGTTTAACATGGTGGTCCATGCACCATTGAACGTGAACTCATCAAATACTTCAAGCTAATAACCTTAAAATTTTCAAATAAATGTAAAAATGGCTGATTAATTGACTTCGATTGAAATTAAATTACGTTGTATTTGGCAGATTATGATGAGAGGATGAAGATGGTGGATTTGAATTTCCTGGAAAGAAACAATTTTGCGGAACGCACGTGCCGAGGGATATGATAGTACCGGAAGCGCCCTCAGCTACTGTCGTTACTAAACGACTTGTACAGCGGCTACCTCTATTTGGGGGATCGCTACTGCCGCGCACTGGCCAAGAACGTAACGGCCACCATCACCGCCGACCAATTCGGCGGGGACGAAAATGTTGCAGATCGATCAGACCCGATTGATTCTTCAGGGGCAGATAAATGGAGTGGAGAAGAGGAACAGAGAATATTACGCCCGGCTTGTTAAACATGAAGAAAAGGAGAACAACAGAGCTAATTGAAGACTACATACTTGTGAATATCATGCAATATAATGGTTCATCAAGTATCACACACTTAGATCTATTAGTTTGAACAGTTAGCTAGCTTAGGATGTTGATCTACATTGCACGTACACTTTAACAATTTCTATATAAGCCTGCCTGCGTCGTATATGCTACATTGAGTATGCATGAAGTCCCGGCCGTACCTCACATAATATATACTATATGGAGTATAATTTTACTCAACAAATATTTTTAAAAGCATATATAAGCATCAAATCAAACATATACCAAGTCAACGTACCGATCTCAATTGGATGGCTCTCTCTACTGTATATTTTTCATTTAGTGTGTGTATATATATATAATTGTGATTAAAATACATGCAATTGGACTGAAATATCATTGTTCTAGAGTATGTATTGGTATGTAGCTCGTATGTAGTGTTCCTCATGCAATGAGTTTAATAAAAAATAATTTAAAAGATGTGTTAATTAAGATTACTGAACTCAAGACCTTTTAAGTACGATAGATGGAGGTGGTTATTATATATATATATATATATATAGCAGCCACCATATTCAGTTTGTTACATATACAGTTATAAACCTAAACAAATTAAACAAGAAAACAAAAGGAAATTCATACTCGCTTTATAATTTTTTATTTTGAAAGATAAAAGAGCTTAAATTAATTCGCTTGATAAAGATGAGATGAGGTTGTACGTAGTTTAGATTTAGATCTAATAATATATGTAAAGGGCAGGGTAAAGTACGTAGGCATATATACAGCACATTAATTGATCAACTAATCGGAGTCTCGGATCGATCATCCATAGATATATAGGATGTTGGATGGATTTAAAACATACTAGCTGAAGCCTGTATGTATATAATAATGATCTGCAGAGGTTTAATTAAGAAAGAAGGTGATGAGTAATGGGACGAGGATAGCACTTAACCCTGAGAGGATTAGTCATTGCAGAGATTGTGAATCCGCCGGTGCCTTCACTCTCCGCCGTGGTGGTGTTATCTCCACCGGGCCTTTCCCAGTCAAAACACTGCAGCAACGACGCCACGGCCAACTCCAGCACGCGGATAGCCAAGTTCTCGCCGGGACACTTACGTCTCCCGGAGCCGAAGGGCATAAATCTGCACCCATTAATTAAATTGTTCCCACCCTGAAACCTGTCGGGGTTGAACACTTCGGGGTCCTCCCAGACCGTAGGGTCGTGATGTATCCCCCAAGCATTGACCACCAGAATGGTCCCCCGCGGAATGCGAAACCCAGCGACGGTGCAGTCCTGGGAGGAGAAATGAGGGACGAGCAGCGGCGCCGCGGGGTGCATCCTTAAAGTCTCGTTGACGATGCAGCGGATGTAGGGCAGCTCCGGCAAATCAGATTCGTCGACAAGACGGTTGTGGCCGACGTGTTTGTCTATGTCGGCCTGAGCTTTCTTCCACACGTGGGGATTGTCGAGCATATATGAGAATGCCCACTCCAGTGTTACTGCAGAAGTATCAGATCCTGCTTGGAGTAAGACCTGCATGCATAATGCATTAGATAAGATTATATTAGATAGATCCCAATTAATTAAGTGTTATTGTTGTTCATTAATTAAACTTTAATGGACTGCAATTACATACAAACTTAATTAAATGCTGACAAAAATAATAATTTTATAACAAGTTTTGAAAAGTCAAAATTAAAGCCATTCATTTGAATTCCTTTAATTTAATAAATGAGATGAGAACACATTGCATATAGAATGAAATTTAAGAAAGAGCAGTAGCTAGCCGGCCAGGCCGGCAATATTATTCTCTTTAATTAAATTATGTTAGTTGGATGAAATTAAAAGTGAGATGAGATGAGAAAACGAAAACACGGGCGGGCAAATTAAAGACTTGTTTTGTATATATATTGAATTGATCTGAGTGAAGCCAAGCGTGATCGATGAAAGCTGCGGTGAAGGTACGGTTAGCCGCCAAGTGCAGCTTAGGTTGTCGCAATCAGTATGAGTAGAGTAGGCCATTCGATCAGGCTCCAGCTGGCCATCGCCCTCAGCTCCCATCCTCCTCGCTTAACTCAAAATCTCGTCGCAATCGCTGCCTGCCTGGTCCTAGCTAGCTAGCTACCTACAACGTAACGTAACAGACCTCACCATCTATGCATGACCTGATGGATCGATGCCGCATTGCCGCTAGCTTCAAAACCTAATCTTCACCCAACCCCTTCTGTGGACAACGTTAATAAGGGATTTTGCTACCTAGTATACACAGCACCCAACAATCTGGACGCCGTCCGCCTCGGACCACCATCAAATTAAACGTCCCCGTCACCCCCCCCCCCCCCGGCCCCCTAGCTAGCGAATCATAACCCAGAATAGGCACGTTTTATTCTATTATATATTCATTGCCGAACAACAATGTGAACAACACAAGACCAATATTATTGCTAGCTAGAGAGTTAAAAATCAACCCCTTACTGTGTGACCCAGAAATATTTATACATATAGAGGTAAGTGGGAAAAAAGAAAATGAAAATATTAATAAAATAGGACTTAAGAAACCTTCATAAACTAGTTTTGGATTTGTTTTCTAAGTTGTAGGAGCCCTTTCTTAAAATTGGAGAAGGAAATTTCGCCCAAGATCTGACAAGAATCTCAGGATATCCTTCCTCACAATGTTCCAGCCTTGTGGCCTGCCCCTCTCCTGCTGACTGGCAGACTACCCATTTCCCGATTGTTCGGCGAGTGAGCCTAACTGGGTACCCTACCTGAGTATCCATCACATTGTTTTTTTTAAAACTAATTACTGCTTCTTGGGTAATCCAGTAATGAATTAAAAAAAAAAAAAAAAAAAAAAGAGTTATATCATGTGAAGTGATGTAAGGTTTTGTTTAAAAATTGAGATTAATTAAAGTGGCATTATTTCAGTCAGTTTAAAAATATATATGTATAGTATAAAGATGGGCGGAGGCGATTGAATATAATAATATATCTTAATTAATTACCAGCAAAAGATCTCTGATGGTCTGATCAGTGTAGAATTGGGGTTCGTCGGCCTGCAATTCCAGTAGAACATCCAAAACGGTCTTGGTGGTGAGCTTTGGTGGAGCACCACCGGAAGGGGAACACCGATCAGAGGAGTCGGCGTTCATAATTCGCTGCTCATCTATCACATTCTGCATGAACTTATCTCTCTTCTCAAATATACTCATCAGTGCTTCCTCAATATCTCCGAACCCAAACCATCGCATGAAAGGCAGGAAGTCTAACACGTTAGCTTTGGGAATCACCCTTATCTGATCCTTGGATATGTCTTGGAACAACTTTGCTGCTTCCCAGTTTTCCACGTTTTCTCCGTAATACTTTCTTCCAAATATCATTCTTGACATCACGTTGAAGGTGAAGTCATGCAACCACGGCTTTAGCTCCACCTCCTCCTTCTGCTGCTGCTGTTAATATAATTAGTTCATGATATGCTAATTAAAAATAATCTGATTAATTAAATTTAATTAAATTAATACCTTGTGATCACTACTACTACTAGTAGTAGTGGAGCTTTTTGAGAGACGGAAGATACTGCAAATCAACGCCTTCACCTCCTCCGCACGGATTTCAGCTAACTGCTGGATACGGTGGGAGGACAGCACTTCCATGGTGGAGATTCGACGCAGATTCCTCCACCGTTCTCCGTACGAGGAGGTCGGAAGACTGGTATAGTTATACCCCAAATACTTCCCCACCAGAAGTCTAGGCCGGTTCGCGAACACGACGTCGTTCTTGGTGAAGCATTCTTCTGCTGCCGACGGGCACGACACCAGGAGGACGGGGCGAGACCCGAAGCGGAGAAACAGCACCCGCCCGTACTTCTTGCCCACCTCATACAGCGTCTTGTGGAAGGGCTGCTGTTTTCGCAGCAGCAGATAGAGGTGCCCCACCACCGGAAGCGCCGGAAAAGGGGTAGGGGGGAGATTTCTCAGCCTTTCAACTATAAACTGCCCGATAACATGAACCATCACCAAGATTATAGGAACACAGAGGTATACAAGGTTGTCCATGAATGCGCTGCGCTGGAGGAGATCAGATGACAACGTTACGTTGAATATAATATAATGTTGCTGTCTTTCACAATTAGCATTTAGCTAGCTACTACTTTAATTTTCATCTCCGTTCCTCTATTTAATTCAATAAAAAAACAATGAAACTACACATTTAATTAATTAAGGAAGACAAGTAGACTTAATTCACTTGATTAAGAGTAATTCTATATGTCCTCTCATTTTCTATTCTCCATGATTTTTAGCTAATTTTTTCTTTTTCCTCCATAAAATTTGAACACTTATGGCGTCTTTGTTTGGAGAGAAAGGAATTGCAATTCCAGGAGAATAAAGTGAAATTTAAATTTAGCCGGTTCAGATGATATTTAGTGACTCCCCCATATGAAAAATCATGAGATCAAGCCTAAGTGGAAGTATGTATGAACAAATACTACAATGTAATAGTTGATATACTTGATAATTGAAAACTGAAAAAGAAGAAGTAATATGAAGTCCAAAATACACATACTTATTATTATTATTATTATTATTATTATTATTATTGCTCATACACCATCAGCTATTGCATAGAAACAATGGAAATTTTGTTGTTGAAATTTTAGATAAATATGTTATACCTATATGCTATACTTATACATGATACAAATTTTGTTGTTGAAAACATGCAGACCAAAAAATTTTACTTTGGAAAATTTATGTAACATGCTATAAATAAACCTAGAATTGTATATATAATAAAAGTAATAAAATATATAAGGGAGTTTTGTTTTGTGTTGAGACTTGAGAGTAGAAGAAGAATGCACGTTATAATAGAGAGAGAGAGAGAGAGAGAGAGATCAAATATTAATTTTAGTTTTTTTTTTTTTTTTTTTTTTTTATAAGATGGATAATTTTGGCTCAAAGTTATTTTCTTTTTTCTTAAAATTCATAGAATTGAAATACCAATGGGATATGAGATTCTAATTCCATGAAAATGGGGAAATTTTAAATTCGCGAAATTGCAATTCCCTCAAACCAAACGAAGCAATTTGCTTACCTTCAGAATTATGTGGGAATTAGGTGGGAATGAAATTGTAATTCTTCAACCAAACATTTAATTAGTGAGAGTAAAAGTTGAGAGTAGGTTTTTAGAGTTCAATAGTATTTTTTTTAAGTAAACTTTTAAATGATTAATTTTAAGCCGGCCAATCACGATATTAATTTATTTAATTTCATTTCATTATTTAATAATTTTGACTATTTTCCCTCAAAATTGCTTTGTTTTGTCTTTTCAAAGTTTTCCATGTGAGGTGAGCGTAGTAGGTGCGTGGAATCAATAAATAAAGGAGCATTATTTTATCCAATTATTAATAATGAACATTAAACAACGGAACGATGCAAATATGCTTACGTTAAAGAAAACATTAAAGAGTATTACTTTTGTGATGTCTTAATTTTATCGAATGAAAAATAAATAATCGGTGCAGGCTGCAGCGGAGCAGTTGAGGACCGAACTGCTGTATTGGTAATTAGTCAAAGAAAAGCTACGAGGTTTAATGGGTTAATTCTATGAAAAGTCCAAGTTTCACACTCCACCGTAATTAATGTTTCCAACAACATTTATTGGTATTACACTAATCTTTTAACTTTAAGTCTTCAGTTGAATCAAATCTTATTTAGACCATTACAACTGTACCAATATGTTCAACATTTCAATTTTTGGTACCAAGTAATAAATTACTGAGTTTAAAAGTTAGACCATAACCAAAATCTTCAAAATTTTAAATTCTTAACCAATAAACTTGAGAGTTAATTACCGATTTGGTCCCTCGACTATGAGAATTTCATCAATTTGGTCCTCGACTATCAAAAGTCCTCAATTTGGTCCTCGGCTATGACATTTTTACCCGATTTCGTCCTAAGTGTTATTTGCCGGTCAAACCTAAAGGGCAATTTGGAGATTATTAAAAAGAATTATTATTACCTCATCATCTACAATCCAAATTATTATTATCATCTCCAATTTCTAACCAGCATCATCACCATCAACGCGACGACAGGAAGCGAGAGAGGGAGACTGTTGCTCGCCACTGACCTGCTCTACTTCACCGGAAAAGGACATCGCCAGAGTTGCTTTTGAGATGAGAGGGATAGGCGAGGGAGAGAGAGATAGAGGTCCACCACTGTGCCTTGCTGCTGCCACTGGTCAACACTTCCCCGATCTACATTATGCGTCGTCGACGAGTGAGGAGCGAGGTTGAGAGGTCGCCAGAAAGGAGCTAGCTGAAACTAGAAGTCACCGCAGATCCGCACGCGTCGGTGCTCTACTCGCCCACTGACATAGGGTTATAGTTGTTGCTTGAAAGACAGATGATTTCTCAACTCATTGCTCAAATTTTTGACTGGAGTTGTGCAATTAGGGTTTCGTATTTGGGAATTTAACAATCAGAAGGTTTTGTTTGTCTGAAATAAGGCAAAGCGTGGAAATAACTTAGACAGTCGAGAAAGGAAACAATGTGCAATTACAAAAATATCCTCAAGTTTATTGCCTTAAACAAGCTGGTTTGACTTTAGGACCAAATCGAGTAAAGATGCCATAGTTGGGGACCAAATTGAATAATTTTGATAATCAAGGATCAAATTGGTGAAATCCTCATAGTCGAGGGACCAAATCGATAATTAACTCATAAACTTAATTATAATACTTTGATTATGTTTCATTTATATTTCAATTTTCATTTAAAAAGTGATAACTTCTTTAATCCGTTAACGCACCTTAGATATTAATCTTAAGAAAAACTTTACAACATAAATATTATACTTGATAAGTTGATATATTAAACAATTCCACTTTAAACAAGATTTTGTTTTTGAAGACAGGGGAATAAGTTTCACAAGTTTTACCTAATCCACATTCTATTCCGTCAAACATAGTAAATGAAATAAAATTTGTGCAACTTGTTACTAACTTGGGGCTAATCATTAATAATTATACTAACGAGTTCAATTATTGTCAACACTCATCAATCGACTCCATCACATAAGGCCTTCCTAATACAATTTGTCTCTTTTTGTGGAGTTCAAGCAACCATATTTGCAACTAAGTTGGGAGATGAGAACAAAAAATCAACGACGACCAAATGAGATGAGAACAAGTTTATTAAATTAAGCATAAAATTACATGTGCACTGCATAGGCAGTAGGCACTTATTGGTTTAAAAAACATAATATTTTTAAATAGATAATTTAATGAAATATACCATGTTTTCAGGCCAAGTATATATCAAATCAATAAAGTACGTTTATCACACTTCAACTTAGTTTAAATCCTCTTCATAGTTCATACAATAATTGGTAAGGCTAGCTAACTATAAACAGATGATTTGTATCAAAATTAAATTAGCCCAAATAGTGCATTTCAATTTCTGCACTAACACACAATGTTGTACCTAACCCTAACTTTTAAACCAAAGTTCTCATGTACTAAAAATCACCAACCAGTAGACTTTATATTCCAATAGAATGGGGGATTTTAATAGCATGTCTCACCATATTTGATGGCAAAATGGTATGACTTGCTCTTGATGTGTTTTCTACCGAATCAAGTGCTCGAGAAACTTGCAATGCCATCTCAGAATGGAGTTGAACACAGGTCATTGCCAGCTGCAATGTATTTAAGACCAATGTTAGTGACAGGATTATCTCACACTAACTAAACAATAATTTATGCCGTATTAAGTGGTAAGATTAGGTAATATCTAGTATTACAGCGTAGAATAATACTAACCCTATACAATAGGCTAGCCATAAGACTCTAACTTATTGACTTATTCAGATAGTACAGGGAAATATAACATTAATAATATTATGTCTAACAAAAAGTACTCAGCAATTTCCTTGCAAATATATAAGTGCAGAAAGGGATGTTAGATTTATTTGGAAATGCCCCCCTATTTGGGCATCAGCCATTTAGCCAATGAAAAGGGAGCTCTGCTGGTCTCCCTGCCCTGCATGCCTAGGCTGTCATCAACTTGGGGGAAAGGGGGGCGTGGTTGCATTAATTGATCCCCCTCCAAAAATTCGACAACTCAAGTATGCAAGGGAAACCAGCCCAAATTTCAATCAAATGGTGCCCCCTCAGGCTAGACAAGCCCACCTAGGGAGGGGCTAGGCGACACCTACTCTACTACTATTTGATTTATTTACTCAAAAATGAAAAGTGCACTTTCAAGAAGTAAAACTTCATCCCCATGTCTCAATCTTATTGGAGAAAGAAAATAAATGAATTAAAACTATGACCCTTTTTTTACATACCCCTTGGAGTGTAATACTAATCTTATTTATTTATAATCCACTAGTTCGAAAGCAATGAAGAGAAGTTTGACTTGGTCTCTTCTCCTTTACATAGTAGTAGCAAGCTATTGGTTTACACATCCTAGCTTTGTGCGGGATTCAAAGTCATGCTTCAGGAATAATCTAGGCATTTTAAAGTATATAATGTACATATGCCCACCTACTCGAATTAAATTCTTCTTTAGATAAGATTTTATTCAAAGGCACCATAGGTACAACACTAAATACAAGCAAAACAACAAAGTCAATCATAAAAATAGCAAGTACGAAAACGTGAGAGTTGAGCACAGAAGAAAAGTCTACATATTGCCAATCTTTGAAATTTCTATTTGACAATGACAACTGATGACCTTCAGAACAGTGTCTATTCAACTCATTATAAATGTGTCAAAGTAAACATAAATTCTCTCTTATCCATTTCAGACACTAACCCATGCATGGCTCTAAACATGCTTTGTCTACAGGTCCCCATTCTTCAAAGTGAAACTGCAAGCTCTAATTAGTACAAAGGAGAGGATTGATACTTTTCTCTTTTAGGTTGGGATGGGCTGGAGAGTTTTACAAGGCTAATATCTAGTTTAAGACATTTATATAATAAGTTGGACAATTTTTAATCATCAGGAGAAGAACAAATTTAAAAGATATATGCAATTCAAATTCGTAAGTGCATCCATCACCTTGATGAGCCTCAGATTATAACATAATGGAGCATAGGAAACAGAAATACAAATGGAGACTTAAACCTTCAGTATAAAACTTAGTTCTGACTTACCGTGTAGCACTCCCTATCTGTATCTGATTCAGCTACGTTTAGGGCCCATGTGCGAACCCATTCAAGCCCTTTTAAAATGTCAGCATTTCCTTCAGTTAGGGCAGATGTGATGAAAGAGGGGTGAAGAGAAATCAATATGCATGATGCTGCAAAAAGCACAGATCTCCTAACGTATGCTTCCTTATGATAAGATACCTCCCTGTACAGTAACAAGTAACCACACTTGAGAATCACAAGATCATAAAAGAGATGGAGGGAATGTAGCACTCTGATTCACAAAAGTGATACCACACTAACATTTTTTCAGGTACCACACATGTACTTTTATTAGTAATCACAAACCAGGTTTATTAGGTTCTTGGGAGATGTACGGATAGCCAAAGGCCGAATTATCTATATGAATAATTGTTAGTACCTTGATCTCAGCAAATCCAACAGAGGAGATGCCAAAACAGATGCTTCTGGATGCATAGCTGCACACTTCATACAGACACCAAGCATGTAGATAAGTTTTCCCAAGACAATGAAATCTCTATCAAGCAAATCAACACCATGTCTTTTCTTATCATATCCCTGCATAGCTGGAAGCATAAATGCAGCTGCATATTGCGGAAATTTATTCAAGGACCACTCAACCTGATTTTCTTGTTTTGGTGATTGAAGGCTCCAACGACGCATCTTCCCTTTCTTAACCTGACTTGGTTTAGAGGGAAGCTCTCTCTCATAAGAGTAAGACCAATTCAAAGGAGTTCCTGGAGTTGAAATCTCCTTCCAGGAACCAGCTCCAGGTGGCCCAATATCCCTTGGCACAAACCATGGCTGGTCTGACATGGAAGATATGAGCAATCTAGAATGTTGTTTGGGTTTTGAAGTTCGAGTATTTGCAAGTTCCTGAGCAGCATCTGTCATGACATCAAGAATCAATATCCGCTGGCTTACATCTAGATTTGGAGAATATAGCAATTTGTTTAGCTCATTGAGCGATTCATTTGGACACATGGCAATCAAAGCAACTAAGGCTTTTTCCCTCTTATCTTCAGCCGATTCTTCTTCTCCCTCAACGGTTGAATCAGAACAGCGGACCTGTACAAGTGTTCTGGCGAGATCACCAGCTACAAATTTAAGCTCATCAGGAGTTGCTCGGACAAGTTTCTCAGCAACATCAAGAGCCTTTTCAACCTGTGAAAGAGCAACATGAACAGTGAATTTTTTTTTTTCAACTACTCTCAAGTAGAAATGTAATATCAGATTAAATTATAAAATAACTTCAAGCTATACAATAGGGGGCCTTCACATTTTATATTGATGAAGAAATGAACTGGCTAACAAGGACTAATTAGAAAGTTCTGTGTCTTAAGATAGCAAAAGCAGAAATCAATTTTTTTAGCACTGTAAAGAATATTTAAAGATATCAATGATCTGCTGATTGAACTTACACCCTTGCCATCATCAGGTTTTCTTAGTGCTCCAATCACATCAACCAACTGTGAAAATTTTATTTCCAAATCTGCATCGTCATCTGATAAATCATATGGCTGCAAAGATGAATCACTAGAGAAGTCAGAATCTTCATTTCCAATATCATTATCATCTTCATAAGGGGCCAGCTCAGTAATCAAAGATGCAGGATCAACAATCTCATCGGGATCAACCAATTTGCATTCGGACAATCTCTTACAATTATCCATCACATTATTGGACGGACCTTTGTCATCAAACTCCTTTCTTGCTATTGTGGATGAACAATTCTTTACTCTGCTCATATCTTCATTTGTGCAGTTCCGCATAGGCAGAGAACCCTTACCAAGGTTTACTAAACCAAACTCCCAGTCAATTGCCTCATCGTGGCAACTATCATCTAGATACAGAGGATTTTTTGGATCAATTATAAGAGAAAATGCTAAAGCAACGTTGCTAGCCATCTTTCGAACCAAATGATCAGGGCTCTGCAACCTACCTGACAGCAATTAAAAAAAAAAAAAAAAGATGTCAAAAGAACCAAATAAACTTTTCCAATAATATAGCTTGCAATCATAATAATAATAATAACAAGAATAACAACAACAACAATAAACAAAAATTTGATAAGGCTTGGATTCTACAGCTAACTCCTTGAAGTATTGACTGCAGTGCATCCTTGGTTGCATCTAAATCTTCCTTTGACATCTTCTCCAGGCAAAGGCCTAAAGCAGCAGTTATGTCTAAAATTCAGTTAAGTGCCAAAAAGATAGAAGGGAAAGAGACACAAGGAGAGAAGAAGATGCAAGGATCAGATCTAGTGCATTATGAAGGTTGAAACTTTTTCCTGAAGTCATATGAAAAAGGTTCCAGCCGAAGTAAAAGATAAAAAAGGATACACGCTTGCTGCTCAATTGGGGCTGATTGAACAAATTCTCTTTTGGACCACACTGTGGTGAGGTGTTGCACGGTATCCATAAGAGCATGGACATTACAGGCTTTTGGAGCCAAAGAAGTACTAGGTGCACATTCAAAAACAGCAAAGTGGAGAATCCATCTTGAGCAACATATAGGGAATACTTTCCAGAGTAAAAATTTCTCACGAAACATGGACCTGAAATGGAGAAAGTGTAGAAAAAAGTCTGTTGATTAAAAAAAAAAAACATCATTGTATTTCCCATAAAAGCAACTATATTTACAGAGGATGAGAACTCATAAATTAATATCTTAATTTAACAAGATTGGTTCATGAATTCTGTTATGGAATATACACGTATTATGGAACCTATATATATTAGGCAACTTGGAGATTTATAGGGATTTGAGTAGGTGGTCATAAGGAAACTAGTTTCCTTATTAGAAGTCTTCTAGCATGTATTTATAGGGTTGTCTATTCCCCTTTCTAACTGGCGGGTGGTTGTTATTCTCCACCCACCAGGCCTTTGGATCTTTCAAATTCAACTCACAAGTATTAAAATTTTCAGTGCCAAGAATTCAAAATAGGTGTTGCCTTACCTAATTGATGTTTTCTGCTTATAAATTTGATTGAACAAGACCCATAAAATCCAATATGCTTCAGCATCTCTTACACTTTGAGCTGCTAGCTGATTCAGAAGTTGCTCAGACAACCTTTCTACAGAGTGAGGGTCTTGAACTCCCTCCATTATCTTCAACAAAAAACGAAGGCCAGGTTTTGACTCAAATGTTTCACTAACAGTCATATCAGCAGACGGCTGTAGCAAGCTCTGAACACCTCTAAGGATTCTAGGAATCAATTCACTTAACAGCACATCTGAGAAAATATAAAGGATTGATTTTTTATACACCTGTCTATTTTTCTCCATGTAAATGCAAGAAGATGCCTGGCTCACAGTAATAAGAATCACCTGCAAACCCTCGACGACAAATGCGAGCAAAAGCTTCCCCAACAAATAGAATAGTACTATCAGCTTTATTCTTATCAAAATAAGCAGTTTCATCCAAATTCTTGTCCCATTCTTCTGCTCCGGCAAGTATTTGAGTGGTAATATGCTTAAAAAATAAGCTGATAATCAATGGTTAAGAAGACAACCCAGGGTGTATATATGTAAGCTAAATAACTGTGCATCCTCAAAGCTAAAGATACTTGTACGGAAGAAAGCAACAGCCTTGATGGTGATCTAAATCCACCAATTGCAATCATATTGATGAAAACATTTCTCATAACAACCTTTCTAACACTACAAAAAAACAATAATAATACCGACAATACACAACCCAAAAAAATATATTTAAAATAACTAAAACAAAGTAAAACAACAAAAATAGGTTGGAAAGAAAGAGAAGAAAAGCAAATTGAAAGGGTATTCTTTAGTGGAAGACATTCTTTAATAGGAGAGGTTAAGAAAGGGTATTCGTTGAAAATAAACTGATTGGCTACACCTGTTAGAAAAGTGCACACACAATAGGATCAAACATTTTATTCCAATAAAAGAGAAAATAAAAGGAGGATACGGTGATGAGAGTGAAGTAGGCGCACCTGCTCGTGCTTTGTCAGGAATAGATGTAATAAGTTGCGCCACCCTGAAAATAATGTGCCGGACAGATTCATTGGCAGAACCTTCAGATTGACAGTCTCTGGCAAATTCTATAACCATTTGGTGGATACCATCATTCTCAAACAAGCAAAGTAGAAGTAATCTGCCATGGATGTTGTGAAGGAATGACACAGGATATACTATTAATTAATGACACTGATATACATCTAAAGAAGGCAAGGGAGCTCTATACACACCACATATAACATATTAGCATCAATTGTTCTTGAATGAAACAATTGGCTAACCAACAATCATTTGGAGCTCATATCCTATCTTACATCTCATATTAAGTTTACCACTAAATAAAATTTGTTTCTTGAAACTCAGCCCTTTCCTGTTATCAAAAATATTTATTAAATGCAGAAAATAAGGATAAAAAAACTTAGTTCGAAGCATTATTGCGGCATATACATCTTTCTAAAGCATATGATGTAACTCTTCAAGAACCAGCTAGAACTATATAGCCAAACAATTAGAAATGCAGACAGGCAAACATAAAAATTCTCATTTTCAGTCTGTCACAACAGAGGCTGCTAAAACCATCAATTCAATAAAATAATACCTATTCTCCATATTGTGTCTGGAATTCAATTGCAAAGAGACAGGAAATGCTAAATGTAGCATTCAGGGAATAAGAATGCAGTATATTCATGCCATTACCTTTCAGCATTTGAGCACACTGCATTGAGATTATGAGTGCCAAGACCTCTTCCTTGTAAGCAAGGAACTAATGCCTGTATGACCTCAGTGAATTGACCATTTGTAAAAAACACATCATATACATGTACTCTTGCAGAAGTGGGGAAACATGCTAGCCAATCCAAAGCCACATCTATATCATTACCATCACAATTAGAAGACACCCCACTCTAAAAGATGATCAAACGTAAAAACAATGGAAAATGACAATCCATGTTTTAACACAAATGATTATACAGTTGAAGTAAAAAATATTCAATCTAATAATGCAACAAAGTAAACTTGGGACTTATAATAGTTACCATGTAACAAAACTCGTGCCAGCATTGGAAATGCAGCACCTTTATAGAAAATCTGTTGCCATTGACTTCTCTTATCAGAATCTGGCACCAGCGCGCTTTGAACCTTGTGGAGAATATCCAAATTTCCGAAAACAATTAAGGATGATTATCAAAATATTTCCTTTACTTGAACAGATTAAAATAAAACAAATGAATAAATAATGCAAAATATACCTGTTCTCTGAACTGCATATCAATACTACCTGAAATTCACAAAATGAAAATAGCTAAATAAACCAGCTTTAACCTGAACAGGATGCTGTGAATTAGATATTTGAATTGAACAATAAGAGGACCTAAGAAGGAGCAAGAATCGACGGGGAATAGCGAAACAGCGAGAGAGTGAAGAGCGACGATGACTTGGTCGACGTGGCCTGCGTCCTTGATGGAGCAGACGACCCGGCCCACTTTCTCTGTAATTGCCTTCTCCACTTGTCTCCAGCAACTCTCTGGTCCTGCATGGAAATCTTCCATGGCTGCCCAGGTAAGGTATAGTGATGTTTACAGAGTACTAGTACCCCTTCTGCTAGGTAGCTTGCCTAGGAGTGCAATAAAGAATTATCAATTACATAATACATATTCTTCTTCGAGATTGTAAGGGATGTGTTACACAAAATCAAGCAGAACTGCAGAAGTATGCAAGATACTCTGCCCAAGAGCTATGGATGTCAATTGGGCTAGCCCATTGAATTTTGGGC
This sequence comes from Ipomoea nil, assembly GCF_001879475.1. Lineage (NCBI taxonomy): Eukaryota > Viridiplantae > Streptophyta > Magnoliopsida > Solanales > Convolvulaceae > Ipomoea > Ipomoea nil. Next base: position 143,835 of record NW_017619768.1, read on the forward strand.
TAACCGGCTGTTGGACTTATTAGTTTGGACTAAATGATTTTGTTTTGTTTTTTGGGGTTGGGTTGGCCCTATTCCTAAACTACTAGCTAATAGCTAGGCAAATTATGCTCTGGACACGGGTCCACAATAATTGTAGACACGGGCCCTAAATGACGTCGTTTTTAAAAAAAAATGCGTCATTTAGTTAAAAAAAATTCGCGCGTGTTTTACCGGTGTTATTTTTTTTTTTTGGATTATGAATGTACAGTTATGTCGTTATGAATGTACAGTTATGCCGTTATGAATGTACAGTTATGCAATTATGAAATTATGAACACAGAGCTCTAACATTATGAACTTACAATTAACATATAGTGATAAAATTATGACCATGGAGCTTTAAAATTGTGAATATAGAGCTTTGAAAATTATGAATGTACAGTTATGAAGTTATGAATGTACAGATATGGAATTATGAATCTACAGTTATGGAGTTATGAATCTACAGTTATGGAATTATGAATGTACAGTTATTGATCGAATTATGAACAAAGAGCTCTGACATTATGAACTTACAATTATGAACATATAGTGATAAAATTATGAACATAGAGTTCTAAAATTGTGAACATAAAACTTCGAAAATTATGAATGTACAATTATGGAGTTATGAATGTACAGTTATGGAGTTATGAATGTACAGTTATAGAATTATGAACGTACAGTTATGGAGGTATGAATGTACAGTTATTAACATATAGTAATAAAATTATGAACATATATTCCTATAACGAAGCAGTCTGTAATTAAAAAAAAAAAAAAAAAAAAAAAAAAAAAAAAGATAACAGTGCCTAACATGCATGCAGGTCCATAGCATAACGATTGCTAATAGCTATTATCCGGCGGGCTAAAATGCTAAATCAATGAACAAAAATTGACAAATATGAGTTGGTATCCAATTTTTCTTAATTATGTTGAAAGGACAATTTCAATTCTCTCCCCTTATATACCAGCCTTATTTTTCTCCCCCACCCGGACGACATGCCGGTAACAAGTGGGATCGCCATATTACCCATATATATATATATATATATATATATATATATATATATCCCAACTGTTGATAGTGGTTGATTTGCTGGCTCAATGCCCAACCAAACATATGAACAATGCCAGTTGCAAATAAAACGTAGGGATCGGAGCAGTAATAACAGAATGAAAAATAAGAATAACATTATTATGGGTAATCACAATAACTAAAAATAAAGTTAATTATTTAAAGTATTGATTTTCTGACGATTCGGTTGTCATTTGGTAGGGCAATATGATCGATTGAGCGAATAAAAGATAAATAATAGAGATGGGATTTTAAAGATAGAAATTGAATGGTGAAAACTATGGACCTTTGTGGGCGGTGTTAAGTCAAAACTCACTATGTTTGTGGGTAGTTTGGTGCATAAGCTAGTCGGATCTTTCCTTATCCCTTTCACGGCTATAAAGTGGCGACCTCTCTCTCTTTTTGGACAATGATAGTCATCAACCCTCTTGCTAGAGAGTAGATATCTAACCGCTTACAATGTGACCCCTTGAAGAAAGAAAGAAAAAGGTTAACAACTTTAACCTTTAAAAACCTTTATAAACAAATTTGGGATTTATTTCCTAAGTCGTAGATCCCTTTCATAATGATAGAGAAGGAAATATCGTCCCCAAAGATGAAAAATCTTCAAGATACTGCTCTTCCCGTCAATCTCTTTGTTTCCCGACCACATACGCTCGACCGGCCAGCAAGCGTTACTAATTGGCTGAGCTACTTGGCTCATGTGCCGCCACTAATGCTGACTGGTCACTTAAGCTGGTCGCTAAGACTAGCCAACCGCATGTCGAGTCTCATCATTCCGCCTGTCTCCTTGCTTACTGTTCTCCCGCGCCCGACCACCTGGCGGGGTGGTACTGACTACCCACGTTACTTGGCGCTCCCGATTAGGTATTGGTCGGTGGGTTGACTATCTGGTTCCAGTCGGCAGGCTGCATGGTAATGGTCGGCAGGCAGGCTACTTGGTGATGGCCAGTATGTAGGTTACCTTCTTATCCCGGGGTAGTGTGGATAAGATGGTACAAAGTCTTTAACCTCTTTAACGCTAGTCTGACTTCATGCCTCGCAGGCAGGTTGGTCAGTATGTAGGTCACCTTCTTATCCCGGGGTAGTGTGGATAAGATGGTACAAAGTCTCTAACCTCTATAACGTTAGTCTGACTTCATGCCTCACGGGCTGATCGTGTGACCGACGAATTAACGAGTATGATTACATGGCTATATTGACTGAATATCCAGAACTGGATATCTAATAAAAAGATTTATTTATTTGTTTTCAATTTTTATTCCTTTTGACTTTTATTTTTTTGAGGTAACAAGATTATGATAAACTCTTTTTATTTTGTGGGTCTAAAAAAATATCAACATCTAAATTTGAAGTAAGAAAGTAAAATTAAGGAATAAAACTTAAAGAGTTAAAGTAGTAGTTTCTGTTATAGGAATAAGAGAGATATAGTCATATATATTTAAGGATTTATGGGGCCGGCCCCCCAAGGAGGGCAGTGGCCAAGTGCTTTCTCGCGGGGTCTGAAAAAGATTGGGAGGCAGAGTGCCAGCAAGCTAGTAGACACGTGTCTTCCATTTTTAGCCACAAGATTCAACACCTCCTAGCTTCTGGAAATTTCCACTCCCAATAATTTTTTATTCTCCTTGTAAAAATGAAAAAAATCCTCCCAACGCCATCCTACGTGGCGCCTCTACTGTGTTTTCTTGCCTTAAGAGTTCATTATTGAATCTCATTCTCACCTCTACTGTTTTTCCCATTTTTGGGATCCCCTCTTTCCTTCTTTGGCTTTTCACACTTGCGAAATGGTTTTTTGATTGGCAGAAGTGAAAAGCTCTTTCTTTTTCTTTCTTCCTCTTCTTCTCAAAACTCCCTTTTGTAGAGATTTCTGCAACTATGGTGGCCGAGGCTATGGTATGTGCATCTCACAATCTGTCACTTGTTTGTTCTAGAGATTCAATTTTGGGACCTGGGTATTTTTTAAATTGACTTTTTTTCTGGATACTTTAGTGTATGATTGCTTTTATGGCCATGGGTATGCCACAAATTTTCAGTTGTTTGCTCTGAAGATTTCAAGATTCAATTTTGAGGCATGGGTATTTATTAAATTTACTGTTTTTGGTATACTTTAATGGATGCTATTATTACTGTACTTGTAAAAGAAGCATTTTTCGAATGATTTATATGTGTATGCATTTTGTGTGGGGGAGGGGGGGTGGAATTTATTTTTGATAGTGTTTTTGGTACTGCTTTAAAGATTGCAGTTATTCTGCTTTGCTTAATATAGAAAAAGAGGAGAAACCTAGTAAGGACCAAATTTGGAGCATATTAATATTTTATACGGAGTAAGTACTAGTTATTTTTGTATTTGGAAATTACGGCAGAGCTTAAAGCTAATACTAATTTAAAAGGATAAAAGTTAATTCTTTATTTCAATCAATGAAGATCAGAATAAGTTAAATCTGATGATAATGTATGGAGGGAAATAACTGCTACATGTACCAATTCAGTGCTCAACCATTCAAAGCTGTAGTAGGATTTACATGTATATATATTTGGAAGCAAAGTTGTACTGTTCCTGATTTGAACTAGATTGGATATAAGGTTTAGTTAAATTGAGTGTGTGGGTGTGTAGAACTGCTTAGGGTTTCTTCAAAGACTTGTAGTTTAAGTTAGCCCAGTCACAGATTTGTTGCTAATTCATTCTATTTTGTTTTCTAATTGTATAGGATCAGTCTGATGGAAATAGTGGGGCTGTATCTTCTGCAGTTAACAGTAAGGTGGAAACTATGACCACACAGGCTGGGGTCTCAAGTTCTTTAGGGAGTGAATACTTGCCAAAGGTTGGTTGGTTTACTTTTACTCGATGTGTCACAAATTTTTGGTTGTTCTGGAACGTATGTGATTGGAACCCTTGAAATCTTCGACAATAGGTGAGGAAACCTTATACCATAACAAAACAGCGAGAGAGATGGACAGAGGAAGAACACCAAAGGTTTGTTGAAGCCTTGAAGTTGTATGGGCGTGCATGGCGTAAGATAGAAGGTGAGTTTGGTATAAGGTTCTTCCTCTCTGACAGAAGGTCCTCCAATCTGTCCTTAACTTTTTGCGCGTAGTTTGATCTTCGATCTTATTAATGTTGCTTCCTTGTTCTAATTTGTGTGCAGAACATGTTGGTACAAAAACTGTGATTCAGATTCGAAGCCATGCTCAGAAGTTTTTCACCAAGGTTGGTGCTGTATTTTAAGCGATTACTTAAGAAAATTCAGTGCTTGAGTTACCATTATGTTCAAACATATTAGGCAAATTAAAGAAGCTGCTCTACTATTCCATCGACATTGAAATTTCCTTGTCCATTTAGGTTGTTCGTGATTTGGGGAATGATGGTGATGGACCCATAGAGATCCCTCCTCCTCGGCCTAAGAAGAAACCTTTGCATCCTTACCCTCGTAAAATGGTTGATTCGTCTAAACCTGAGATGGAAGTTTTAGGTCAATCTGAAAGGTCTCCTTCAAAAATGTATAACGGAGAGAGAGATAATCAGTCTCCAGATTCAGTTTTGTCAGCGATTGGTTCAGACGATATGGAATCTCCAGTTGCTGAGTTGCAGCACACCCAACTGCAACGTTCTCCTGCTTCATGTACTAGTGATGCAGATTCACCTAACTTAGCACCTATAGAGAATGATAACGAATGCCTAACATCTAACTCCAGTGTCGAGAAGAAAGGATCTGTTGCATCAGTTGGAGTGACTGCCAAGTCCTCCCACCCTACAGACAATTCTTCTGTGGTATTTTCACTTAACATAATCTTATTTGTAAAATTCTATCGATCTTCTGTATAAATTTGAGAATTAACAAGTCTTAGTGTTTATCGGTTTGTGCAGAAACTTGACCTGCTTTCTAGGGATACCGCATCTTCTGTGAAAGAGCTATCCAGGGATAACCCAGGAAGTTTCAGGTTATTTGGACAGACAGTTTCAGTTTCTATAGCAGTAGCCGATTCTTCTAAACAAGAACCACATAACTTTAAGGATGCTGCTAGAGAGGAAAATGATAACACAACAGTTGAAGGTCTACCTAACCATGTAAATTCGCAGTTTGTTTACACAATGGTTCCACACAGTATGATCCCCCCAGCCAGCTGGTTTCCACAGTTTTTACCAAATAACGACTCCAAACCGACTACCATGCCGCCTTGGTGGTCTTGGCACCAAGATCTCATGCATCAGTATTTTTCTTCGTGCAGCCATGTAGCTGCACAAACAACATATCCCGAAGAGGACTTCAAACACCCTCGACCTCTGAGGGAAAGGTCATCAACTGATTCAAGCAGTGGATCAGCAAGCGAAGTAAACAGCGTGCTTAGAAATTGTGATGCAATTGAATCTAAAGGTGGCACAGTGAAGCTCGAGAATACCCAGAACAGGAAAGGGTTTGTACCATACAAAAAATGCTTAGCTGAGAGAAATGAGGAGTCATCAGCAGCTGACATAGAAGAACCAGAGAGGAAAAAGCTGTGTGTTGGGTTATAGAACGAACATTTTTCATTTTGGTATGGTTCTCGATCTAGTCTACTTCCACAGGATCATTCTTTATGAGTATGGAGTATGGATGTAACCTTCCTCTGTTGTAAAGATTTAAGGCTAGAGAACCATTTCTCCCCCACTTTTTCTTTAATTTTTACATAGAATATAATTTTTTTGCACCATGTATCCATTCATGAGGAAGAACACTATCCTTGAATTTTCCTTTCAACTTATTATTTCCCAACACTGTACTCTATTTAACTGTGACATTCATCATCGTTTGAAGTTGTTAAGGAAGTTCATTTTGGAATATGAAGTTATTCTAGTAAAAAAAAAAATATGTGTTCTATACTATACTTACAAAAAGAAGTCTTAACAGAAATGTGAAAGGCAAAAAAAAATCTGTTTGTTTTGATGTGAGACAGAAAACTACAAAACATACCAACCAGGAAAGATCCTAATTCTCAAAAAGATAATATCATGCAAAACAATAAAGCATGTCATGTCGTCCACAATGGACCATTTTGATAATCTCAATCAGATAATTATCTGACCCAAAGTTGGTGGTTGACCAAAGAGAAAAAATCTTAGGTGCAGAATAATAAACACAAATTTGAGGTCCATATCTACTTAGCCACACAGTTTGATTGACATTCAATCTTTTTCTTGTGAAATGAAATAATACCCAAAAAAAGACCATGAAATCTCAACCACTAGGCCCCTAAAACAAATATCTACCCATAAAAATCACTTGCATTATTCACGTTTTATTTTTTATGTTGTTTGTATTAAGATTTTAAAGACATGGTGGCAGGTGCAGCTATTCTCCTAAAAACAGTCGTTATGCTGCTGGTTTTTGGGAAAATTGGTGTGACGCCAATAGGAGATTCTGCGCCTCCATTTCAGCATCCTTTTTATTTATTTATTTTTCTTCATTTATTATTCCTTTAATCTGGCCTATTAGTTGGGCTTGGATCCATTATTTTATTCTTTCATTCTTTAGGCCTGACCTATTAGGGCTTGGGTCCATACTTTATTTTAGTTTCTTTATATTAGTATAGGCCCAATCTCAAGGGCTGAGTATGTGTTATGGTCACTTTTGGACCATCAGTTGTAACTACTTGTAAGACATTTTAATTCCTTTGCTTAATAAAGTTTTGTTTTAAAAAAAAAAAGACAATAGTTTTAATATAGCTGCATTCCTAGGGCTTGAATAATCTGAAATCTATTCAATTAGAAACCAAAAAGTTTGGAACCAACAAGGATGAATTTTAAATTAGGTTACATTGCTCAGCAAGAAATACTATCTAAGAATGCTCCCCTATGCCAAGGATCTTATATATTAATATTATAGTGCCGTCGGGTATGCTTCAAGGCTGGCTCATTGAGTTCAACTAACATTGCACCCCAAATGTCCTTGAGGAGGGATCCCACTACTATATCAGTATGTATGTAAAGCATTTGATGCAATGCAATGGTGTCAGTGCTTCAGGTTTTGGCTTTGGGCTTGGCCGAGTTCTCATCTGATCTAGGCCTTGCAACTTCAACAAATATCACCCTGCCATCCAAGAACTAGAAAAGTGCACTATTACTGTCAGTCATTAGGCAAAACAGGAGCTGCAATTTCATGAAACTATAACAACAGAAAGCAGAAACAGTTTCACATATATTCTTGAAGATAATATATAGCACACATATATTTGTAAAGTAATTTGTCTGCATTTTTTTTGCCACAGTTGAGGCACTACGATACTAATATTTGTGTTTCTGACTGAAATGGTCAGATTTCACGTGGAATAGACACAAATGAGCAACTTTTAAAATTTGAACAAAAGAAGGAAAAATTCGTTTGGGACTTGAGTTTAGGGTCAAAAGGGCAAGTTTGTCAATTTTTTGATTTTTTTTTTTTTTACCTGAAATAAGACAAATATTTGTTGTACTTCACAAAAGCAAGTCGCCGTTTGCCCCCCCAACCCAACCCAAAAAATAAATAAATTTAGAAGCTCTGTGAACAAGTCTCATGGCTTCCATAGCAGGCATATAGATAACCATATGTTTAACAAAATAGAAAGCTTAGAGAATAAGAAAAACTCAAAAATCACAAGCAAATCTGTTGTAGTCTAGCTGGTTAGGATACTTGGCTCTCACCCTGGATTCTTTTTTACGTTAATGAATTGTCCTTTTGCCGGAGGCACCGACGCCTAAGGAATATCAACAAGCTAAGTGGCCTTCATGCTTTACACATGCTATGATTCTCAAAATATCCTATTGGATTTCCTCAGACGTTTCTGGACAAAATTCATTCCTCACATGTTTCTCAACAAAAATGCATATATCTCAAACTTCATCACCATCAAATCAAAAATAAACTAAACCAGCCTCTCCGGCCATCCCCCAGCGCAGCCACCCCTCAGTTATAAATACTGCACGGCAGATGCTTACCAATGGCAGCTCTGAGAAGAGATCCTCAGCTTTGGCACATCACACATCACACATCACACATATATATGGCTCATCACTCCATAGCTCTGGCTACTCAGCCTACTCTTGGCCTCACTAAGTTCAATCAGATCCAACATCCCGAGGTTCTTTCTTTCTCTTTGCTTTTATATGTTCTAGCTTTGATGAATGTGGATATATTATATTTTTATTTAAAATGATATTTGCTTTTATTTTTATTTTTATTACAAAGCAGTAGGACAAACGCAAGTTGCCTGTACAAGCTAAGAATACATACATACTTGCCTTCCCATATTTGTATTACTTTTGTCATATTTAAAACAAAAACCAGAAATTTGACAAACTCAAGTGAGACCAAAGTTTTTTTTTTTTTAAATATAAAAAAATCAGAAACTCAAGTCTCAAAGGAGTTTATTCAAATTTTAAAAGTTGCCTTCCTCATAAAATCTGCCCATTTCAATATTAAAAAAAAAAAAAAAAAAAAAAAAAAAAAAAAAAAAAACCCTAACATTTTGGGCAGGGCATTGCCCAGAATTGGGCTTTTGCAATCATATATTTTGACTGCTGTATGTATGGTACGTACGTAGATGTAGAGAAATTAAGCTAAGCTAAGCTAGGATGATATACTTATAGTACTGCATACCTTCCCATGCATTCCCTGAATTGCCTTGTTGGATTCTTCTTCCGTAGCATAACGAAGAAAAGCAAATCCTCTGGGTCTATTGGCAACTCGGTCCATAACTAGATTAACTACACAACAAACACTAGCTAAGCTACTTACAACATTAATTCACAAGCTAAGCTAGCTACAACTAATTAAAACTTAAAAGAAACCACTCAAAAATAATGTTGTGTTCGATCAGTTCTGGATGCCTATTTGACCCTAATTCCATAAATAAAACAATTGTCTCAATTAAGGTAGAATGTTATGTACCCAACTCTCAAAATACTAGTTTGAATGCACAATAATATATATAATCTTGGCTCAGAGGAACACATGAAGTGTATATATATATACCTTCTATAAGATTGCCAAAGTTTTTGAAGGCATTTCTCAAGCTGTCTTCAGTGGTCCGAAAAGAAAGCCCTGAAAAAGGATAACCAAATAAAATTTACAAAACTACCATCATCATTATCGAGTTCATAATTAAGCAGAAGAGTATATGTATATATATAGTTATTGGTAAAGAGGTAGCTGCAGACCACTGACAAAGAGCTTGGTGGAGGGATTGAAGGGAGGATTGTGGCCGTGGGGAGTAAAAGCAAGAGGAAGGCATGATAGGGTTTGGAAATTACGTATTTGGATACGAGTTGGCAAATTAAATGGGCGAATTGAGGGCTGACAATAAGGAGGAGGAGGAGGAGAAAATTGTCTTATGGGTAAAAGTATGCATTGTTTTCTGCTTGTGGAAAGTAGTAGTGAAGAAGACGGTACATTAGCTGCCATTTCTGGTCTATTTTCTCCCCCTTCACACTAAGACTCTGAGAGAGAAAGAGGATAATGGTAACTCTAAGGCCCAACTACCAACTGTCGGCCCATATCCATGGGCTTTTGTGTAAGATAGTTGGGCTTACGTAATCAAGGAGCATAGCATCGCAAATTATGTTATGCATACAGATACAAAAACGACGTGTTTTGAGGTTTATCACATATTCAATTGTGCGTGAAATTATAAGGAATGAACAATTACAAATTGTTGTAAAAAGAGTTAATGAGCAAACATATAAAAGAGGTGTTGAATCAAGAAGCCAATTTAATTAATATTTTGATAATTTAGAAAGAAATGTGAGTGGTATTAGAAACTATTAAATCTAAGTATGTTTTGTTTAATTTTGGATGTATTCAGTTTAATTTTATATACTTTAAGTTTTACTTAATCTATATATAATTTTAACATTGTTTTGATGAGTACTTTCAAATGATATAACTTATTTTTATATTTATGTATTTATTAAAATATGTAAATTCATAAAAAAAAATAAAAAAAAGGATAGAAAAGGAATTAATAAAAGAGAGAAAGGAGAAACATGAGATTTTAGATTATTTACAGCGGTGCAGCGCAGACAAACGCCAAAATGGCAGAGCATTGGGGCCTTCGGCTGGAGGAGGGGCGTACATACACGTGCTATGATTCACAAAATCTCCTATTGGATTTCCTAAAACGTTTCTGGACAAAATTCAATTAATTCCTGACATGTTTCACAACAAAAATGATACAGAACTTCATCACCATAAAATTCAATTAACTCCTCTCCGGACTCCGGCCATCCCCCACTCCCAAGTCCACCTCTCAGTTATAAATACTGCGTGGCAGATGCTTACCAATGAGAAGAGATCCTCAGCTTTGGCTACTATACTAATATCACCGTAGCTACTGGCTACTGCAGAAGACCTAGCTACGATACGCACATCATATATATATATATATATATATATATATATATATATATATATATATGGCTCATCATCACTCCACAGCTCTGGCTACTCTTGGCCTCACTAAGCCCAATCAGATCCAACATCCCCAGGTTCTTTATCTTTGCTTTTAATTTATTTTATACGTTCTTTGATGCATATGGATATATTTTTCTTTAAAAGGGAAAATCACATTTTTTTCCTAGAATTATATGTTTATAGTTTTTTTTTTTTTTTTTGAATTATTCATCTAATCACATTAACTCCTTAATTATTCTAAAAATCACGGTTCTCCCTCCTACTGTATTAAATTCACGTTTCTATCCTTAAAGTAAATGTTTTATTTATTTTTTTCCCAACAAATTATTGTTTATACGTAGAGATGACCACGGTTCGGTTTGAACTGAATCGAACATTATAGCAATTGAAACGAAAGTTTTCACTTATGATTCAGATCCAGAACCTAATATTTGGATTTCAATTTATTAAAATCATGAATAAAAAAAATGTATCATAAATCGTGAACCAGCGGTTCAAATTGGAACAACTATTAAAATTAGAATTATAATATTTACAAATAGTGTATGCTATTTTTTACATTTATTATGATTATCACATATAAGTATATATGACCGCGATTTGGTTTTGATTTTGAACCACCGGTTCACGGTTCCAAATCCAGTTTGAAATGCTGGTTCAAACTTTATTTTAAAATTTATTTTTTATTTTTAAAAAAGTATAAATTCAATCATAAATTTATTTTATTTTTTCAGTTCATAACATGAACCGGCCGTTTCGATTCACGAGTTTAATAAATTTTAAATATCGGATTTTGATTCTAAATTGGAATTGGAATTGGAATTTTTCGATTTGAACAAAATCGTGGTCATAATTTGTTGGAGAATAAAAATAAATGAAAAATTTATTTTAAAGGTAAATATGTTCATTTAATATATCAGGAAAAAAATTGTCATTTAAATAATTTAGAGAGAAAAAATAATGCAAGTCACGGGTGGAAAGTGATATTTTCCCTCTTTAAAATGATATTTGCTTTTATATATATATATATATATATATATATATATATATATATATATATATATATATATATTTAACTTTTTTTTTTTACAAAACAGTAGGACAAACGCAAGTTGCCTGTACAAGCTAAGAATACATACGTACCTGCCCTCTCGTATTTGTATTACATTTGTCATATTTTTTTAAAAAATCAGAAATTTGATAAACTTAAGTGAGACTTGCGTTTTTCTTTTTTACTAGAAACTCAATTCCAAAGGAGTTTGTTCAAATTTAAAAAGTTACCTTCCTCATGAAATCTGCCCATTCCAAAATTTTTATTTAAAAAAAAAAAAAAAAAAAAAAAAAAAAAGGGTAATACTTTGGGTAGGCGCAATAAGGATTGCCTTGCCCAGATTTGGGCTTTTGCAATCATATATTGTTACTGCATGATGTACGTATGTAGATGTAGAGAAATTAAGCTAAGCTAGGATGACATACGTATCCGCAAATTATGCTGTGCAATCGTGTGCACTATATATTGTACACACAAAATTGAATTCATAATTTCTATATAATATATAGATTCATAATTGTTAAACTCTATATTCACATGCAATTACAGAACTCTATGTTCATATTCCTAATTGTTAAACTCTGTATATTCACAAATCACTGAACTATATGTTTATAATTTGATAACTATACAGTTTAGAAATTATGAACTCAATTCCGTGTGCACCTTGCATGGAGCACACACAGTTGCACAACATAACGCTGCCGTATAGTACGACATACCTTTCCATGCATTCCCTGGGCAAATTATATTGTGCACAGCGGTGTATAATCGATTATGCAACGAGCTTCAAAACGACGGCGTTTTGTTTAATGAAAAGAAACGGCACCCGTTTCGCGCCGTTCCGCAAAAAATAACTCTGCTATTCAGTTTCATTTTGTATGCATTGCAGTTTCAGTTCAACACAATTACAGTTTCATTTTGATATAACTATATTTTCATTCGATACTTATACACTCAAATATGTGAAAATGTTATTTAATTTTATTTTATATACACTATAGTTTAGTTAAAACACAACTACATGATCATTTCGATATAACTACAGCTTCATTGCACAATATACACTCAAATATGTGAAATGTTATTCAGTTTCATTTTATATACATTGCAGTTTCATTTCACCACAACTACAGTATTATTTTGATATAATTGTAGTTTCATTTGATAATATATAAAATAATACGTGAGGCAGTTGTAGGTTTAGATACACTGTAGTGTCAATTTAGATACCCTGTAGTTTCAGTTGATAATTAACACACCCAAAAATGCGCGCTTCGTTAACAGTAGAGTTAATTCTAGCAATGGTCATCCTACTATATTGATTTTCCACAATTAGTCCCAGACTTTTAATTTTGACAATTTAGATCCCTTGACTTTCAAATTCTTTCCAATGTTGGTCCTCCCGTCAGATGAATGTTAAGTTGACGTTAAATGAAGGGGTAAAGTAGTACTTTTACTTGCTTAGTGTATAATTAAGCGTATTTCTCCCTTCTTTGTATATGCTAAATATGGATGTACGTATGGATATGATAAAAGAAGCCTTAGGAGCTATTCGGGTCTCTTGTAAAAATGACTTCTTCAGATCGTCTCCGAGAGTAAAAGAGATCACACACAATCTGAAAGTAAAAGAGATCGCATTCCCATCGATCGATAATCAAATAGTTCCAAAAACAATGATTAAATAGTTTAAAGTTTTAGACAAGGATGTAAATGGAAAAGCATACAATAAGTTCCAAAAACAAAACTGTTACCCTACCCAATATTGGTTCGTTGCTGTCTCCATCTTATCACCAGTTAAGACCCATACCTTAATCCCAGCATCCGCAAGCTTGTCAACGCATTCAGGGACCTACACTAGATCAGAAGAACAACTAATCAGTCCTTCATCATTGAAGGATAGAAAAATATCAACACAATAAGACATGATGATCACCATAATTATATTACTGCATGTATATGTGCAACGCAAGACATAGGACAGAACTCCAATTCTCCTTGATGAATTTATGAATTACTCATCGAATCAAGGGATCTAAATTAAATGGTCCAAATTAAAAGTCGGGGACTAATTGTAGAAAATCAATATAGTGGAAGGATCATTGTGGAAAATCTATATCTGCTTGCTATATAATATATAGATGACAGTAATATAACATCAAAAGAGTATGGCATGAATGATTCTAATAAAATATAATATTACAGCACATGACAAAGACAGGTCCTCAAATTTACTGTTGGATGTTGTGTGCATCATATCATATCATAAATATATATCTATGCATGCATGCTCTTTAAATGCATTTACCAGAATTATTATTATAATATATTGTTAGTTCGTAGTCTGTAGTGCAGTAGTGTGTGCATATATATGTATATATGTTTGCAACATACATTATATAAAGAACATAACAAAAACACTTTTTTTTCAACTCGCTGCATTCGATCAATAATCTATATTATATATTCTTCTTCGATATAAATAAATATATATAATAAAAGTAGTAGGTAGTTTGTTTTAATTAGTAAGTTGGATTGATTGATTTTGAATTGAAGAATGGTTGGTGCAAAGCTGGTGCAGATAGATGCAAGAAATGTTGAGAAGATCCCGAGAGATGGGATGATGGATCTGATCAAATCGATTGCTGCTGCTGGGGCGGGGAATGAAGAAAATGGGGGCCCGGGACACCCTTTCTACGTGCTGGACTTGGGGGCTGTTGAAAGGGTGATGGATATATGGAGACATTGTCTTCCAGAGGTGAAGCCTTTTTTTGCAGTGAAATGTAACAGTGAACCTGCTTTTCTTGCTGCCTTAGCCAGGATGGGTGCCAATTTCGACTGCGCCAGCCAAGGCGAGATCCACACTGTCTTGGCTCTCGGCGTTCGCCCCGACCGGATTATTTATGCGAATCCGTGCAAGGCCGCCGCGCATATAAGATATGCCGCCACTGTGGGTGTCAACCTTACCACCTTTGACTCCATGGTGGAGCTTGAGAAAATAAAGAAATGGCATCCCAAATGCAAGCTGTTGCTGCGGATCAAGGCGCCCAATGACGGTAGCGGCTCTCTGCGCCCACTTGGGAAGAAGTTCGGAGCGTTGCCGGAGGAAGTGGAAGCGCTGCTTCGATATGCGGCCGTAGCGGGGCTCCACGTGGCGGGAGTGTCGTTCCACGTGGGGTCCATAGCCCAAGACCCCAGCATCTACCGCTCCGCAATCGCGGCCGCAAGGGCGGTGTTCGATAAGGCTGCTCAGCTGCAAATGCCCCCCATGCACGTACTCAACATCGGCGGCGGATTCAGGGCGACGCAGCCGCTATTCCAACATATCTCAGACACCATCAAAGACGCCATCCGAGATTACTTCCCCAAAGAAATGGGGGTGACGGTGATGGCGGAACCGGGAAGGTACTTCGCGGAGAAGTCGTTCACGCTTGCGGCGCACGTGATCGGGATCCGCACCCGTGGGGAGAAGAGGGAGTACTGGATAGACGATGGAATCTACGGGTCGTTTAGGCCAACGTTGTACAACTCATCGTTCGTGACAATAAAGCCGGCATTCCTGAGGTCGGAGGAGCCGTCAGTGATATGGCCGTCGGTGATTTACGGGCCATCCTGTGATTCTCTGGACCAAGTGACGGCGGAGATAAAGTTGCCAGAGTTACAGCTGCATGATTTGCTTGTGTTCAGCAACATGGGAGCGTATTCAAGTTGCGTAGGGACCAAGTTCAATGGCTTTGATATGATCTCCATCCCCACCTATATCGCATACACATATTAATTAATTATAATTAATACCTGCCTAGCTTAGCAAGCTTATTAATTATTATTAGCTTCCTACCCTACCCTACCCTGTTCAATTTTATTTTATTTATATATAATATAAGTAGGAATAATGTATGCCTGCCTGGATATGATGGGCGCGCGGCGGGTTCATATATGTTTGTTTAATTTGCATGTCATGCTTTTCTTATTTGTTGATTTTATTTAATATAATGTTCAATTCTACATGCATATTGAACATTAAGGTTATGTTTATTAAGGAATATAATAATATTTGTGTGCCTTTTATTATATTGATTTAATTAGTTTAGATTTATAGTTATATTTTCTCTCCTAAAATTAGTATACTGTTACTAACATCTCCCCTATTTATATTTGTATTATATTCTTCTGTGATTCATTTAATAAATATACACTCTTCCTTTGCTTTTCATTTAACATATTGCAATCCGTATATTTTTACCTGGCCTCAAGGCCGGACCAATTAAGCTCAATAATGGCTGGCATATATGGGTTTGATATGAATATATGATGATGATATCAATATATATATACATAAATAAAAATATGAACCATTTTTATTAGTGCGGGGGCGGGTTAGGTGAATGATTATGTGTTTACAACATCATATGAATTTGAATATAAGCAAGGATCGGATCGGATCGGATCGGATCAGATTTGAAGTGGTGGCCGGGCTGGATGGGTCACTCTAATTTGGTGTATAGTAGGTGGTTTTGAATTGGATGAATGAATTTCATTCCACCAGACGATACATTTTGACCAAGGCATATAGAATGACAGAAGCAGAGATGCATAAGCACAGCCAGCTGCATGCACATGATGTTGTAAAACCACTTCTCCTCGCCTGCAATGCACCCTTATCATCACTTAAGTTGCTCTCCACTTCGCTTGCTTCTGTCGGCTCGCCCTGTGGTTTTGCCGCCACCTTTGCCTCCTCCACCGCCGCTTTGGCTTTTGCTTCATCTGAACAACAAACTTCTTCTGTGGTCGTCGGCAGTTTCCTCGCCGGAATTATTGTTTCAGTTGGTGCAGCAGCAGCTGCCGGTAGCAGCCGCCCCTCTACTCCAACATTCTTGGCCTGATACGTGACAGACAGACAGTAAAAATTTAACAATATATAATTCCATCTTCAATTCATATATGTACATAAAAATTAATTACCAATTTCCTCATGTGCAGATTGTAGAATAGCTCAAGGTATCGCCGCTTTGCAAGTTTTTGGCCTGAGTGCATCTCCCTCCAGCATCCATACATGGCTCCCATGTTCAACACTTTGTTGGCATAAATCTTCCATGTAAAACTGCATAAATATATGCAATAAATTAAATGATAAGATATGTGAATAATTCTGTTATTATTGGTTACGTATAGTACCATTCGTTTATGCGCTTGAGAGCTCCCAAGGAAATCTTGTTCCAATATCTGCCATCTGACTTGCACTTTTCAAAGAAGTCAGCAATCTTATTGCTAGACTCTTCACCATTGTAAGGATCAATGTGAAAGCCTGAGACGCCATCAACAATTATCTCGGCAGGCCCTCCTTGATTGGTGGCGAAGGTGGGCAGTCCACAGTTCATAGCTTCAATGACTGTGAGGCCGAAAGCTTCATACAAAGCAGGCTGTATGAAAGCCCCCTTGGTGTCTGCAACCATTCTGTATAGCTCACTGTTTCTTTTTCTGTCAGTTTGAGCTGCTATCCATCTCATCTGTCCCTTCAACTGGTACTTGTCTATTAAATCGTGCATCTTCCTGATTTCTGCAGCTTCTTCTCTGTCGTTGGATTTTGAAGGGTCAAAAAATGCCCCCACAATCACAAGGTTTACTAACTCTCTCAGCCTCTTGTTCTTCCCAAACCATTCGGTCAATCCTGTAAGATTCTTCACTGTATCTAGCCGCGCCATTGAGAAGATGATTGGTTTCTTCTTGTCTGCTAGGAATCCACTGTCGGAAATTAAAGATCCAATTAGTATTTATAGATGGAGCTGAGATATATATAATATTGTAACGTAAGTCAGATATATATATATATATATATATATATATATATATATATATATATATATATATATATATATATCGGGATGACATACATGTGTTGATCATTATTGTTGTAAAGTAATTCCTGAATGGCAGGATGAAATGAGGTGAATCTGTTGTCCTTATCCGCAAATGGAAAGTAGACAGACTGATCTGCGCCTGGTGCCACAATGTTGAACTTTGGGTCAAACACATTGATGCCAGAAACAACTCTGCACAGCCCTGGCATTGTGAAGGCCGCATGGCTCTCATATTGTCCAGCCCTACTTTTGCTGCAACTCATCGTATAGTATAGTAACAACCAATTAAGATTTAAGAGATAGATAGATAATGGATTCAATTCAATCCGATAAGATAGATATATATATACCTTCCGGCGATTTCCTGATAGGTGCTGGCAATAACAAAATCAGCTGCATTCATAGCTATTAAGTCTGCTGTGAATTGGCAAGAAAAGTGGTACTTTGGATCAAGGGCTTTCCACTGGGCATCAGAGTCTTCATATTTAGTTTTCTCCAGTGCATGAGCAATTGTTGCCTACCCCAAATCATATGATATGATATGATGAACATACATCACCCTGGATAAACATATATACAAATTATATTAATTAAAAACCGACCTGTGTTACTCCAAGCTTGGTGGACATGAGAGATGCAACCAAGTTTCCATCAGTGTAGTTCCCAATAATGAGATCTGGTTTGCCTTCCATCACCTCAACAATCTTCGCACTAGCATCCTGCACCGTACAGTACCCCAGATTGATGATTGATTTGTATATATAGATTCATGAAGATGGAAGATGGAAAGCAATTAATGCAAGCAGGAGTGAGTGAGTGACCTGAGAAAACCTCTCCAAGTATGGATAAATATCAAATCTAGAAACCCATTGCTGCAGAATCCCTCCGTCGTCTGTTCTGAATGGAAGCCGAAGAATATGAGAATGTGTTGTGTTGAGTATAGGCTCCATCTCCTCATCACAATTTGTCCCTCGCGCATCTGGTATAAGCCGAGTTACCTGCATGCACATAATAATCAATTTAATTCTCTTAGCTTGTTTCTTATATATTCAGATGTATGTTAGTTACTTAATTAGTTGGTTGTTTCATAAGCTAATTAATTAAGCTGTCACTCATACTCATAACTCAATACATAGATAGATAGATGATACTTACCACCACAATCTGGGGCTTCACATTCAACCCTTGCTGCTTAATTCTTAGCAGCATTTCTTCCTCCAAGGCTCTTACTTGATCCAGAATATAAACCACCTACGGATCAAGTATATATATATATATATATAAATTAAAAACTAACGTACCTCCCAGACATCAGACATGCATGCAGGAAAAGAAATTTTAAAAAAAAAAAAAGGTGGGGGCTGGGATATATAGATGACCTAGCTAGCTACTATACATACCTGGCCTCCGGTATCAGGCAATCCAAGAACATGAGCTTGGCCAAAGTAACCATGAATTGATAAGATAACAATTTTGAATACGGCTGGCAGCCTGGTGAAGAAGGATTGTGTATTGATGGGATCTGGGGCTTGGAGTATCTCAGAGAGTAGCCTCATTGTCTCCCTCACTCTCTCTGCATTCTCCCCCCATCCTTTCTCGAAACCCCATTCTCTCACCCTGCACCACATTAATTTCCATTTAAACATATATACATATATTATTATGCATTGCATTCTTTATTTATATATTTAGCCCAGTGCCCAGGTTAAGTTTGAAAAAGTAATTTAAATGATCCTGCATCCAGGCCAGGGAATTATTATTTATATATATATACTTATGAAATACGTACTTGTGCTCAAAGTCTTTGTAAGGCGTGTCTTTTGGTAGAGCAGATACATATACTTCAGTCACAATCAATGCCTTTTGAAGCTTTGCAACCGTATCAAGAGTCTCATTGATCATAAGCTTCTGCAAAACCAAACATCTTTAATTTCTAGCTTAGCTTATTCCATCAGCCTAGCTAGCCTTTAATATAGATATATAGATATGATTCATTATATATATTCCAACGTAACTAACTAATTAACCTCTCCATGATAATTAAGAGCTAGAAGATAGTCCAGTAAAGGCTTTGCGTCCTCAAGATTTCCACCAAACTTGGAAGTCATGAATTTTGAGATGAAGTTCACTCCTTTTCCAATAGAAGCAGAAAGGGCTAAACGAGGATTAGAGTAGTCAAATGCCCCAAAATCAACTTCCAACGCATTTTCATCCTTTGCCCTGGTATCAATTCAAGGAAAACATTCAATTCAATTCTCATCTTTGCATGCATTATTATATTTATATATATTAGAATTTAGCTAGGAAAACATACATACATACATACATACATACCAGTTTTCATCAAATACCAATTCCTTGAAAATCAGATATTCTTTCACACTGATTCCTTCCACGCCCAAGTTCCCTGCATTAACTTTAAAGTAGTCCCAACATCCAGGGTTGTGTCTCACTGCAAAAGCAACATAAGGGGGCACAACGGCTGCCTCCTGCATGCATATATATTTCAAACCATTATATTATATTATATTATATTATATTGTTACAAATAATTGAATTTTGCATTATTTAAATTCATCACCTGTGTGGAACTCATAATCTGCCCCAGTGTGCCCTCAAAAACTTTGCTTCTTTCTGCTTTATCCTCTATTGTTTGCTCAATCTCTTCTGTTAGATGTTTCAACTTCATCACCCGCTTTCCAGCTCCGGTGAACCTTCAATTCATTCATATCCACACTTCATTTTCACCACTCTAAATAAATAAATACTACTGTAATAAAAACCTCCCATCCGCTCCGCTCCATGCATTGCATGATAATATATCAAAACCCAGCCTAGCTACTTATTCAAAGTGATTCAGAAATTAGGCAATAATAAATAGCAAGGCACCTGGCAAAGCATCTCTTCATATGATATCGGCTCTGTTTCAAGGCATCAGGCATGCCACTTACCACAGTTGAAGAACCCATTTTCAAACTGTAATATGATACCAATAAATAAATAAATTTACTTTCTTCAAGATCGAATTCTGCATTTTGACCAATGAAGGTAGGATGGTTTATATAGGGAGTTGATAGCACTTGAAGCCAAGCAACTACTTTCATGCCAGCCAGCCAATGAGAGACCGCACAAGGAAGATAAAGAACATTCCTTGGTGCTTAGTGTGGGGAAACACACAAGAAACAAATTGACACAAATTAAAGAAAAGAATTCCTCTAGTCTGTCATGGATGTCATTTGCCTTTTCTCATTCTTCAAAAAGGTATTTTGTTTCTATGGATGGACAAGGATTTATTCCTTTCTTTCACCCTACAATTTTACCCCACCCCTTCTCGCACTCAATCCTCTTATTTACATTCATTCCACTCTCCTTCATATGTCTGCATTTTCTTCTTACTTGTTGCACTACATTCACTCAATTACTGCATATAATTACTTCCTCTAATAATCTCATCGTTGTTCACTTGATCGCTTCCAAAATTATTACTTTTGATATAAAACCGGAATACCGATCCGAGTCCAGTATATTAACTCTCCTATTTTAAGAATTTTAAATACCAAAAAAATACAATGAAATTTCAATTTCTCGTATTTTATGATTTGGAACTCAAGAATAAAAATTCTCACCACCAAAACATGAAAATTTTACAATTTTAAGGAATTAATGAAGAAAAGAGTTCAATTCCACCAATCAAACGGACTTTCAAAAATATTTCATATGCCAAAACCAGCCATCTAGTAAGAAAATACTGGATCTCATCACTCCATACCAGCAAATAGAAAATTCATAAACATAACATAATACGGAGTAATTAATAAAGATAGAATCACTTAAAACAAAGCACACCAATCTTATAAATCACACAGAGCATCATCTAAGAGTCGAATCAGAGTCATTGAAAACAAACTAAGAAAAAACAAAGAGTCGCATGCCAACAACCACATCCAACCAACAAGTACAACTGAAATAAAGATAGTTCATAGCCTAGCTCCAGACATGACATCTAACAATAAAACATCACTTTTTTCACATTGTCCTTGAGAGCAGGCAACGGCCTCACAACAGCATTAGCCGACCCCGGTGCCCGGGTGTTTCTCCCAGCAGCAGCACCACCCCCACCACGGCCAGCAGCAGCACCACTTGTCATTGAACCACTGTCAGAAGTCTCTGGCTCCATGTAGAATCTTGCTCGGAAGGCTGCCAAATGTGCGTAGTATGCAGGGGGAACTGCAAAATATCTCTAATCGTTATGTCCAAGCTTTATGAGTTGAACAAAGTCACCTAAAATGACACAAGAAATTGAGAAAGAAAGACGTACCAATTGATACAGAACGGGTGCACCTTGCATAACTGAAAATGTAAAAACCAAAATAGTAGGATCAGAACAAATACATGATATTCTAGTCACTGAGCTCATTGCCCTAACGAATTGAGGAAGGGAAATTCACTTACGTGTAGCAGAGGTTGTTGGTTAGTGACTGAAGTCCATCAGCAGTAAAACTATTTTCATCCCACAAGACATGATAATGTGCTGGACGACTTGTACCCTGTATGGCAAAAAACAAGCAGTTAAGGACATTAAATGTATTTTTAGTTTTCTTATGTGATCCTAATTTTCATGAATAATATCCTACTTGACCAAAAGTAACATGCATTGTTTACCTGTATACCGGCATGGCTACACAGGTAAAAGTCAAACTCAGTAGGGTGGCAGATCTTTGAATCAACAACGGTACCTGTGAAATTTGCAGCAAAAAATACAAATAAGAAACATAACATATAACTACAAAAGAAATTCAAGTGTCCTTAGATTTGGGTAGATACTAACCAGGCAGGATGTTACCACTCCTATCAACTGCATTTCGGTCATTGTGATTGTTAGCAAACAACCTAGTATGGTGCCGTTTCTGAACGACAACAAAGGTAACCGGGGGCTGATAGTTTGGTTCCAGTGATGCACATGCCTGAAATAAGGTCAGTGATTAGTTCCATGATGAATGAAATAGGGAAAATTCCCTCTTTGCTATCTTCTAATGTAAAGAGAACCCAGGCACACCAAGCACAACAGAGGCAATCACCTTGCGAATCGCATCAAGTTCAAAGAGAAGTACTTGATAGAATTGCCCTTCGCTGACCCCATCCCTAAAAGCAGAAAGAAAATTTAGGGAGAAGGAGTGGGAGGCAATAAAAAATTATGAGCCTTTTTTTTAAGTTAGCCAGCTAGTTTAAAATACCTATAGAAAATGATTCTCTGTGGCTTCTGTCCAGTTGCTCTGCGGAAGGATATAAGCAATTCTCTGGACAACAATCAAAAAAGGCAACTAAAGATCAGCAACAAGGAAAAGGGCAGCTGCCTAGAACTTAAAATACAATTTCATGAAACAGAGCACTATACTTGATCATGCCACCAGTAACATTCCCCCTAACAGGGTCTTGCCAAGATTTGAACAGATCCTCAATGAGCTCTTGCCTGTGTGCCTGTGCAGAAACTAGGCCGGCATACTTTGTGATCTCAGGCCAATCCTGAGAAGCAACAACCTGGAAAGAGATAAAAATAACAGTAAATAATTAAATACTCCGTAACAGATTATTCCTTTAGTATCATATAAATCATCAGCAACTTACAGCCGCAATAGATGGACTTGAATCTTCCCCAGGATGAGGGTGGGTAACATCAGCACCGAAAATAATAGTTGGTCGATCACTGACCAGGGGAATGCGCCTAGATAGTGCATCCACAAGTACAGTATTCCTCCCTCCAACTTTGACGTTGATTTTCAATGAAACATTGGCAAGGTATTGTTTGCTCATTTTGAACACATGCTTGGTCAAACAGCATTGTGACACAATTCCAAGGTCTGTCTCACAAATCCTTTTCAAATCACCTAAAAATAAAAAAGAACTCAGCAAGAACACATCCAAGGAGAACGACAATAATTTGATCACAGAAACAATGCTTATACCATAGAGAGACCCATTATTGTCAGGAAGGATAACAATCAGAAGATCAAGCTCCCTTCCTTGTAGCTTTGTCATGGCATCATGATATCGAGCTTTCAGTGCTCTCTCAACCTGGTCTGGGCGTGCAGTAATAGGTGGTAGAACAGGATTTGGATTGAAGTTCTTCAAAAACAGAAAAGCAGTACATTAAAGTGATTAGTAGGAAATTGTAAGAGAACTAATCCCCAGAAAGCACAACAGAAATCAAAATTACCATGCCAGATATTTGACACATTTGGGCAAGCTCAGAACAAAACCCTCTAGCAACACTATCTTGCACATTGCGGGAAAAGTTTATGCAAATCCAGTTGTTAACTGTTCCTCCATTAACCATTTTCTGCGAGAAGAAACAGATAAATAACATATATTATATAGCCACCAAATGATATTTCAAAGTATTGCCATACAGGTTCAAAAGTGGGGAACTGTAAATAATAGAAGTAGATCTTGACAGTGTTAAGTTAAAAATCACTGATCCAAGTCATGGAAGCAAATATAATATGATTCATATTAAGTAATTATTTCAATAACAGATAGGGCAGAAGTCATAAACTTGATCATAAAAATAGCATCAAATGAGCAGGGCATAAAGAAATGGAAAATGCTATTTACCCCTGCCAAGTTTTCCCTAACACCCCCCCCCCCAAAAATGATGTGGCTTATATTCATTGGGTGCCATGAATTACTGATCCCACACACTTTCAATTAAATACTAAATAATCCAATTAGATGATGCAACATCAGAAAGGACAATTGGGAGGGAATTTTAGGAGGGATACCCAGCAATACTCTAAAGAAATATCTGAACTCTGCTATTACCTTGTTCATCATATTCCACTGTCCAACTTGTGGGAGACAATCTTTCTCACGACCAGTATCATGGTATTTTAACTGTAAAACAAACAAACAGGTCACGCCAAGTATCAAACAAACAAGCAATGATTTAAAAGCTCCACTTACCCAAGGAGCAGGTAAAATGCGAGCCTCGACCTGAGCAAGCCTTTCACTAATTTTAATTCCAAATTCTTGTGCATAAGGGTCTTGAGCATATGCATTATGTTCCACAGTCTGGCAATGAGAGAGACGTCAACTTCTAGCATACATAGACTATCTAAAGAGGCATCATCCATAAATGGGAACTCCACCAAAAAAAAACCCTAACACAACTAATAAATAACACAGTACATAGTATTTAGTGGACAGTCATCCAAAAAAAAAAATGCACATACAGGAATACAATAGATACAGCAAAAGCATTTCACACCAAATAGTGAATTGTGATGGCAAAGGGCATGCGTTGCCATTAGATCAAACATTTCTCATCACAAGTATGGAATAGCACTAACAACATAAAGCAAATAGATTAAATTAATAAAGGCTAAAGATCTTCCAGAGAGATCTAACCCGAAGAATGTCAAGCTCCCTATCTCGTGGCCGTTGGCATGTTACTTTGAGGAGTGCAGTGATCTGCCTCTCATTTAACCTCTTAGAGTATCTTTGCCCTTCAACAATCTTGCACACCTGGATTTCATATGACATATTAAGCCCATGAACCCATATGCCAAATTAAAAGCACTATTCAGTATTTCAAAGAGCCACTAACCTCCATTGGCAAGTAATTAGCCCTCTGCTGATTCCCAACTTGTAGACATGGCCATTGAGTATGCTGAATGACAAAACCATAAGTCTCACGGAAGTATTCAACAACAGATTTAGTTGTACCCATCTCATCAACAGGAAAGCTGCAAAAAGAGAAATGCATAGTACAGCCAACAGAAAAAATTAAAGTACATAGATAATTTACAAATACATAGGTCAAACAAACATACGTCAGCTCCCTTGTTGCTTGTGAAGTCAGACCAGAGATTCGATACTTCCTCCGCATGTTACCACGATGAGTAACCTCTACCTTCACACCTCTTAAAGCTTTCTTAATCTGCAGGTCCAAAGTAAATGTCAAGATAAATAAATAAATAACTAGATGAAAAGATGCATAAATGAAAGCAAGTGGGAAATACAGGGATGTATTAAAATGCATTATAAAATTGAACTGCACTTCAAAAACCAACAAAAGCACAAGTACAATTTAAAAAGGAAAAATCCATAGCAACAGCAGAAGAGCCGTATAAATCAAACCTTCACTCTGTCAGAATCAGACAAAGGTCTAGATGACACATCCCTATTCAGAAGCTGGGTTACAAAATCAATGACAGGTAGGGGCTCAATAAAAGCTGTGGATGACATATCTGCAAAATGAATTCACAGGATGAAAACCACAAAAAGGAAAGAAGATTTCTGAAGCTAAAAAATAGAAAGAACACTGTATAATAACAATCTGAAAAACCAAACTTCAGGTTTTTCACCTATATTCAACGATAAACCCATCTGAGTAGGGCGAATGCTTTGGTAAAAACCACGCCAGCTTTCTAGACCTTCACCCAATGGCTGCCTACGCCCTAGATTTGGGGAATAGAAGGACCGGCCCACTGGGCAATACCTGCAATTAAAAACCAAGGAATTTCAAACAAGAGAAAATGATGATTTAAAAACCTTAACAGCACTGCCTTGTTAAAAACAAAGGGCAATGGCAATGAAAACAACAAAAGACCTAATACTTTAACCATACCTAGATGTAGGGAGTTCTCGCAAAACAATATCTAAAACCTGAAGTGCTTCTTGAGGTGCATCTGCCTGCCTGCCTTGTAGAAACATTCCCAAATGATGAAGATCAGCCCGTGATGCCAACTTTATCACAACTTTAAATTCTTTCTCTCTCCTGCTTAATGAGAAAACCAGAGGACAAGGCATATTAAAAGTGGAGCAAGCTAAGAACAAGCACATTTGAAGTACTGTATAAAGTTTATACCTGGCACCACCTGACTTATCTTCATCATCAATTAGAGTAATTCTGAACTCTTTAGAAACAAAAGGGAGAGGACCTGCAGTGTACAGGCTCTTCCTTCCATCATATGCTGGAAGCCTCTTTCCCAGATGAGATTCTCTGTACGTTCTAACCAGTTGATCCATAACTGCACGATTAACACCTCGAGAAGCAACTTCCGGGGTGATTGAAACCTGTCATCCACATGAAATTATATCAAAATCAAAGGTATATAAAACTAAATTGTACACAGACGGTCTACAAAATCTTACATCATACTGGTGCAAGTCCTTATCAGGCAGCTCAGCAAAGAAGTGGTTAGCCTTCACCATGCACCTGGTGCCACTCTTTCCAGGTCCTGGGCGAAGAGGAAATCTCATTGACTTGCTGGATGCAGGTTGGATAGCTTGTGTGGGAGCAGCTTCAGGTTGCAGAGTAAGTTTCTGCAATTGCTGAGTCATTTGTGCTTGCTCAGGTTGTCTAGATGAAGAACCAGCATCCACAGGAGATTCCACTGGCCTAGGATAAGACATGGGCTGAGTTGCAATGGCTTGATATGGAAGCTGGGTTGCTTGGTGCAGCTCGGGAACCAGTGGCCTGGAAGGCCCACCACCAGAAGGTGCCCCACGCCCACCTATGCCACCACGGCGCTGCAATGGAGCTCCCCCACGCTGATATTGCTGAGCACCCCTACCTTGCTGATACTCAGGGTGTCCATAGGACTGCTGAGGAGCCATTCCCCCTCGTGGAGCTCCACCACCTTGGCCACCATGTCCTCCACGCTGAGGTGCCCAGCCACCTCTTCCTCCTTGGTAGCTACCCTCCTGTTGATGTTGCTGTGGTGGGCGTTGAGCACCACCTCGTCCTGCTCCAGTCTCCTGAGGATCAGATGACTCACCCCCACCAGGATGTTCAGTTCTTCTCTTTCTCACCATGGTACCTACAAGAATAGAAAATAATTATCAATAACTATTATAACTACTCTCACACAAAATAAATGATCACAACATTCCAAGTATCTTCAAACACAAATCATCTCAGCTCAGTTAACATAATGTCCATAAAAAGATAGGTTATCACTCAGATTACTTAAATTTGTATCAAAGAGTGATACATAGAGAAACTACCTATAATAAAACATTAGTACATAACTCCGTTGAGGCAGATATTATCTAGCAGGTATTGAACACAACTTGATATCCCGAAACAAACTTCAAAAGGTCAACAAAAAGGCTTAAAACAGAGTGAAAATCAAACATTAGCATTTAACAAAAGTACAGTAATAGAACACTTGAAATTAAATTAGAGATCTAAAAAACTAAATCTCATTAGCATGTATTTTAATACGCTGAGAATATAACTAAAAGGCATGAGACACTAGCATACGATTATGATTTACGTTTTTATCGAGAAATCATGAGAGACCAGTTATTTAAACAGAAGATACAGCAAATTCAAACAAAACTGCAAAGCAAAATCAGAAAACCATGAGAAAGTCAGAAACACCTATTTAGATCCAGCAGAAAACAACAGATCTAACACTAGGCATCAGAATACTAGCAAAAACCAGTACCGAAAAGTGATAATGACAAAACCTAAGCCGATGAAGCAAACTCGAACGAATCATGTAACGAACTCAGAAAATCAACAAAAACTCAGTAAAACCACGTAGATCCATCAAAATAGAACAGATTAAAGTATAGATTTCAGCAAAAAAAAAAAAAAAAACAAAAAAACAAAAACAAAAACAAAAACAAAACAAGAAAAAAAAAAAACAAAAAACACACACACGCAAAAAGCTTGAACCGCAAACCCTAGCCAAAAACAAAGTCATTCACTTACCTTAAGAGCCGCCGCTCTCTACAAACACTTCGTTGGTGGGTGGAGAGAGAGAGAGAGGGAGGACGAGAGCGAGAAGTGCGCTTTTTTAGAGAGAGAAACTGAGAGGAGATAACAAAGAAAACTGAGAGAGTCCACTCCGGAGTCCGAACCAGCAGTCAATTTTATAGCGTCGTAGAGACAGTGTCTTCCCCTTTCCCACCTTGCCCCTGCATCCTCCTCTCCGTTGAAAATGTTTTTTGTTTTGGACGCTGACGTGGAAACTCCTTGGACGTTGACTGGCCAATGAGTGTGGCGTTGGATGACCTGGCATCACGTACTAATAAAGCCTAGATAACTTTTTTATTTATGGCATACAAATTTTGTGAATTAACAAAAATACAGTACTAAATTTTGTGAATTTCTAAAAAAAAAAAAAATGACCAAATACAATTAACCACCAGGACTATGTGGTCTAATGGTATTCGGGTTGGATTTTCATTTGGAAGATTGTGATTTCGAGCCTCAGTGGAGTACGATACTACATTGTAATAGAGCTAGTAGCATTCAAAATACAGTACTAAATTTTTTAAAAATGACTATCCATTTTTATTTATCATAAAATTTGGATGTATATTTTTAAAATAAAATTAACTTTCATATTAAAGTGATGGTGGTTGAAAAGATTGTCCAATTTTTGAATTATTTGTTGAACGCAAAACATTTTGATTGCTAATTTCTTTTTATGAAATAAAAGAGCTAATTCATTAATCATAGGATGAAAAGTTCACAACAAGATTGATAGAATGATAAAACATTCTTATAATCAGATATTGAAACAAATTGTCAATGTTACACGAACCTTGAATCTCTGCCTATTTTTCAATATTGAAGCTGAATTCGTTTGGAGAACCTGAAACTTCTTTGATATTGTTAATGATCTTGCTACTCAAGTCTGATTCTATTGCGACTCTTCTGTCCATAGACAATATCTCCATTAATGTGAACTGCATATCAAGGTTTAGATCTTCTTCGGTGCCCGGGATGAAGCAAACATACTTCATTATCAGATAAACTAAAAAATAACTCGCCAAATAAACGAGATGAAAACTCGCTAAAGACACGAGAGGAAATAACTCGCAAACGAAACAAGAGAAAATAACTTTAACAAAACAACATATGAAAATCAAATCTAAAACAGTCAAAACAAATTCTAAACACCAAACCACTAATATATATATATATATATATATATATATATATATATATATATATATATATATATATTATTTATTGAACCGCTGAAAAAAAATGTAAAGAAGCTTGGATGTGGAGTTGGAGATTGCGAGGGATGGTGGTGAAGGAGGAAGAAACGTCGGTGAGGGACCGGGAGAGATGGTGGCGGTGGAAGAGAGGCGGGAAGAGGTGCCGGCAGCGGAGGAGAGGCCGAAGGACAGGCGATTAAGAGACGGTCGGAGTAGAGGAAGAAATGAGAGGAGATCGGCGCTGCCTCCGCAAAACGAGCGGAGGCGGCGACCGATCAATGGAGGATGAGGGAAGACCCTTGCAGAGAGAATATTACGTCAGGGAGCGGTAATCTTATACAAATCCTCAATATTTTGGTTGCTAATATTAATTTTAGACAAACTTATAGAATCTTTGGATTATATATATATATATATATATATATATATATATATATATATTAATATTATAGACTCTATTATAATGTAGTATATGTTCATACATACTTTCTCAACCTACTAAAGCACAAAGAGGCTCGACCACAAAGCCTTTGGCTGGATTTGTATTTAATATAAGAAAAATAGAATTATAAGCAGATGGAGGGGGGGGGGGTTAATTCGTTTACGTCGGAGTCAATAATACTCAAATTGTTGAAATCCGATAAAGAATTACACCGTAATTATTTATGCCATAGTGAAAATCTCAATTCTTATGTCTAAAACCACATTGGTTTTTTCACGTACAGAAATATCGATTATTTCGATCACAAAAATGCCAATTATTCCATCCACAAAAATAACAATTACTCCATCTTTGGCTGGATTTTTATTTAATATAAGAAAAATAAAATTATAAGCAAATGTGGGGAGGGGGAGGGGGGGATTTTTCCCATATTAATTCGTTTACGTCGGAGTCAGTAGTACTCAAATTGTTGGAATCCGATAAAGAATTAATCCGTAATTGTTTAGGCTATAGTAGAAATCTCATTTTATATGTCTAAAACCACCTTGGTTTTTTCATCTACAGAAATATCGATTATTCCGCTCACAAAAATGCCAATTATTCCACCCACAGAAATAAAAGAAAAATATAATTATAAGCAAATTGGAGGGAATGGGGGGGGGGGAGTAAAATAAATATTTTTCCCATATTAATTCGTTTATATCGGAGTCAATAGTACTCAAATTATTGGAATCTGATAAAGAATTACTCCATAATTGTTTATGCCATAGTAGAAATCTCAATTTTTATGTCTAAAACCACCTTGGTTTTTTCACCTACAAAAATATCGATTATTCCTCCCACAAAAATGTCAATTATTCCACCCAAATAAATAACAATTACTCCGTCTTTGGCTAGATTTTTATTTAACATAAGAAAAATAGAATTACAACCAAATGGGGGGGGGGGGTAAAATAAACATTTTTCTCATATTAATTCGTTTATGTCGGAGTCAATAGTACTCAAATTGTTGGAATCCGATAAAGAATTACTTCGTAATTGTTTATGATATAGTAGAAATCTCAATTTTTATATCTAAAACTACCTTGATTTTTTCACCTACAGAAATATCAATTATTCCCCCTACAAAAATGCCAATTATTCCACCCACGGAAATAGCAATTACTCCGTCTTAGGTTGGATTTTTATTTAATATAAAAAAATAGAATTATAAGCAAATTGGGGAGGGGGGGGGGGTAAAATAATTATTTTTCCCATATTAATTCGTTTATGTCGGAGTCAATAGTACTCAAATTATTGGAATTCGATAAAGAATTACTCTGTAATTGTTTATGCCATAGTAGAAATCTCAATTTTTATGTCTAAAATCACCTTGATTTTTTCACCTACATAAATATCGATTATTCCGCCCATAAAAATGTCAATTATTCCACCCACAGAAATAACAATTACTTCGTCTTTGGCTGGATTTTTATTTAATATAAGAAAAATAGAATTATAAGCAAATGGGGGGAGGGGGGGGGGGAGTAAAATAAATATATTTCTCATATTAATTCGTTTATGTCGGAGTCAATAGTACTCAAATTGTTGAAATCTGATAAAGAATTACTCCGTAATTGTTTATGCCATAGTAAAAATCTCAATTTTTATGTTTAAAACCACCTTGGTTTTTTCACCTACAAAAATATCGATGGCTCCCCCGACAAAAATGTCAATTATTCCACATACATAAATAACAATTACTCCGTCGTTAGCTGAATTTTTATTTAATACAAGAAAAATAGAATTATAAGCAAATGAGGGGGGATGTAAAATAAATATTTTCCCCATATTAATTCATTTATGTCGGAGTCAATAGTACTCAAATTGTTGGAATCAGATAAAGAATCACTTCGTAATTGTTTATGCCATAGTAAAAATCTCAATTTTTATGTCTAAAACCACCTTGATTTTTTCACCTACAGAAATATTGATTATTCCGCCCACAAAAATGTCAATTATTCCACCAACGAAAATAACAATTACTCCGTCTTTGGCTGGATTTTTTTTAATATAAGAAAAATAGAATTATATGCAAATGGGATGGGGTGGGGGTGGGGGTGGGGGTGGGGGGGAGTAAAATAAATATTTTTTCCATATTAATTCATTTATGTCGGAGTCAATAGTACTCAAATTGTTAGAATCCGATAAAAAAATTACTTCGTAATTGTTTATGCCATAGTAGAAATCTCAATTTTTATGTCTAAAACCACCTTGATTTTTTCACCTACAGAAAATTGATTATTTCGCCCACAAAAATGCCAATTATTCCACCCACGGAAATAACAATTACTCCGTCTTTGGCTGGATTTTTATTTAATATAAGAAAAATAGAATTATAAGCAAATTGGGGGGGGGGGTAGATGGGAGGGGTAAAATAAATGTTTTCCCCATATTAATTCGTTTATGTCGGAGTCAAATAGTACCCAAATTGTTGGAATCCGATAAAGAATTACTCCGTAATTGTTTATGCCATATTATAAATCTCAAGTTTTATGTCTAAAACCACCTTGGTTTTTTCACCAACAGAAATATCGATTATTTCGCCACAAAAATGTCAATTATTTCACCCACAGAAATAACAATTACTTCGTCTTTGGCTGGATTTTTATTTAATATAAGAAAAATAGAATTATAAGCAAATTGGGGGAGGGTGGGGGGGGGGAGTAAAATAAATATATTTTCCATATTAATTCTGACAGGATAATGGTGCTGGCACCCGACCTGGATCATAAGCAGCATCTGACCCGACACCACATGGAATGGTGTTGGGCCGTTGGCACCCGACCCGGATCATAAGCAGCATCTGACCCGACACCACATGGAATGGTGTTGGGCCGTTGGCACCCGACCCGGATTATAAGCAGCATCTGACCCGACACCACATGGAAACCCCACGGGCAAAACTCCAACAGGCAGAATTCCAACAGGTGTCACCTTTATTGCAATTGAAGCCACCATTGATGCTACCATTGATGAGAGAGAATTAAAGGCTTGGCTCCCCATTTATGTCCCTTGTTGTTACCGTTGACACCTTTTTATAAGTAGATGCTCCCCTCAGCTTGAGGGGACACATTGAATACTCTGGACAAAGACACATTGTACTTTCTATACTAAGACACTAAGGCAATACAACTATTGTCACTCTTTCACACATCATTATTCTAATATTATTATTATCGGTGTAAACACAAAAATGTAAACTTTGTATATATTCACAAAATTTCGTGTACAGCATGTGTATAATTCAAGTGCAGGTACAAAATCTCTGTCTAGTCCTCTGATTCTTCACTGACGTTATCTATTGAAGTTCCTCCGGAATTCAAATAGCGTAGCCTCCGGGATTCAATTGGCGCGTGCCTCCGGGATTTAAGTGGCGTAGCTTTCGGGATTTAATTGGCGTGACTTTCAACAACGAACGTCAAGAATTTTGAATTAATCGACCTTGCAATGGATTCAAATTGCCTGCAAAATCAACAAAAATGCCTTCAAGTCTCCAAGCGTTCTTCAATGCCGTTATCTATTACAGTGCCTCCGGGATTCAAATAGCGTAGCCTCCGAGATTCAAGTGGCGCGTGCCTCCGGGATGTAAACGGTGTAGCTTCCAGGATTTAAACGGTGTAGCTTCCGAGATTCAATTGGCGTGATCTTCAACAGCAAACATCAAGCTCAGAAGCAATTAACTCTGCAAAACATTAATTAAAGCGTCTGCAATGGCTTCAAGTTGCCTTCAAAAGGCTCCAAGATCTTCAAAGTACCTACAAAAAGGCTTCAAGTTGCTTCAAGATCTTTAAAACCTGCAAAAAATGCCTCCAATGCCTTTAATTCTTCAAGATCTTCAAATGCCTTCAAAAGAGCTCTCAAATCTTCAAGCCTTCAAGTTGTTAAGCGTTCTGCAATGCCTTCAAGCTCTCAAGTCTTCAAATTGTTCTCAATGTATTTAAGGTGTGATTTGAAGAATGGAATTGAGGCTCTATTTATAGTGAAGTTTGTAACTAAAATCCCTCAACAAACTCCACTAATTTTTATTAAATTAAATTAATTAATTATCTACTAAAATGAACCTTGCCAAAATCAAGTCTAGGTTCATTATTCTATCATCTAATTCAAATTCAAATTAAATTATAATTATCTAATTCAAATATAATAAAATCATATTATATTTAAATTATAATTATAATTATAATTCAATTATGAAATGGGCTTGGACCAATTAATTACTTAATTCAATAGCCCAAATCAAATTTACTTGGACTAATGATCAACCCTGAAATTGGGCTCGATAATGATTTAATCGGTCCACTTGTCGGCTTCAAATTTTCTGTGTCTACAATCGGTAACATATTTACCGTCAAATTCGTTTATGTTAGAGTCATCATTACTCAAATTGTTGGAATCTGATAAAGAATTACTCCGTAATTGTTAGTAGAAATCTCAATTTTTATGTCTAAAACCACCTTGATTTTTTCACCTACAGAAATATCGATTATTCTGCCTACAAAAATGCCAATTATTCCACCCACAGAAATAACAATTACTTCGTCTTTGGCTGGATTTAAATGGCGGGGTGTGGGGGGGGGGGGGGGGGAGTAAAATAAATAGTTTTCCCATATTAATTCGTTTATGTCGGAGTCAATAATACTCAAATTGTTGAAATCCGATAAAGAATTACTTCGTAGTTGTTTATGCCATAGTAGAAATCTCAATTTTTATGTCTAAAACTACCTTGATTTTTTTCACCTACATAAATATCGATTATTTCACCCACGAAAATGGCAAATTATTCCACCCACGAAAATAACAACTACTCCGTCTTTGGCTGGATTTTTATTTAAGATAAGAAAAATAGAATTATAAGCAAATTGGGGGGAGGGAGGGGGGGGGGGTAAAATAAATGTTTTTCCCATATTAATTCGTTTATGTTGGAATCCGATAAAGAATTACTCCGTAATTGTTTACTAGTATGATCCCCGTGCGATGCACGAACTATGTTATGTTATGATAATAAGATTTTTTAGTGTTGTACACGTGTGTTGCACGGAAAATTTTTTGTTATTATTAATTTAAATTAAAAAAATGAAAAAATATTAAAATAGACAATATATAATAATATAGTTGGATGTTTATATATTTGGTCAAATATCTATGTTCATAACGTACAATATTTAAATATAAATTTTGTATGGTTAATATAATCTCTAATCATGTACATATTTACATAAATTTATAGAAAAAATTTACATAATTAAGTAGATTTATTCTTAATTGTAATTCATATATATTATAATTCTAAAAATATGAATAATAACTAAGAGAATTATACTTATAAATTAATTTAAAAAATGTAAATTTTAAATTTTGTATGGGTAATTAAATTTAAACTCTAATTAGACACATTTTCTTATATGATTATATAATATATTCATTACATTGTATATACACATAATATTTATTAAATTATTTAGGAAAATTTTATAATATAATTGTGAGTATATAGCCATCCAACTATCAGCTTAGGCTTTTAGTTGAGATGGAGCACATGTTTCAATTTGGTATTAGAGTCAGACCAAAGGTCATGTGTTCGAATTTCAGCGCCACTCGTAAGCGATTACGGTTTATCGGTTCACATGTTGCTTGGAAACCACCGTGAGGATGGAGCACATGTTTCAATTATAATTTAAAATTACATTTAGAAATTAAAAAAGTAGCATTTAAATTTTGTATGGTTAGTATAGTGCATAAGTGTATATATGTATGTATTTATAAAAATTTATAAATCTTTATATTTTGTTAAGTTGATAATTTCATTTCCTTAATTATATTTCATATTTTATTAATTATAATTTAATGAAATTGTCTCAAATATATCCACAGAAAAATATTATATTTCTGAATTTTTCACCGTCACATAAGTAGGATGAGAAAAAGCATATAAACTTGAATAGCATATACAAACCCCTAAGTCAACATACTAACTCTAAGTTTCATAAAATCCTACAAAATTATCAAAATCACCGTTGTTATCAAAATAATTTAATGAAAGAATGTAAATGGAGATTAACATAAAATTACTATAATACTTTCTAGGTATTTAGAGGCAATTTTGTTTTTCAATTTTAAGTTAAAGTTTGATTTTTTTTTCAGGGTTTTTTTTTTCTTCCAGAAATCGATATGTTTAATTTTTTTTTTCTATTTTATTAATTCGTTTATGTTAGAGTCATTATTACTTAAATTGTTGGAATTCGATAAAGAATTACTCCGTAATTGTTTATGTCATAGTAGAAATCTCAAATTTTATGTCTAAAACCACCTCAGTTTTTTCACATACAGAAATATCGATTATTCCGCCCACAAAAATGCTAATTATTCCACCCACAGAAATAACAATTACTCCGTCTACATACATATCCACATAACTCTCAATTTCTCTACGAATATACATCTCAACAAAATTATAAATTACGAGCCCACAAAATCTTCAATTTCTCCCACGGAGAAAGAATTACACACGAGATGATTACGGACTCACAAAATCCTCGATTTCTGCACGTACAAAGTATTGCACACGAGATTGTTGCGGGCCCACAAAATCTCCAATTTCTCCATGTAAAAAAGTATTGCACACGAGACGGTTACGAGCCCACCAAATCTTCGATTTCTACGCTAGAGAGTATTGCAGACGATATAGTTACAGGGCCACAAAATCTTCGATTTCCCCACATAGAAAGTATTGCATATGAGATGGTTACGGACCCACCAAAATCTCAATTTCTCAACGTAGAAAGAATTGCACATAATACGTCTGCAAGTCCACAAAATCCTCAATTTCTTCGTATAAAAAGTATTGCACACAAGATGCACGAGCCGAGTAACGAGTTGACTAATAATCCTAGAAATCAATAATTCATGAGTAGGTTTTGTATGAACCCGTCTCAATGTGAAACATGTATTACTTTTTAAGTAAAACATGTGATTTACCAAGTGAATTACATAAAAACAAATTATGTTACCATGCATTTAAATAAAACAATAACAGTTTTCAAAAAAAAAAAAAAAAAAAAAAAACAATAACATAACATTATTAATAATAAAGCAAATATTCTGCAACATTATTGAAGGCCGGAATACAGAAATTATTGCATATTGGTGCAATCAGATCAGCCGTTACACTTGTGCCCCATCTTTATGCATGTACCTTACACATGCATATGTTGGGAAATGAAAATGAACAAAGCATTGTGTGTTTTAAAAATGGATGTAAATAAAATTTGTAACAGATCACGTAATAACACCAATGTTCTTACTTCTTACACTATTTATTGCAATCAGTTATCGTTGCCGATTAATGTAAAAGCACAACGAAGACTTTCTATATTCCTTTTAAACAATCAAGAGTAAATATAATTATTTATTGACAACCATGATTTACATTCTCCCAAATGTTCTGTCGGGTCGGGGTTTGGGTGCCCTTAGGATTGGAGTTCAGCCTTTATTTATTGACAACTCTTCCAGCCTTTTTGCAAATAGTCTTTTTAGGGCAATTAACATGAATGACTTTCAAAAAAAAAAAAAAAAAAACACATGAATAGGGTTTACTAGTACATATTCCAAAATAGTAGTTATGAATTTCTATTGTCAAAAAAAAAATTACAATTGATGAGAAATTTATACAATCAATATAAAAATAATTTTTTCATTTGTTCAGTTTAACTAATTTATTTATTTATTATTACTAATTAAGTTCTAATACTACATGTTTAATAAGCTATTGCTAAATAGACTAATTTCTTTTTATCAAAACTAACTAAGACTAATATAAAGTATCATTATATTTAATTTAATCATAAGAGTACAATTGTTATTCTATTTTTAATTTTACATTTTTTAAAGAATAATCATTGACCGGGAAACCAAATAAGATAGCATTGCATGTCATATAGATTTGTTAGATTTATGGGTTAATTTGATGTTTTTGAAAAAATTATCATATATAGATATATAGAACTTTATCGAACAACGAGAAAAACGACAACTACTACTTGAAATGGTAAATTTCACTATTGTGTACTAGTATATAAACTACAAATAAAATGTAAATCACACTACGAAGACATACATGATGGACTCGATGAATAAAGTATTAACAAAAATCAAACTCGTTATCTTTAGAATTACTTATTTTTTAACTATACAATATGGCATGACACAGTATCAATTTATCAATTTAATGGATGATTTCATGATTATATATTATTTAAATTGGATATAATAAAGTTGTTGGGGAAATGGCACATTGCACAAGCGAGTAAGATTTTATATTAGTGGGTGAGGAGATAATAGGGCGTACGGAAAATGTGCTTTACAGTGTGCTTATTTTGGCTTTACATCAGAATAATGTGTGCCTAGTACTAAAGATATTGAGGCCGTGACTTTTAATCGAAGTAAAGAATTTTAGTTTCATTGAGTGTAAATTTATTTATTTATTTTTTTTGAATGCTACTCGCTCTATTACAATGTAGTATCTGTTCATATACTTTCTCAACCTACTGAAACACAAAGAGCTAATAACGCCTCGCTCGAACTCACAATCTTCCAAATGGAAGTCCAACCCGGGTACCATTGGACCACATAGTCCTGGTGAGTGTAAATTTATTTAGATAAATTTAAGTTTATT
Organism: Ipomoea nil; assembly: GCF_001879475.1. Lineage (NCBI taxonomy): Eukaryota > Viridiplantae > Streptophyta > Magnoliopsida > Solanales > Convolvulaceae > Ipomoea > Ipomoea nil. Next base: position 182,381 of record NW_017619768.1, read on the forward strand.
ATTCATGAGAATTTAATTTGAATTGTATTGATTACATTGGTTAACAAATAACAAATATTCATACTCGAGAAAAAAACAAGAGTTAATTCTAGCGGATGTCCTTTGTTTTTTGTGATAATTTTACATTTAGTCAAAGACAATCATTTTTGTCATTTAATATCCAAATTAACATGTTTTAAACATTTTAGATCATTTTAATGACTTTTCGATCAAATTAAACATGATTTTAGACAATGATATTTTCACATCTTCAAAAAAATTTTCTCAATTTCTACACCGTTTTTTTTCCGGTTCAAGGATTTTCAATCGTGGATTGCACTATCTCATCGCATTTGATAAATCTTGCGCACATAAGTTGCTCTCCACCATCTTCTCGTTTCCTTTTGCATTTATACGCCAGTACAGATTCTGTGACAAGTGGAAGTAAATTCCGCAATGGTCGCACGCTCTAGGAAGCAGTCAACAAATTAAATGGCCTTGCCTCCGACGGTAGCGGGGAATGCATCCTTCCTTGGCTCTTTGTATATGATGTCCTCATATTGGAAGGGAGTCTTAGTATGCCAATCTACATGCTCATCTCCATAGTAGCAGGAACATAACATGTTACAATGACCACAACACACAGTACGTATCAAGACTGAGGCTTTTTGGAATCATTTTTCCTGATAAATTTGTTATGTCTTCAAAATCGGGAGTATGAGATTTTCAAGGCGTATTCGGCGTCGGGCTGGACGCCGAGCACAACGGTCTGAGCGGGTTGGTATCCTTGCCTGCTCGACGAGTTTTCGACCGGCACCCTTCACGTTCATGTAATTTGCCACGTTGACCCTAGCTACTAACCATGTGAATGTCGAGTGCATGTTAACAACGAAGTGCGCAATAACTCTCCCAATGGGAAATAGTTCACTTCCATCATGGGTGATCTGTTGGAGCAAGTTCAACCTCATTAGCCACCGAGGCAGCATGAGAAGACATAGTGGTCGGAATAAAGAAGAGGTTTATCTCTCTCTCTCTCTTGTTTTGTTTGTTCTCTACATCTACAATAAATGATTCATATAATTATTATAGACTAAAATAATAGCAGTCAAATTGAAGCCAAACGAGTGTCGATATTATGAACTTTCTAATTGCGTTGCAAAATGATTCCCTCGCTCCGGTCATTACGTACTCGGCATCGCCATTAACGCTTTCAATCCACGATGGAAGATTTTTTTTTTAAAAAAGGGAAAAAAGTAGTGCATACATTGGGATTGTTTTTTAATGAAGAGGTGAAAATGTCGTTGTCTAAAATAGGGTTTCTCCATAAAAGTCATCAAAATGATAAAAAATATAATATCTAAAATATGATAGTTTATGGTGTAAAATGACAAAAAATGATAATATTTGACTAAATTTAGAATTGCAACAAAAATCAAAGGACACCTACTGGAATTAACCAAAAAAAAAAAAAAACAATTACTCCTATTATTATTATTATTATTATTATTATTATTATTATTATTATTATTATTATTATATGCATACCATCATGTATTAAAAATGCATTTAATTTATAAAGGTATGTATCTACCTGCAATGACTATTTGACATAACATATTTGGAGTGTTATTTCAAAAGATATATTAACTAATATCTTGAGTGATATCAACTAGATTGTGGCGTATCAGATCAACAAACACTCATATAGTGTAGCATTAATGTTGGTTATGTTGTGACAACCTACATATGGTGCTAGGCTAATTATAATATTAAATTAGTAAATGAACTAATTAGGAAACCATATAGTAGATAGAGAGCTAATTAGGAAGACATCACAAAAATTATTAGCATTGTGGAGTAGTATATAACTATATATATCATGCATATTGTATTATTGAAATAAGTTAAGACAATATATGCAATGTTATTATTTCTTACTAGTAGTGTAGTTCCGTAGTTAGTTTTAGGAGCTTTGGCACACTCAAAGTGTGAATAATTTTTGAGCTTGTACATATTCGAAATGTACCATATATGATACGATCATATTTAATATCGTATCACATGTTGGTACAATTTAAAAAATGTTAATTTAGTATGAAGTACTTTAATTTATTAAAGAAATACTCAAATATGTCATCAAATTGTCAAGTATTTTGTGTTCAGATGACATGTAGTGACATCTCTTATGTGGGAGGTCATGAGATCGAACTTCAGTGGAAGCGTTGTTGACGTATGTTTGAATGGTTTCATGAGCAAAGTCATGCAATTAAACTAAAATATTGGACTAAGATGACGATTACCTTCATTAACAACTATTAGTTTTAATAAATTTAAATAAAATACAATTTTAAAAGAAACCTCATATCCTTCATCTGCGGCTGGAGACAAAAACCATCTCTTCATTATATTTACGGTCGGAGACGAAGCGGTGCGGGGATTTAATACAAGATGGATAATGCAAACTCGGAGCTTAATTGTCCATTAGCAAAGAATCTTGGGACATCCCTCCACTCCAAAAAAATGTACAGAACATAACATATAAAATAGTAATAAATAAAAAAGAGTACTGTTGCAAATTGGGTTTAATTAATATACTCATTTGGATATAATCGTCACGAATGATTCCATTTTTGATAATTTTAATACTAAATTATTCAAACGGGATTGGATGAGTAGGCTTATAATATAAGTCTAGAAGTTTCGTGGCTTGTTTGAATAGGGTTAGATAGAAACAAATTAGCTTTTGGCGTTAATGGAAACATAATGCCTGTGATTGTAGTATTGTACCATATATATATCTACTATAATAATAAGAGCCCAAGAGAGTTAGGCCTATAATGGGTAGAAAAAATGGCGGTCACAGATTTTAATCAAATGAATGGCTCAGATTAATTAAAATATTGATCAGATTTAAATTTTACATTAAAATTTCCTAAAATACCCACACACCGTTACTAATTCCGTTAAAATGTTAAGAATTGCCGTTAGTTCACCGTTAACTTACTCATTGAGTTCAATAAAAAAATGTCTTAGGTTCGAACCTCATCTCAATCAAAGTTGGCATAATTAGTACTCTACTTTACTCTTATTAAATCTAATATATATATATCTACTATACTAATAAGAGCCCAAGAGAGTTAGGCCTATAATGGGTAGAAAAAATGGCGGTCACAGATTTTAATCAAATGAATGGCTCAGATTGATTGAAAGATTGATCAGATTTAAATTTTACACTAAAATTTCCTAAAATACCCACACACCGTTACTAATTCCGTTAAAATTTTAAGAATTGCCGTTAGTTCACCGTTAACTTACTCATTGATTTCAATAGAAAAAGGTCTTAGGTTCGAGTCTCATCCCAATCAAAGTTGGCATAATTAGTACTCTATTTTACTCTTATTAAATTATTATATAAATAATAATTTAGTAGTTACAACAAAAATCTACTATACTAATAAGAGCCCAAGAGAGTTAGGCCTATAATGGGTAGAAAAAATGGCGGTCACAGATTTTAATCAAATGAATGGCTCAGATTGATTGAAAGATTGATCAGATTTAAATTTTACACTAAAATTTCCTAAAATACTCACACACCGTTACTAATTCCGTTAAAATTTTAAGAATTGCCGTTAGTTCATCGTTAACTTACTCATTGATTTCAATAGAAAAAGGTCTTAGGTTCGAATCTCATCCCAATCAAAGTTGGCATAATTAGTATTCTATTTTACTCTTATTAAATTATTATATAAATAATAATTTAGTAGTTACAACAAAAAATAATACATATGCATTTCTTTAATTTATAATTATGTGTCCCCAATGCCTTTATTCAAAAAAAAAAAAATCATTATCAATAAATTAACTAAGAGAAATAATTTTATTAGTTATATTGTCTTTATTTTTCTTCAATATAAAAATTTTTTATATTCAAATTTATTAATTGATTATATTCGCTACATTATCCTTACAATGTCTTTATTCAGTGAAAAAAAAAATATTAATTATCAATAAATTAATTAAAAGAAATATTTTCATTAGTTATATTGTCTTTATTTTTCTCAAATGTAAAAATTTTTACATTCAAATTCATCAATTAATTATATTCACTATATTATCTATTATCTTTTTTCTGCACTATTTTTCTAATTAAATATCAAAGTTATAATACAAAATAATGCTATATATTTATTTACCAAGTATTTTATTAATACAATGAAAAAATTTTAAAAATATAATTAATAAAGCCAACCATATTAACTACTTGAGAGATTTTGTGACAAAGAGAGTATTCAAATCACACAACAAATTGAAGTGAGAACCACCTCGCAATGTTCTTGTTTGACAATCAGCAGTTAGGGGTTAGCGTTAGCGGATTTGACCAGCGAATTTATTTAATTATTAACATTTGGGTAGAAAAATGACCGCCAAATTATTAAATCAAATGAATGGTTCATATTGTTCAGGTTTTAACTTTTTTCTTTTAAGATTTTCTAATTTATCCTTAATTATATGATTATCCATTTAATTTTTCCGTTAATTCATCGTTAGTCTAATTCTAATATTAAAGTCTAATATAGAATTATAACTACACCATTAATCTAATTCTAATATTAAAGTCTTAATAGAACTTAACCACAAATCCTAATGTCGGAATCTCCTCAAACAATATTAGTATATATTTAATATTTTATGCCCTAATTTTTATTTGTTCTTCCTTATGTCCCGTATTTGGTTTCAACCATACCTATACAATTATTTTATTGACAATTATAATCAATCTTGACTATATTATCTTGCATTTGTAAACTTAAAATTACATATTTAACCCGCACCGGCTTAGCTCAATGGTTTTGAACCTTGGCGGCGGCAGTGCGGAAATTATGTCCAAAGTGGGCAGATTCCTTGTCCACAATGCTCTGTCGGGTCGGAGTGTGGGGGGCGCTTGGGGTTGGAGACTCAACCTTTGGGAGAAGAATTACCTATTTAAATACGCAAATTCAACCTTCAATTATCTATGCATGAATAATTTCAATATAATTCTGCCTTAATATACTTTAAAGTACTTATTTAAAAAAAAACATTGGACATTTTCCTAATCGCGCAATGCGCGTAAAAAACTAGTATATATATACTAATAAGAGCCCAAGAGAGTTAGGCCTATAATGGGTAGAAAAAATGGCGGTCACAGATTTTAATCAAATGAATGGCTCATATTAATTAAAATATTGATCAGATTTAAATTTTACATTAAAATTTCCTAAAATACCCACACATCGTTACTAATTCTGTTAAAATGTTAAGAATTGCCGTTAGTTCACCGTTAACTTACTCATTGATTTCAATAAAAAAATGTCTTAGGTTTGAACCTCATCCTAATCAAAGTTGGCATAATTAGTACTCTACTTTACTCTTATTAAATTATATAAATAATAATTTAGTAGTTACAACAAAAAATAATACATATGCATTTCTTTAATTTAGAATTATGTGTCCACAATGCCTTTATTCAAAAAAAAAATTATTCATTATCAATCAATTAAATAAGAGAAATAATTTTATTAGTTATATTGTCTTTATTTTTCTTCAATATAAAAATTCTTTATATTCAAATTTATTAATTGATTATATTCGCCTACATTATCCTTACAATGTCTTTATTCAGTGAAATTTTTTTATTAATTATCAATAAATTAATTAAAAGAAATATTTTCATTAGTTATATTGTCTTTATTTTTCTCAAATGTAAAAATTTTTACATTCAAATTCATCAATTGATTATATTCACTACATTGTCTATTATCTTTTTTTTTTTGCACTATTTTTTAATTAAACATCAAAGTTATAATACAAAATAATGTTATATATTTATTTACCAAGTATTTTATTAATACCATGAAAAATTAAAAAAAATATAATTAATAAAGCCAATCATATTAACTACTTTGAGGGATTTGTTGACAAAGAGAGTATTCAAATCACACAACAAATTGAAGTGAAAACTACATCGCAATGTCCTTGTTTGACAATCAGCAGTTAGCGGTTAGCGTTAGCGGATTATATTAGCGAATTTGACCAGCGAATTATATCAATGGTTGGTAAAAATATATTTGAAAAAATTAGTTTTTTAGATTAACATGTAAAATGAGCTAAGGGTATACATATAATAATAATAATAATAATAATAATAATAATAATAATAATAATAATAATAATAATAATAATAATGATATTGCTAATTATACGTAAGCAATATGTAGTAACACGAGACCAATTAAAGCAAGTAAATGACTTTATTGATCACAATAGAGGCCCTAAGTACAATCTACTTGGTTGCTCTGAGTACCGACTGACTGCGGTCGGGATTCTCTAACAACAACCTATCGATCGTCCAAAAGTCCCCTACACTGTAGCTACTGTGGGTATTTATAGCCGCTATGCCGGGGACAGGATTCCAGCCGTTCGGCATGTCCTCCACGTAGCCACCACGTGTCGTCCTCCCGGGTGCCCTGTCTGTCGTCGTAGAGAATCGCCACGTGTCTTTCGTCAGCTCTCTCGCCAAAGGGCTACCGCTCGGCGGTCGACACCGTCGCTCGGGCAACTCCCGGTCGGCCCCCGACCGGGTTCTTCTCAAGGAGCCCGACCTGTTACCTGCAAAGACAAAGAGAAAAAGACAAAGGCTTCTCGGTCGTGGTGAAGCTATGTCGGTCGGGATATTCCCTACCAAGAGCCCCCCAGCCCGGGCCTTTTTGATCGTCCGGGAAAAAATGGGCCGGGATGAAGAAGCCCAACCGTCGGCCGCTAAACCGACCGGCCAGCTGTCATTCCCTTCTCCGCCACGTGTCGGCCACCGCCGGCCTCTGCGACTGCAACCGTCGCCTCGGAATCAGCGCTGGTCATGTCACGCAAGTGGACTCGTTTCCCGCCTAAATGCTCTCCTATAAATAGGCCCTTGAGGCCCTCATTTGAACTTTCCTCACTCTTTTGCTTCAGTCGGTACCCTCAGAGAGCCCCGAGCAGAGCACCTTAGCGAGGCAGTCGAGCTAAAAGACTTCAAGCTTTCATTCGCAAAGTTCTTCCACTCGGTAAGTTCTCAACCCTTCTTTTACTTTACGTTTTCATTTATAAGTAGAATCGTTAGGTCAACTAACTGTCCCGGACGTCTCAAGTCCTTTACTAACCCCGACCGACCTTTAGGTAGATCGAAATGACGGACTCTGACAGCCAAAACGCCTCGATCGCGGACTACGACGAGGAGGTCGAGTACCTCAGCGACGAGGAAGTGGACATCATGTCCTACTCTCCCGAGGCCATTCACCGACCGGCGCCAGCCCCCGAGCGGACTTCCGAACAAGACAACGCGTCGAGCTCCTCTGGGTCATCGAGCTCCAGCTCAAGCGGATCGGGGAGTTCCGGCGAGGAGGAAGAAGGAGCCTCATCAGGCAAACAGGGCTCTCCGCTCGAAGGCGTTAGGGAAACGCCTATCCGGGTGGTTGGGGACCACCCGGAACCTGCTCCTGAGCCGGCCGAGGAAGACACAGCTGGGCCAAGCGCACCAGCCGCAACGGAGTTCGAATTCTTGAACAGCGAGAATGTCGAACAACAAATGAGCCGATTGACCACAGGCGAGGCGGCTAGGATTGCCGAAAGGCTCGTAGGTCGGGTGGAATTCGACACGAGCCGGAAGTTAGGGAATGTCATCGATCGGCATCGGGGCAAATGGATCGGGATGCATTACGACTCCCTGATGGCTCCGATCGCCATTCCCTTCACCCCCCTCCTGAACGCCTTCTTGGCCTACTACTGGGTCGTCCCGACCCAGATTTGCCCCAACGCGCACCGGATCATCGCCTGCTTTCCGCAGATATGCGCTCAGCATGAGGCCGCCTGCACGATGGAGCTGTTCAACTTCATCTACCAAGTCAAAGTTCTCCCGGGCAGCTATGGAGGCGGGTTCCTAATGCTGCAGTCTCGAGCGGACATGTGCGCAATCAGAGGCCTGCCCGGGAACAACAAGGGGTGGAAGAATAGGATTTTCTCCATCAAATACGACCCCTGGATTCTCCCGGTTGACCGCGCTTGGAGCACCCACTTTCGGAAACAAGTGGTGCCGGACGAGACGCAAGCGCTCAAGGAGACGGTCAGTCGGATCTCGAGCGAGCTGCACGAGTATACAATCTTTCGAACGGCCGAGAGTCTTGAGGCGGCTAAGCTCCCGCCCCCTACATACGAACTACGGGAGAAATATCTGCCCGTGCCGATGGGCGTGTCGGTCGCCAAATCGTCAAGGCGAACGAAGAAAGGTTTTAACTCGAGCTAACCCTCCCAACTTAACTTTATGCCTCGATCACACTAACTTGATTTCTTTGTTTGCAGCTATGGCAGAATTTGGTGACGAAGATGCCCCCCTTCCCCCGCCCGCCAAGATCTCCCTTGGCGGCAAGAAGAAGGCGAAGGCGAAGCCCGCCGGGGAAAAGGAGATTCCCTCGGCCCGACCACTAAGTACCTCGACCGTGACGACGGGCGAGGGCTTTATCGTCGAGCCCTCCGACGTCCTGATCACCCGGGTGGAAGTCGCCCGGGGAAAAGAGAAAGTGCCCGAGCAGGGCGTGAGGGAGGTGGGCGGCATGAAACGCCGCCGTGAACAACGCAGCCCGAGCCCTTCGGTCGGGCGAGAAGGGGCCACTCCGTCCATACTGGCCCGGATCGGCAACGCCGGGCCAGCTAAGGAGGATTTGGGGAAGATGACCCCGACCCAAGTGGCCGAGAGGATCGGCTACGATCTGGCCAAGGTAAGCCTTCTTTAGCTATTCATCTTTTTGTGCAAGTGTCTTCGACCGGGCTAACCCCGACTGTCTTTGTCTTTGCAGATCTCCCGAGCGGCCCAATTATTACAGGGTCGGGCCATGCTGGCCGAGGAAGCCGACCACCATAAGAAGACGGCCGCACGTCGCCTTCTGGAGGTTAAAGAGCTCCAAGCCGAGCTTGAGAAGGCTCAAAAGGCCTTAAAAAAGGGCGACGAGGACCGGGCCCTGGCGGAGAAGGTTGCCCATCGGGCAATCGAGGAGGCCAAACAGCTGAAGGCTCAGCTCGGTAACCCGAGCGAGTTGGCGCAAGCGGTCTTCAAAGACAGCGACTCGGGCTCAGCCTTCCTCACAGCAGCCCGGGGGACAAAGGTCGGGGAGGATCTGATCCTCTTGTTCGGGCGGTGGGCCTTCAAGGCCGGGCAACGGAAGATGCTCGAGCGGGCTCGTACCCGGATGGAGCAAGCTCTCGAGGGGGAGGACCTTCAGCTGGTTCTCTCGACGCTGCCCCGGACTTGGCTGATCCCGGTCCTTCTCCCTTCAGCCCCAAAGAGAAAACAGCTGAGCAAGGCGGGTCTTCTGCGGCCGCCGCGAGCGAGAAGGAAGCTGCTGGAGCTCGGGAAGCTGCTGGAGCTCGGGAAGCTGCCGGAGCTCGGGAGGCTGCGAGAGCTCGGGAAGCGAAGAAGTAGGAATAAGCTGCTTCTGTTTTTTTTTTTGTAAAGGGACACTGATCGGGAGCCCGGTCCCGAATTTGTACCGGGCGCTTCCGCTTATTAATAAAATTAATTTTTTTTGTCCAACTTATCCCGTTCGTCTTCGAGCACACACTGATCTCCATCGCTCGACCGCCCGGCCTTCAGGCCCGGTCTTGCAATACTCGACCCTGCTAACGCCCGACCTTAGGGCCTTATGGCTTGGTCGCACATCCGATGTTTCGTCGTAAAATTGGCCAATCTGACCGAGTTTACCCGATCTCCCGGTCTTGACGATTTTTGAAAGTAGATTCGTCATAATATTGACCTACCCGACCAAGTTTACCCGGTCTCCAGGTCTTGACGAATTTTCCGAAAAGAAGTAAGCCCCACGGTCGGGATATACCGAGCGATATGGGCCTATCAACACTTCATTTATCCCAGCCCCCACACTATTGAGCCCTCGAGGCACGAGTGGGTGCGATAGTGGACGGATCGGGGAATTATGCTGAGAGCTCCTGGCTTCCCCGATCAATGGCGTGACTCGAATGTCCGCCGATGTGGAGCGCATCTGACCGGTCGATAGATTCGCCCGGTCGGTGTAGCTTGAAGATAAATTGATCTGCATGCACTGAAGGTATAGAAAATAACCGATCGGGCCGCCGTATGCAAACGGTCGAGCAATCACCGATCGTATATACATTAATCCTTCCCGCTCGCAGGCGGTTAAGTAAATATTTACAAACATAGGAATTTAATTACAAACGACGACCGGGACCTACACGCAGGTCAAGCCCCCTCTTCGTCCAAAGATTACAAAAAAGAGGCTTAATGCCTAAACATAACGAGGTGCTCGGAATTCCAAGTCCCCTCGATTACCCGACCAGTTGTCGTCTCCAGTCGGTATGTACCCGACCGTATGATCGCACTGATGATGTACGACCCTTCCCAGTTTTGAGCCAATTTTCCGCCCTCCAAAGGCTGACTGGCCTCCCTTCGTCGTAGAACATAATCTCCAACCTGAAAATAACGAGGGTTGACCCGAACATCTTTAGAACTCTTAACTCGCTTCTGATACTCGGCCATACGTCGAGCGGCTAGCTCTCTTTTTTCTTCGATCCCATCGAGATCCACCGCCATAGCATGTTCATTCTCCTCGGCATTGTAGGTTCTTTCTCGATCGGTCGGGATCCAAGCCTCGATCGGGAGTCGGGCTTCAGCTCCGTAAACCAGGGCGAAAGGGGTCTCCAAAGTAGCTTCCCTCGGGGTCGTCCGGTAAGTCCAAAGGACATATGGCAACTCATCGGCCCAACTACGACCGGCCGAGTGTAACTTCTTTTTCAGACCTTCCAAAATCGTCCGGTTCGCGTTCTCTACTTGACCGTTTCCCTGCGGGTAAGCCACCGACGACCGCACGTGAGTTGTCCCGATCGTGGCCAAAAAGTTCTGGAAATATTGGCTTACAAATTGGCGGCCGTTGTCGCTGATGAGATGCACGGGCACACCAAAGCGGGAAACCACATTGCGCCAAAGAAAGCGAGCACATTGCTGAGAGGTAATCGTGGCTAAGGGCTCGACTTCTATCCACTTGGAGAAGTAATCAATGGCGACGATCACGAACTTTCTCCGACCAGAGAGCTGAGGGAAGGGGCCCAAGATGTCTACCCCCCACCTAGCGAAAGGAATTGCGGTCGTGACCGGCTGATAAAAGGTCGCCGGTCGTCCAGGCATCCGGGCGTACAGTTGGCACGTCTCACATTCCCGAGCTAACTTTTCACAGTCTAGCTGGAGGGACGGCCAATAGTACCCGATCAGCATGATACGACGGGCCAGGGATCGGCCTCCTTGATGTGAAGAGCAAATTCCCGAGTGCAGTTCCTTCATAACTATATCGGCCTCAAAGGCATTTTCAAAAAAAAAAAAAATATCGGCCTCAAAGGCGGTCAAGCAACGCATGAGGGGGCCTCCATACGATCGCCGATATAGACGACCGTCCAAGACTTGGAACCTTGGGGCTCTAAGCTTGGCCTTCCGAGCACGCTGTGGGTCGTCTGGGAGGCGACCGTGCTCGAGGTACTCCTTCAGATCGGTGATCCAATTGTCATCTACCGGTTGGATGGGATTGACCGGTAGCCGGTGAATACTGTGCCTCGGGATCACCAAGATCCGAGCTATCTTCGACATGTGTTCCGGGGCGTCTTGAGCTAATTTGGATAAGATATCTGCATCGACGTTATCCAATCGAGGTATGTGCCAGACGGTATATCCCCGGAATTGAGCGAGCTTCTCCATGGCAAGGTCTCGGTATAACTGCAAACGCTCACCATTGACTTCATAATCTCCGAGAACTTGGCCAACCACGAGGGCGAAATCGGTTTGAGCCCGGATGTATTCAGCCCCCAAGTCCCGAGCGCACTGTAAGCCGTTAATGAACGCTTCGTACTCGGCTTCGTTGTTGGTCGGGTGGAACTGGTACATGAGAGCAAAATAGACCTTGAATCCTTCCGGGCTCGTGACCACCACTCCTCCTCCTGCCCCTTTCTTGCTACTTGACCCATCTGTAGCCAGCGACCACCACTCAGCCTCGGGATCCGCAACCTCAGGAGGCCGGGTATCCCGGGCGGTGCACTCAACCAAGAAGTCCGCAAGAGCTTGACCTTTAATAGCCGGTCTCGGTCGGTATTCGATCGCGTACTGGGTCAACATTAACGCCCATTTGACTAGGCGACCTGATGATGAAGCAGTTCGGAGGACTGGCCCGATCGGCTGATCGGTCAACACGCGAATTGCTCGACCTTGGAAGTAGGGAGCCAACTTCTTCGCGGCAATGTATAAGGCGTAGACGACCTTCTCTAGCCGGGAGTACCGGAGCTCGGGACTATGTAGCGCGTGGCTTACATAGTACACCGGTCGCTGGACCCCTTCCAGATCGGTTCGGCACAACACTGCGCTTACTGCACGATCGGACACAGCGAGGTACACGTCTAGCTCTTCTCCAAGCTCAGGCTTTGAGAGCACGATCGGTGACATGAGATATTCCTTCAGCTCATCAAAAGCCGCTCGGCATTCTTCGTCCCAGACGAATCCATTAACCTTCCGCAATACCTTGAAGAAAGGTAAAGCGCGCTCGGCTAGCTTGGAGAGGAACCGGCTGAGGGCTGCCAACCGACCAGTCAATTGCTGGACTTCCCGAACGGTGGAAGGTGGCTGCATGTCCAGAATCGCTTTTACTTTGGCCGGGTTAGGCTCGATTCCTCTCTTGGTCATCATATAGCCGAGGAACTTGCCGGTCTGAACCGCGAATGTGCACTTGGTCGGGTTCAGCCGCAACTGGTACTTCCTCATGATATGGAAGCACTCCCGGAGGTCCCGAGTGTGGTCGGACCGGTCCTGACTCTTGACCAGCATATCATCGATGTAAGCTTCCATCGTTCGGCCCAGTAGGTCGGCAAAGAGCATGTTGACCATCCTCTGGTAGGTCGCTCCTGCGTTCCGGAGGCCGAACGGCATCACTCGGTAACAATACAGCCCATCCGGGGTCACGAAGGCTGTCTTGCTCTCGTCTTCATGGTGTATCATGATCTGATGGTACCCCTTGAAGGCATCCATGAAGCTCATTAATTCGGCCCCGGCCGTCTCGTCGACCATCTGGTGAATGCTCGGTAGAGGATACGGGTCAAGCGGACAGGCCTTGTTGAGGTCCGTAAAATCGATGCACATCCTCCATGCTGGGGGCTTAGGAACAAGAACGATATTTGCCACCCACTCGGGATAGACCACCGGACGGATGTGCTCGATCGCCGCCATCTTTTTGACTTCTTCTCTGACAAACTCGCGGCGATCGGAGGAAAGGTGTCGTGTCTTCTGCACGACCGGCTTTGCTGCGGGATCGACGGCTAACTTGTGACAGATGACCGACCGATCGATTCCGGGCATGTCTTCGGGCCCCCACGCAAAGATATCAGCATACTCCCGGAGTATGGCCAAAACTTCCGCTCGAAGCTCGGGGGTGAGGGCTCGGCCAATCTTGATCTTCCTATCCGGGCGATCCTCGGATAGGGGAACTTCTTCTATTTCTTCGGAAGGCTCAGGCTGCTCCTTCCGTTCCTTAGCCTCCTCTTTGGCTATGGTGTTCACCCGGGAAGATGGACCGGAGTCACGTCTATTGACCGCTCGGGTGTAACACTTCCGGGCGGATTGGACATCGCCACGGACCACGCCGACCCCGTTAGGGGTGGGGAATTTCATGCACAGGTGGGGCATAGAAATTATCCCACCGATCTTCATGATGGCGGGTCGGCCCAAGATAATGTTGTGGACGCAATGGAGGTTGACCACAACAAATTCTAGCTCCGTTTGGATCGACTTTGGAGGTGTGCCGATCTCGACCGGGAGCGTTATTTTTCCCTCGGGGTAAATAAGAGCCCCGGTAAATCCTGACAGTGGTACACCGACCGGAGTCAGCTCCTTCCTGTCGAGGCCAAGCTTCTCAAACACGTCCAAGTATAGGACGTTCACACTGCTGCCCGTGTCAACCATAACCCTCTGGACGTCTGTCCCCTTAACGTCAATCGTGACCACGAGCGCCTCCATGCCGTGGTCGTTGCTGGTAGGTTGGTCCTCGAGGGTGAAGGTTATGGGTTCCATCTTCTGCCTCTTCCCGGTCTCCCGGGAATCCACTACTGCGACCGGGCAATTAGTCCGCGGTCGGGAAGCATCTTCCAGCCCACCAAAAATGACGTGGATGGTAGGCTTTCCGGACGGGCGGCTACCGGACGGAGGGTCAGGGTCCCGTCGGTCATCATGATGATCGTCCCTTCGATCATCTCTTCGGTCTTGACCTGACCGATCGGAGCGGTGATGAGAACGCCTATGATATCTCCGATCGGTATTCTTCTTGTTGTCCTCTCTCTTCCCCACACACTTGTCCAATTTTCCCAGGTTGAGCAGATCTTCCAACAATTGGCGCAAGTGGGTACACTCCTCGGTATCATGCCCGGCGCATCGATGGTAAGCACAGTGCTTACTCTTGTCAGGGCCGTCTCGATCGGGATGGGGGAGTTTGATGAGATTGCAGGACTGGGCGTACTGCATGGCCTCCGCTGCGGACCGGTTCAAGGCCGTAAACTCGCCAGGCCTGGTGCGGGATCGGGGATTGTCATCTCCCGACCGATGCTCCGCCCGGCCGGCCGGCTTACGGGACGAAGAGCCGACCTCCTGCAAGCGCTTTACGGCGTTCGCCTCGCCGGCGTTGGCGTAATCTGTGACCCTCCGAAGGGCCTCCTCGTAACTGGTCGGGGGGTGTAGGATGAAGTCCTGATACAAATGCCCCGCCCGGAGAGATATGTGAAGCATGTGGGTGGCGGTCGCATCGTCCATCGGCTCGACCTCCCCGACCGCTGCTTTCCATTTGATGAGGAAATCGGTCAAGCTTTCCCCTTCTAGCTGCTTGGCCTTCTCGAGATACATGTAGGACTTCCTCACCACTTTGGAAGTAATGAACTTCCTCACAAATTTGATCGCCAGGGTCTCAAATTTATCGATAGACCCCGGTTGCAGGGTACGGAACCATTCTGCCGCCCGACCGGTGAGGGTCGAATAGAAGGCCCTGCACATCACGGCGTCTGAAACGCCCTTCAGCATCATGTTGCTAAAAAAATCATTCACGTGGGCCTCAGGGTCCGCCCGTCCGTCATAACTCTTCTCTCCAGAGACCTTTAAGTCAAGCGGGTAAGGCTGGGTCATCACCGCTGCTGTGAAAGGCGTCTGGTGCAGGGTCGATTGGTTGACCGGGGGTGTGGCAGGGTACGCATTCCTGAGCTGCGCAACTTCCGCCTGGAGGTTATAGAGCAATCCTCGGGTTTCGTTGAGCTCGGCGGCTTGAGCAGCTTGGGCTGTATCCCGAGCACGTCGCCGTCGGTGAGATCTCGACCCGCTATACCCAGATGAAGCCTCCTGACTAGCCTCCTGCATCTGTACGTCTTCTTGCCCGCGGTTCGAGTCTTGGGGTCCCAAACGCTGGCGCATCTCCGGTCGAAGACGATCGAAAGCTACCGCTCGGGCAACTTCTTTAGGGTCCTCCGCTTGGACGGCCTGAGCTGGTGCCTCCATCGCATCAGCACCCCCCGACCCCAACCGCGAATGAGCCGAGCGTCGAGCCCGGGATGCGGACTGACGCTGCGGCTCTACCTGTGCGGTCGGTTGTACTGGAGGGGCGGCGGCTGGAGCTGTATAAGCTGGCGTATATGGTGGATAACCAACCGGGGGAGTGTAGCACATCGGTTGGCCTGGCCAATACCCGTACGGTGGAGGTGGGACCGGGTATGGATACTGGGCGGGATACATCATCGGCTGCTGCTGGTATGGCAGACCGGGTGTTGGGTATCCCGGTTGTATGTAATTCACCGGCTGCTGGGCGGCCGGGTATGCATTTGATGGATGCGGTGGTGAGAGGTTGAGGTTGAGGTCCATTGTCTGACCCTGCTGTTGGGTAGCATAGTGGTCGGAGGAGCTCGCCGCATCCGCCTGGTCGTCGGCAAAGTTGTTGTGTGCCCACGGATACATGTTGATATAGAGACCGGGTGCTCATCAAGACGTTGGTTTCTTGCACGGGTCCCCACAGACGGCGCCAAAATGATATTGCTAATTATACGTAAGCAATATGTAGTAACACGAGACCAATTAAAGCAAGTAAATAACTTTATTGATCACAATAGAGGCCCTAAGTACAATCTACTTGGTTGCTCTGAGTACCGACTGACTGCGGTCGGGATTCTCTAACAACAACCTATCGATCGTCCAAAAGTCCCCTACACTGTAGCTACTGTGGGTATTTATAGCCGCTATGCCGGGGACAGGATTCCAGCCGTTCGGCATGTCCTCCACGTAGCCACCACGTGTCGTCCTCCCGGGTGCCCTGTCTGTCGTCGTAGAGAATCGCCATGTGTCTTTCGTCAGCTCTCTCGCCAAAGGGCTACCGCTCGGCGGTCGACACCGTCGCTCGGGCAACTCCCGGTCGGCCCCCGACCGGGTTCTTCTCAAGGAGCCCGACCTGTTACCTGCAAAGACAAAGAGAAAAAGACAAAGGCTTCTCGGTCGTGGTGAAGCTATGTCGGTCGGGATATTCCCTACCAAATAATAATAATAATAATAATAATAATAATAATAATCATCATCATCATCATCATCATCATCATCATCATCATCATCATCATCATAATAATAATAATAATAATAATTGTTTTAAAAAAATAAAAAATAAACAAAATATAATTAAGTCAATCATATTAACTACTTGGGGGATTTATTGACAACAAGAGTATTCAAATCACACAACAATTGAAGTGGGAAACTATCTCGCAATGTCTTTGTTTGGCAATCAGCAAGCTCTTCAATATTAGTATATATTTAATATTTTATGCCATAATTTTTATTTTCTCTCCCTTATGTCCCGTATTTGGTTTCAACCATACTTATACAATTATTTTATTGACAATTATAATAAATCTTGACTATATTATTTTGCATTTGTAATCTTAGAATTGCCTATTTAAATACGCAAATTTAACATTCAATTATCTATGCATGAACAATTTCAATATAATCTTGTCTTAATATACTTTAAAGTACTTATTTTAAAAAAAAATATTGGGCATTATCCCAATCGCGCAATGCGCGAAAAAAACTAATATATATATATGCATGGTGGGTAAAGTGACGGACCGGTCATGGCCGTCCCGTCACGTGGCATCATTGAAGCATTGCTACTACTATTGCCATTGATGGACAGTCATGGGTCATCCTGCTCTTCCCCATAACTATTTTTAGAATGCACAGGTTTACAAGTCTAAGATGAGGAATAGATGTCTGCCCCAAAATGAAATCTCGCGCATTTAATATCCTCGCGATGAACTGGGATTTCTTTATGGCGACAAAAACAGCAATAATTCTATAAGTATGTATATTGGATAAATTATCTATGCAATATTGCAAAAATCTAGATCCCAAATCATAGAAGTAATGTATGACATGCACACTGTGTTGGTAATGGATGACAAATGCTTGTGGGAGATACAGACTAAAAGTTGACTATAAATTTTTACAAGCTGTAGTGTTACATTCACAACAAAAAATTATTTACAGATTACAAGTAGTTAATGAATAAATTTTTGTTTTTAAGAAAGAAATGTTGTGGGGTGGCTCCGTTTACATGACTTTGACATTTCTTACTATATCTCCATGCAACTTGAATGCACCTTGCTACACGATCTCTCCGATAAAGGAGATGCATACTTGCATATATAGTATAATAAGATGGTGTTGCGTGAGGAACCACCAACCCCACATCCCACCGGTTTATATATAGTATAAGATAACACATTATATTTTAAGTAAATGGGATCACTAAGAAAAAATTAAGATAGATAGATGAAACAAGAGGATTACGATTCTAACACTTTTTTTTTTTTTTAACAATCTGACACCTTTGTTAAACCTTAATAATATACTGTATTTCATAAGATCAAGCTCATTCAAGAAACCAAGAGATTTAATGTTAATTATTTTGTTACGTTCATCTGAAAATTAAAGATGGAGGCAGGTTTCTTATTGTGACCAACTAAAGATGGCTGGAAACTGTATGATTTTGAAAAATGTCCCATGCAGATGCACTCGAGATTTGTTATAATGAGTGAATATAAACCTTATGACATAAGTGGATCTAGAAATTGTTCTGAGTGAGGGCAAAGTTCAAATGAATTTAAAAATATCAATTTTAAGTTCATATAAATTAACTTAAATAGTCAAATAGCTTATGGTTTGATGACACTTCCCATAAGGAAGGTCTTAAGTTCGAACATCGTCCCAATGAAGGGTCGGCATTCTCTGATTGGTTGTATAATCTGAACATTCAGCTGCATCTTTCATCATTTTCTGTATCTCTTGGGTTAGCCCAGCGTGAAGTTGCTGCAACCAATGGGCTTTTAGCAGCCCTGTGTGTGGTTTGAAACAATTAATAGAGGTTGTTAGTTGCTGGGCCTGTGGTGCTTGTCCTTCCTGTTCTGGTTGAAGAGTATTCCGTGTCTCTGCTTCTGTAACAGCAGGTGCCAAGAAGTCATTACCCCTATATAGTCCTTATTGTGAGATAAGAGTGTTCCTCCCAGTCAACACCTCATCAGCAAGAAATGGATCTTGAAGACATTTTCCAGACTCTGATAAATCCTATAAAAATAGATAACTTCATTTAATAATTAAAAAAAAAAAAAAGTTATTGCTTCAATGATATGTACCACCCATTTTAATTCTCTCTCTCTCTAATCTATGCAGGTCTTATTTGTAAGGTCAGGGGAGTTCACTTTCAGATTAACCTTGAGTTCTTCTGCCATCCTTTCATTGCACGTATTATGCACACCACGTTTAATTTGATGCCAATCTTTGCAATAGCATTTCTTTCCCATAGATTCACCATTGCAGCTCTCGGTTTCTTCCTGATGGATTATGCAAAATAAAATGTGTCTCTCAAATTCTGTCTAATGCCAAAAGGGAGACGTCTAAAAGGAGATTTATATCCAGGAATGACATCAGAACAATAAATCTGCATCAACGGGAAGAGGATAACGATCATTCCAATCTTCAATCCATCTTAAAGAAGATTGACCTCACTTAAATCCATCTTTTCTTCTTCTGTTAGACTATTCAAATAAGACTTTGATGCTCCCTCCATCTACTCCATTCAAGTATTTAATTCCACTGTTATCCATCAAATCTTGACACGGTTCTAATGTATCCAAATTACCTTGATTTTGTTTAACAAATGATATTACACAATCAAATGCATATAAATGATAGTCTTCTGTATAGCACTATATATTCAACTGCCTGATCTCCAAATCACTAATCCTCCTGTTTTAGCCTCACCAACTGGAAAGCATAACCAAAACATTCATCAATCATCTTATAACTGGAAGATTCTGCATGGAAAATATAGTGCTATTTTCCTAACTGGAAGATGTTCAGTTCCGATCCATCTTTGACCAATTAATTGATTTTGGTCACCAAATTTTTTAAACAAGTATTAAGTAATTTGGGGTTGTTTAGTGTATTTCATTTTCCAAACTCATTTTGATTGTATTTTACTAAAATCGTATTTAGATACAATTCGAGTACCTAGAATAAAATTCAGATATTACTCTATCTGAACTACCTAATCTAACTTCCATCCCTAGTAAATTTTGTTGAGATGGATTTTTGCTGTCTGCACGACTTAGACGCTTCTTTCTATATCTCCATGCAACTTGAATGCAACGTGCTGCCAGGGCTCGCCAATAAGGAGATTCATACCTACACCACAAATTAAATTAAATTAATGTGATGATTAAGCTAGGGAAAGTAATTAATTTGGATCAGATAGATAGATGTTACGATGAGATGAGAGGTAGATAGCATTTAAAGAATACATACCTTATGGCACCCTGAACACGGGTGTTCCTCAAGAATCTTGCAAACAGAGAAATGACTTCTTCAAGATCTGCTTCTCGCAATATAAATGCTTCAACATTGCTTAGGCACTTTACAATCCTGTTACTAAGTAGCCTGTGTCCACCTGGAATCTTCATCTTTATTCCATCTGGATGGGATGATAAAAGAAAAAAACAGTACAATTTTAATTTATTACGAAAGTTAGATTCCTGTAGAAAAGAAAAGAAAAGATTTGCAATAATAATAATAATATATAATTTGACACCTATACTAGATACATATATACCTTTATTTACAGAAGAGGAATGTTCTAGGCACCATGTGAGGAGCTCTTCCCCACAAGCATCCCCTTCAGACAACATGGCCACGTTTCCATCTTCTCCTGTGCTTTCCATCTTTCCCCGGATGATGAAAACCATCTTGTCAATAAGACCACCTCGGTAGAAAACTTTGCTTCCTTCTATATACGTTGTTAGTCTTAACCTTTCACAAATAGCATCTAAGACTAGCTCATCTACAAGTGCAAAAATGCGGACCTGCATGCAAATATATATTCAACACATATATACTAGTAGTAGCTAGCTAGTAAGTAAGTCATACAAGTTTGGAGATATATATATGCATCCAATTAAAAGCAATCTATATATAATGAACTCAAGCGAATTGAACAGAAGATAATGAAGGTCGGTTCAATATATATATATATATATATATATATATATATATATATATATATATAATTCGTTCACCTTCTTGATAAATTTAAAAAGATGCCTTCTTATATCTCTTTGTACGTCTTCAGGTAGGTTCTCCAACAACATTTCTTCATTCACCCCTCTGGTAGCTGCCCATGTATAGCGTTCAGCTAGTCGTACTCGCCTACAGTACCGAAACCAAAGGATCGGATGAAGATTATTGAAGATTTTTCTGCCACAGCTCAAAGCTCATGTTTTGAAATGCATTCAATCAACTACAAACGTAACTACACTTTAACATAACATGCACGAACAAATTAAAGAAAAAGGCAGCTAGTGGTGGAAGAGCAGAAGATTCAAAAAGAAAACTTAGAAAGGGTACCTTCTTAATCCCTCTGGCAAGCGCCGGTGGCTCATCCACTTCTCAACATCGCGACGCCTCATTGACATTTCCAACTGCCTAAACATGCAGAATAACATACATACATATATAATTCTACTAATTAATGTGAAGTTACGTTCAAAGAATCATAAAGCTAGCTAGCTAGCTAGGTGAGATCGAATTGAAGACATGCATGATCGAAACTACAAGCAGTTTGTCTACAATATAATGCATGGCATTCAAAGTAACACTTGTACCTGCTACCAAGAGACTGTAGAAAGTTTTGCATATTTCCAATGAGCATAGCAAACAGTAAGAGACCTAGTCCAATAATGGCCATGGTGAAAAGAATTTCCCACTCGAAGTAACTTGGAACTAGATTCCCAGCAAGCGTACTTATTTGCTAACCACGCACCAACAAATAATTATATCAGATGTATATATAATTAAGAAATGCATTTACCATATATTTACACCAAAACTAAAATTTTCAATGCTCGCTTTACCACCACACCACACAAACAATATATATAATAAATAATAAAAAGCAATGATAGATGAAGACAATTTATGAAGATTGAATACCTGGAAGCCCCAAAACAGTGAG
Organism: Ipomoea nil; assembly: GCF_001879475.1. Classification (NCBI taxonomy): domain Eukaryota; kingdom Viridiplantae; phylum Streptophyta; class Magnoliopsida; order Solanales; family Convolvulaceae; genus Ipomoea; species Ipomoea nil. Next base: position 204,013 of record NW_017619768.1, read on the forward strand.
TATATATATCTCGTAAATAAACTATGCTTTGTTGTGAGGTTGACTGCTTGCTCATATATTCCATAGTCAAAACCATTAGTACTAAAACAAGCAATTGAATTTGTATCATTCTTCCATTGATTCCATGCTGGATCTGATGAGAATTTACTGTAATCATTGCCGTGCCCACAGTCAATGAATTCCCTGCACCTTCCTATTTCAGAAGTATGACAGGCATCACGAAGACATTGATTCACCCTCTGCAGGATCAGTAGGAAAAAGAAAAATAAGGACAGAGCTGAAGGAAGGCCGCCTATACATTGAAGATATGGTTTTAAAGTACATTTTCCAATTATACTGCATGCATATAATTAGTTCCAAGAGAGAATTTCAATGATTATGAAGTAAGTGCTTCATAAACTTTTTTGCCCTGGCCTGGGTTATCCAAGTAGCTTATGTAAACCTCAGCAAACTAAAGTCATGGAACCAAAATCTAAAAATTATCTAAATTAGTTTCATACCTGTAAGCCAAAAAGATACCAACATGACCCCACCACATGGCTAGACAGCATAAATGTTAGAAGATTTGTCACAAAGTTAGCCCATGCTGACTCGAATATGAAGCCACTTGAAGACTGGCCTCTGAGAACAGGAAGAAACCGCCATAATCTAGGTACATACTGAACCAAAATTGCTGCTCGTAAAAGGTTTTTGGCATTATTTGCACCAGATGATCCCATTGAATCAGGTAAAATCAACAATATAATGATCTGTAGATGTGAAATGCACAAAATCAGTAGCTCATATATAAATAATCCATTATTAGCTCAACAATGAAGTCAAAGACGTACTCAACGTCAAATGTATATTATTACCTGAGGCAATGGCAATACAACAAATAAGTCAATCAAAAAAAATCCTTTAAGATAATTGACAGCAATCTTTTTGGGGTGATCAACTAAGTCACCCGCTCCAACGACCCTGGATTCAGGAGCAATATAAGCCAACCGGAACTGCAAAATTGGAATTAGACATGATCGATAGTGTAATGATTAGATTGATTAAGCCAACTGAATGTGTCTTTAATTTGCACAAAGTTTGGCCAGAAATTTTGTGAAGGAGACAGTACAGTTTATCTAGAAGTATCAACTAAGATCTTGATGAGCCACTAATCAGAAATGCAACAGCAGATGCTCTAAAGATAAAAGGAAGCAGTGACAGCATTATAATAATAATAATAATAATAGCAATACATGTTCGACAAATATAATGCCTCTGATATGAACTGTGTGAGGAGAATAGTCACCTGAAGTAGCATGTGTATTAAGTATATGAAATCAGTCAAGCTCCTCAAAATCACAATTGTGGTTGTCAAGGGCCAGTTCAGTACAATGCATTTGTTATCCTATAACAAAAGTAGAAAGGCAAACAAAACATCATAAAACACATGTAGTGTGCCCGCAGTTAAGAATAGGGGAAAAAAACATAATGGATACTAAGTGCCAAATCTTGATTGGTCATAGAGGGAAATTCAAAACATACAAAACACACAAAAGAAAGGCAGGTATGCTAAACAAATTGAAAAACACGTGTGCACGTAAGAACATTACAAATACTAGTGCCAAATTTTTAATTGGTCAAAAAAGGCAATTAAGAACTCTCAAAATTGTTCATAGAATGCTAAATACAATTATACAAATCAGTTCTTGGCTTTCTGTTAGACCATAAATTCATCAGTGTTGAGCTTGATTTTATCTACCTATGGTTCACATATATTTACTCTAGCATCACATACCATGTTGTAGAAATTAAAAACACAGATACAAATTGGTACGGTGCTTTTTTATTTCGGATTTTGATTAGTGTCTTATGGTAATTGACTTCTAAGTTATAACTAAACAGAGTGCTTTAATGTTGGGAGTTCACTAGATTCATCTGTCATGTGAAATATATTGCAATAAATACTTACACGAGCCAATATTTATATATGTAATGTTTTATATGTCACTATCTTCCTTTTAGGAAAGCTTGCATCATCAACATTTTGCATATCATTCTAAGTTATATTTAGAAAACTCTGCTAACAATTAGATACATGCTAAATATCATTTTTCACCTCATAAAAGCAAATGTCTAGATAGAGATTCTAAATGCAATATGCATATATGTAATTCAGTTGAACTGCAAGAGCTATCTAAGACAACCACAGTTAAGTGAGTACCTGATTCACAGTCAGCAAAAAGAAGAACAAGGGATCAATAAAAACTGCAAATGAACATGAGAAGACAAAGAATTTGTTCCACCGCTGCACCACTTTAGCATGTGGATTCATGACACCTGGAAGGCATGACCACAAGAAAGAACAGCTTCTCTTTGCCCAACCTTTTGCATCTCCATATATCATATTATGGAACTGCATGGAGTCACATTCATTAAATGCAAACAACTAGGGCACGGTAACTAGGACACAATTTTTGTGGAAGAGGATGACAACGAGCATTGACCGCCTAAGTAGATAAAAGAGCGAGCGCCGAGCATAAGCATACCTTGTGATCAAATATCTCTGGTGACTCAGATAACTTTTTCCCCTGTGCTTTTAATATGTCAATGGTTGGGCATGTTGTGCAGTATGGATCATTGCACACTCCCAATCGCCCTGATCTCAAGAGATGTTCATTTTTCTGTGCATAATCATAATCTTCCCAATCATTTGATTCCCTTATAGCAGTGGAAGGATATATTTCCAGTGTTTGCCTAGTTGACTTGCGTCCTAATGCTACTTGAGATGTTCTAAGGTTGTTCGTGGGTGTTTGCCCAACATACAAGGGACCACTCATCTGTATGTAAGAAGTCCGCCTTTCATTTCTCAGAGGACCAGTAAATCCAAAATGATTATTATTTTCAGTATCATACGAGTTTGCAGGAATAGACAGTGATCTCCTTGCCCTATAGGAAAATCTCCTATATCCAGATTCATCAGCCTGTGAATCTGTGGCTGATAACATTGGTACTACATCTCTTTCATAAGCAGCCATTTTCAGGCAGTTGATCGAGCTGTAAACAGATGTTTTTTATTATAAATAAAATAAAGGAACTAACAAATTGCTGAATGAAAATGTTCAAAGTTGAGCATCAGAACAGTATTATGATTTATATATGAGTACGAATGTATCTTGAGTATGAACCAAAAAAAAAAAAAACATTTTAAAAAAATTACCACCAAACGTACTTTACGTAAAATTGCGTCAAGAAAACGCTACTCTCTCTCTCCCCTCAGAATCTCTGCGACTCTCAAGCTAAGCAAGGTTCTTGAATTGATGATTGCCAGAAGAAACTAAAAACTACAAATTCAACATACAGTTACGAAAAGTTAATCAAAAACTTGGCATGACATGACATGAATATTAAGAAAAAGAACAAATGTAGAGTATGATTGAAAATAATAACCTGCATGCTTTAATTTGAAGTAGAATTGAAGAATGAGTGGAATAGCAGTGGTGGAGAATCTGAATGGCTCCGATAGATCCCTCACCAGCCACTGATAGATAGATGAAGATCAGAAGGTGTAGTATAGAGAGCGAGAGAGATTTAATCCCAAATTACAAAGAGCGGAGGGAATGAGGATATCGATGAGCATGAGCTAACTCCTTCAAACTTTAAAGAACTGGATCGAATGGCCAGCTGACTGCTGACTGAAGAATAGCAGTAAAAATTATACTCCGTAGAATATATATGCTCCTGCGTTACACACCACTATGATATATATAGTACGATTCGATGGTCACCAAAAACATTTGACTGAAGAAATGTCCATGTTCAGAGGATCAGTAGCTTTTTGGGGGAGTTTGACAAATCTATTCACTTTAGTTGTTTTCAAAAAAAAAAAAAATTCACTTTAGTTTTTCCCCACGTGACGATTGGGTGTGGGGGAGTCTTTGAATACTATATATATTTTTGAGTTTTTGACTGAGATATGAATAGGTATTAGATTTTTTTTGGACATTAAGGAAAAATTGAGTTTGGAAAATGCGATTGTGCTGAAAACCGCATTTTCTAAACTCGGTTTTATTAAATGCCAATGTCAACTACAGTCGCATTTTCTAAATGCGACTGTAATATAATATACACAACAACAAATGCGGTTGTATATAAAGCAAATTCGCATTTGGGAAATGCATTTCTCGTATTATACGAGAAACGCAGTTTCCAAATGCGGATTTGCTACTGACAGACCGCATTAGTCAGTGTATGACTGACGTGATCGGTCACGTCAGTTATATTTATTTATTTTTTCAGCTAATTTTTTTTTTTTTAATTTTCATGTTTCTTACAAATAAAAGGAGGTGTTATCCATGACTATCAAGCACACAACTCGATGTACAGGTTGCTGCTATAAGAGTACTTTACTACCTTTCTTCTCATTCCTTCAAGTCTTGACATGAATGGTATAGTTAATGAAAGACGAAGAATTCAAAAACTTAAGAAAACTTTTTGGAAGAAAATAGATAACTCCAATTATTTCACTATGTTGACATGCTCATACAAGATTGGAGTTTGACAAATTTCTTTCCATGAAAAACCAATAGCTTTGTAATTTACCAAGCGACCGGCACATCAAGCAATGACCTGTCACGTCAGTCATATACCGACTGACGCGGCCCGTCAGTAGCAAATTCGCATTTGGGAAATGCGTTTCTCGTATAATACCAGAAACACATTTTCCAAATGCGGATTTGCTTTATACTACAGCCGCATTTGGGAAATGCGACTGTAGTTGACGTTGACATTTAATAAAACCGAGTTTGGAAAATGCGATTTTCAGCACAACCGCATTTCCCAAACTCGATTTTCCCTTGACTGTCAAAAAAAAGTCTCATGCTATTCTTGTCAATCACCCATGGCCCATTTCTATTTTAGTCAAAAACCCTATATTTTCATGGTCTGAGTTGTCTTCTGAATTTTTGGGACTGATAGAATATATACTCCGGGTCCGAGTTCTCGTTTTATAGTTGGGTCAAGGTCAAGCGGTCCAGGTCTCGGTCTACGGGTCGAAATCAAAAGTAACGGGTCAAACTCGTCATCCTTGTGCCTATAAAAAAGGCATGTGACCCTTCAAGTTAAGGGTCTTTTCTCCCCTTACTCCCTCTCTAGCTAAGGCTCTCTCTTCTCACTACAAACACACAAGAACAACATATGAACGAAGGAAGCCTATTTGTATCTCTTCTTCCTTGTTCATACACTTACATACATGTACATACATCCTACTACGGAAATTAGTACTATCAAAGATTGCCATAATAAATACTACTCCGTATAACTTTGGTTATATGAGTTAATTTTATTTGGAAAAATAGTATATGTACTTCTATTTTTTTTACTCCTAATATGTACTCTTTCTCACAAATTCTTGATGTTGACACATTTTTTGAGATCCACATGATAAAAATATTCAATATTTATTTGTTATGTCATGGAGTAAAAGTAAGGGAGTAGAATTTGAAAATATATGTAGTAGAACTCTTTTATTTGTCCAATGTGTTCATTGAATACTTGTGAGTAGTAGATCAAGTCCATAGTAGTGTCAAAGAAAATACAAAGAACACAAACTCTAGATTGAATTGATTCTGCGTCAGCAATGACTAGTATACCAAAATTCTTCCAGCTTAATTGCTTTGTTCCTAAGAGTTGTGTTTTAATTTTAAGCATATGCTTTTGATGGCTGTCAAAGATCATCAAAAGGAAAGCTAGGTTGGAGGTCCCCAACTTAGCTGCCCGCTCGGTTAAGTAGCTATCAAAATCAAGTTAGCAAAATTTGAATTTTTATCTCACTTTGTTTTTTATACTCAATTTGTCTAACAATTACGGAGTATTAGTAATTGCTTTAAAAAAAAATATATTAGTAATTTGTTTGCAATAAAATAAATACCTCTATTATTGATTGGACATTGTTAGTAGAGGACGGTAAATGACTAAATCCACACTATGTCTCAAGAAATAATTTTTTCTTATTGAAATACCAGCTATACCATTTGAAATGTAATGTTATAAGAAAATAAAATTGTGATTTCACTAAGAGATATATATATATATATATATATATATATATATATATATATATATTAAAGTAAAATAATTGTCATAAAAATTTTCCCTCCAAATGTGAAAACATTTATTGTATTCATATTAATTTATAAATAGATTCATGTAATTCATGTAATGTAACAATTTGAGTAAAAGAAGAATATAATATCAGTTACTATTATTATTATTATTATTATTATTATTATTATATAGACATATATATATATATATATATATATAGTAATTATTATAGTAATAACTTTTTAAATTTTTGAATAAATTTTTAATTTTTTGTATATATTTAATTATTTATATTTAAGTAATATCCAAATATTTATAAAATAAGTTTTGTTCTTAAAAATGTTATTTTATAGATTATTTAAATACCACATAATAATCATTGACGTTTTCATATATAATAAACTTTAATTTCTTAAACAACATTCAATTTCATTAAATGGTTGCAAAGGAGCATGAGTATTCATACTTTTCTAATTTTGAAATTTCATGTTGAAATTTTGAAATATCATTTATATTGTATCATGAGAAAATAAAAAATCATTTATTTATTGTATATAATTTGATTTTCTAATTTATTGTATATAGTTTGAATTGAATAAATGTCAATTTTTTCAAATCTTATATGATATCGTTTTTTTTTATTACTACCCACTATGTTACAATGTAGTATCTGTTCATAACTATCTCATGTAGTATCTAATAACACAATACTTTATAATATCTCTATCTCTATATATATTAAAGCAAAATAATTGTCACAAAAATTTTCCCTCCAAATGTGAAAACATTTATTGTATTCATATTAATTTATATATAGATTCATGTAATTCCCAAAGAATTTCCCTCCAAATGTGAAAATATTTATTGTATTCATATTAATTTATTAATAGATTCATGTAATTCCCAAAAAATTTACCTCCAAATGTGAAAACATTTATTGTACTCATATTAATTTATAAATAGATTCATGTAATTCATGTAATGTAACAATTTAAGTAAAAGTAGAATATAATATCAGTTACTTTTATTATTATTATATATATATATATATATATAGTAATTATTATTGTAATAACTTTTTAAATTTTTAAATTAATTTTTAATTTTTTGTATATATTTAATTATTTATTATTTATATCTTAATTAATATCCACATATTTATAAAATAAGATTTGTTCTTAAAAATGTTATTTTGTAGATTATTTAAATACCACATAATAATCATTGATGTTTTTATATATAATAAAATTTAATTTCGTAAACAACATTCAATTTCATTAAATGGTTGCAAATGAGCATGAGTATTCATACTTTTCTAATTTTGAAATTTCACGTTGAAATTTTGAAATATCATTTATATTTTCTCATGAGAAAATAAAAAATCCTTTATTTATTGTATATAATTTGATTTTCTAATTTATTGTATATAGTTTGAATTGAATAAATGTCAATTTTTTCAAATCTCATGTGATATCCTTTTTTTTAGTACTACCCACTATATTACAATGTAGTATCTGTTCATAAATATTTCATGTGGTATCTAATAACACAATATTTTATAATATCTATATCTCTATCTCTATCTCTATATATATTAAAGCAAAATAATTGTCACAAAAAAATTCCCTCCAAATGTGAAAACATTTATTGTATTAATATTAATTTATAAAAAGATGCATGTAATTCCCAAAAAATTTTTCTCCAAATGTGAAAACATATATTGTATTCGTATTAATTTATAAATAAATTCATGTAATACCCAAAAAATTTACCTCCGAATGTGAAAACATTTATTGTATTCATATTAATTTATAAATAGATTCATGTAATTCACGTAATGTAACAATTTAAGTAAAAGAAGAATATAATATCAGTTACTATTATATATATATATATATATATATATATATATATATATATATATATATATTATAGTAATAACTTTTTAAATTTTTGAATAAATTTTTAATTTTTTGTATATATTTAATTATTTATATCTTAATTAATATGCAAATATATATAAAATAAGCTTTGTTCTTAAAAATGTTATTTTGTAGATTATTTAAATACCACATAATAGTCATTGATGTTTTCCTATATAATAAACTTTAATTTCTTAAACAACATTCAATTTCATTAAATGGTTGCAAAGGAGCATGAGTATTAATACTTTTCTAATTTTGAAATTTCACGTTGAAATTTTGAAATATCATTTATATTTTCTCATGAAAAAATAAAAAATCCTTTATTTATTGTATATAATTTGATTTTCTAATTTATTGTATATAGTTTGAATTGAATAAATGTCAATTTTTTTCAAATCTCATGTGATATCGTTTTTTTAGTACTACCCACTATGTTACAATGTAGTATCTGTTCATAACTATCTTATGTGGTATCTAATAACACAATGCTTTATAATATCTCTATCTCTATCTCTATATCTCTATATATATTAAAGCAAAATAATTGTCACAAAAATTTTCCTTCCAAATGTGAAAACATTTATTGTATTCATATTAATATTAATTTATAAATAGATTCATGTAATTCCCACAAAAAAATTCCCTCCAAATGTGAAAACACTTAATTCATATTAATTTATAAATGGATTCGTGTAATTCATGTAATGTAACAATTTATGTAAATGAAGAATATAATATCAGTTACTATATATATATATATATATATATATATATATATATATATATATATATATAGAGTTAATTCCAGCAATGGTCCTCCGACTATATTGATTTTCCAAAATTAGTCCTTGACTTTTAATTTGGACACTAAAGGTCCCTTGACTTTCAATTTCTTTCCAATTGAGGTCCTTTCGTCATAATACGGTTAATTGAATTTTAAATGAAGGGGTAAACTCATCATTTCACCTGCCTGTGTATTATTCTTAGTATTTCTCCATTGTATACGCGATATATATGAAGATAATCTTAGTCGAAACTCTAAAATGTTCCTCGTCGTTCCCCATTTGCTGACCACTCGTGTGTGCGTTCCTCTATTATTGAGATGTTTACAAGGTATAACAGCGAAATACGAAGGGAGAAATACGAAGAATAATACATAGGCAGGTGAAAGGACGAGTTTACCCCTTCATTTAAAGTCTAATGAACCGTATTCTAACGAAAGGACCTCAATTGAAAAGAAATTGAAAGTCAAGGGACCTAAAGTGTTCAAATTAAAAGTCGGGGACTAATTTTGGAAAATCACTATAGTCGGAGGACCATTGCTGGAATTAACTCTATATATATATATATATATATATATATATATATATATATATATATATATATATATATATATTATAGTAATTATTATAGTAATTAATTTTTAAATTTTGAATAAATTTTTAATTTTTTGAATAAATTTTTAATTTTTTGTATATATTTAATTATTTATATCTTAATTAATATCCAAATATTTATAAAATAAGCTTTGTTCTTAAAAAGGTTATTTTGTAGATTATTTAAATACCACATAATAATCATTGATGTTTTCATATATAATAAACTTTAATTTCTTAAACAACATTCAATTTCATTAAATGGTTGCAAAGGAGCATGAGTATTCATATTTTTCTAATTTTGAAAGTTCACGTTGAAATTTTGAAATATCATTTATATTTTCTCATGAGAAAAATAAAAAATCCTTTATTTATTGTATATAATTTGATTTTCTAATTTATTGTATATAGTTTGAATTGAATAAATGTCAATTTTTTCGAATCTCATGTGATATCGTTTTTTTTTAGTACTACCCACTATGTTACAATGTAGTATCTGTTCATAACTATCTGTTCATAACTATCTGTCTATCACATGTGGTATCTAATAACACAATACTTTTTAATATATAATATATGTTAATAGTAAGTGATAATGTTCAATATAAAAACCAATTTAGTATTGCTAAAGAAAAATACATTTCAAAATAAATTTTCATCATTAATGTTTGATTTATCATTTTTTAAAAGAATTAATACCCAATATAGTCATCGACTATATCAGTTTTACTCACTTTATTCCTAAATGACTTTTTGTACTCAATTTAGTCATCGACTTTGATGATTTTTCACAATTTAGTCCTTTGTTAAAAATTCTGTTAATTAACGGTTAGAAATAGAGTCCTAATGAAAATTTCTCATCCTTCATCCCATTTATGATGGTTCCTTCTTCTCCCCTTTATTAAGATCCACGGATAAATGCAAATATTCGAGGACTATATTAGGTATTAACTCTTTTTAAAAATATTATCAACAATAAAGTTACTTAAATTTTATGACGTGCATCGCACGGGGGTAAAAATATATTGTTCCCACTTGATTCTTCTGGCTTATCTTAAAATAAACGCCCATTTTTACAACATATTTTCCGTGCATCGCACGGGGATAAATACTAGTATATATATATATATATATATAACTAAAATTCTCCTTCCCAAAACTTAGGGGCATTTATGTAATATTCAAATTTAATTAAAGGGATAATGAAGTGGTTCAAAAATTTCTTGATACTGTCTAGCAAATAAATTTAAAATAAAATAAAATAAATTAATACAATAAATTAATAAACTCAAAAAAATAAAAAGATTCATACAATTAATTAATTAATTGTAATTACAATTATGATTATTCTAATTAAGAAAATAAAAAATTAAGGAATTAATTGTAATAATAGTCCAGATTTCATATTAACACACTAATAATTAGTATTCTAATTAAGCTTATAATTATACATTACATTATAGAGATATTACTATTTTCCAAAATTAAGAAATTAATTAAATATATTTTAGTATAATTAATGAATTATTACTTTGCTAAAATTAGGAATTAATTGTAGTAAATTTTTGTTTTTCTTCTCACAAGTTGATGCCGATACTGTAAAGGACGATGATGATGAAGTGATTCAAAAATTTCATGATACTGTCTAGCAAATAAATTTAAAATAAAATAAAATACATTAATACAATTAATTAATAAATTCAAAAAGGTAAAAAGATTCATACAATTAATTAATTGTAATTACAACTATGATTATTCTAATTAAGAAAATAACAAATTAAGGAATTAATTGTAATAATGGTCTAGACTTCAAATTAACACACACACACACACACTATATATATATATATATATATATATATATATATATATATATATATATATGTATATATATATAAAAATCCTCCTACTTCATTTTTCTACCTAAACTTTTTTACCTAATTAATTCAATATTTTTTTGTCAAATAATTAATAAATTTTATTTGATAAGTAAATGTACAATGAAAATTAATTAAAACCTATTAATTAGTAATATTATATAATTATGGTATTTCTATTGAGTACCTATATTTATTTATATTGAGTAATGAGTAATATGGTATTCTGACAATTCTCGTATTGTTATCCCATTTTAGTCTCCAACAAATATTCAACGTGATGTTATTACCTTAATAATAATAATAATAATAATAATAATAATAATAATAATAATAATAATAATAATAATAATAATGATAATAATAATCTCTCTCTCTCTCTCTCTCTCTCTCTCTCTCTCTATATATATATATATATATATATATATATATATATATATAAAATAAAAAATTCCTCCTACTTCATTTTTCTGTCCAAACTTTTTTACTCAATTAATTAAATATTTTATTTGTCAAATAATTAATAAATCTTATTTGGTAAGCAAATATATAATGGAAATTAATTAAAACCTATTAATTAGTAATATTTCATAATTATAGTATTTCTATTGAGTACCTATATTTATTTATATTGAGTAATGAGTAATATGGTATTCTGGCAATCCTCATATTGTTATCCCATTTTAGTCTCCAACAAATATTCAACGTGATGTTATTACCTTAATAATAATAATAATAATAATAATAATAATAATAATATAATAATAATAATAATAATAATAATAATATCCCCTCTCTCTCTCTCTCTCTCTCTCTATATATATATATATATATATATATATATGTATATATATATATATATGTATATATATATAAAAATCCTCCTACTTCATTTTTCTACCTAAACTTTTTTACCTAATTAATTAAATATTTTATTTGTCAAATAATTAATAAATCTTATTTGGTAAGCAAATATATAATGGAAATTAATTAAAACCTATTAATTAGTAATATTTCATAATTATAGTATTTCTATTGAGTACCTATATTTATTTACATTGAGTAATGAGTAATCTGGTATTCTGACAATCCTCATATGGTTACCCTATTTTTAGTCTCCAACAAATATTCAACGTGATGTTATTACCTTAATAATAATAATAATAATAATAATAATAATAATAATAATAATAATAATAATAATGTTTTCATTACTTTACTTTCTATCTAACCCATTTTATTACTATTGGACACAAATATTATTTACAATTAATATATATATATATATATATATATATATATAAAATTTTAATACTAATTATTTATGTAATTTGCAATTAAAATTTAATTCTATCTATACTATTAATAAATAAAAAAAATCATCTTTTTGTGAAATTCCCACCCAAACAATAATAAATGTAAATTGTAAAAGAAAATTGATATTATTAATTAATTAAAAATATAAAAGGGTCTTAATGAAAAAGGAAACCGATCAGAAATTAGTCAAATTGAAAAAGGAAACGAATATTATTTATTAATTAACTAAAAATTATAAACATCCCTAACTGACTTAAAATAGAAAAGGAGATTATCAGATCAACGTGAAATAATATTTGATTAAGAATGTAAATTGAAAAAGGAAACTGATGTTCAAATTTAAATAATTATATATCAATCAAAATATTATTAATATATTACAACAAATATATTCCGTGCATCACACGGGCATAAATACTAATTTTTGAGTAATGATAAATTCTTAATTTTAATTTTAGATAGAGTTTTACTATGGCGACCTTCAAATTCTACTTTATTAATTTTATTACTCTATGATTTGATAAGCATGAATAAGATATTTTTATCTTGTAGATCTAGAAAAAGTTATCCACATTTAAAATTTATGAGAGGGAGTAAAATATGGAAGTACAAATAGTATTTTACGCATAAATATCCTACATTTTTTGTACATTGATTGAAATAAAATTAGTAAAAAAGGAAGGAGCCAATACGGTAGTTAATTGTGCAAAAAATGATAACGAGCAGTTTGAGCAGCAACTGCAGCTGTGTGATTTCGAGCACAAAAAATACACAGCAAAAGCTGAGCAGCCAAATTTGCTGCGATTACTCTTCGGTAGCAAACACCAAGAAGAAGGCAGCAATCATGGAGGATGCATCAAACCCTTTCCAATTTCTGACCAAGAAGCCTTATCAGCCTCCTACTTGGGCTTCTTCTCTCAGCCCCGTCCCCTCTGACGTCTTTTCCCTCGGAAACGTAAGAAAATCTTCTCTCTGCATCTGTATATATAATCTATATATACATCGCTGCATTATGTTCAGTATATGTGATTGAATTGCTGATGATATTTGCTCCATGTCTAGTTTCCTACTCCAATTCACATATGGAACTTGCCCAATCTGCCTACAAACACCGAGGTCTGGTTGAAGGTAAATCAATCAATTAAAATTTTTTCTTCTTTGAGACTTTCTGTGTTCTGCTTAATTTATGTATAATTCAGTTATGCTTTTCACAGTTTTGACTAATCAATTCAATTCTGACATAAAAGAAATTTGTATCTATAGCGTGATGATCTTTCAGGAATGCAGTTGAGTGGTAACAAGGTGAGGAAACTGGAATTCTTGATGGCAGATGCTGTGGCACAGGGAGCAGACTGCATTATCACTTTAGGCGGCATTCAAAGTAATCATTGCCGTGCTACTGCTGTTGCTGCCAAGTATTTGAACCTTGACTGTTATCTTATACTGCGAACTTCCAAGGTATGTGACAAATAGTTTGTTACTTTTTCTTTTAATGCATGTGTTTTGGAAACTCTTTGTGCCTTTATTTGTAACTTCTGTGTACATAATTGCAGGTCCTTGTGGATAAAGATCCAGGATTGACAGGGAATCTCCTTGTTGAGCGCTTAGTTGGAGCTCACATTGATCTTGTTTCAAAAGAAGAATATGCAAAAGTTGGCAGTGTGGTATGTATCTTTTCATTCCTCTCCTTTACTTGTGGAATACCTACCATTTTACATCAAGAAGAGCAATTCAACCACAGGAAGCAACATTGTAATACAGTCCAAAACACCATCTAATTTGAATCTGTCTAAAAAAGTTTTGAACAAAAAAATATTCTCCTTGTAACCAGAAAATCAAAGTAGACATAAACTGATCCTTAAACTTCTCAAAACATGGTTGAAGAATGAAAAAAACAAACTTTATTGCATCCATTTGAACTTATCTTCGTAAAAATATATTGATGTGCTAGGTTATTGCTGGTTGTAATAGTGATTTTTGTTTTATTTCAGGCTCTTGCTAACATATTGAAAGAAAAATTGTTGCACGAAGGGAGAAAGCCCTATGTCATACCTGTTGGAGGATCCAATTCTTTAGGAACTTGGTGAGGTTCTTCTTTTCGTTTCTGCAAACTCTGAGAGAATTTTACAACTAAAAATAAATAAAAGGACACCATTTTACTGAATTTACTATTAACAGGATCTTGCTACTTTTCAAGTTCTATTTTTTTTTTTTTATGATCAATATAACACACTTCCATTTCAGGGGCTATATTGAAGCTATTAGAGAGATTGAACAGCAGCTTCAGGATACCGCTTTTGAACAAAAATTTGATGACATAGTAGTAGCATGTGGCAGGTTGTCTTTCTTATCTCCTTCATTTTATATTCTTCTAGTTTAGTTTTAGCCTAAATCTGCTATCTCATGACTTGATGAAGTACTAAAAAATGGTGAAAGTTTCCTAATGAAAGTTTTTTTTTGAGTGACACAATAGATCAGGAGTGTATGCTCAAATTTTAATTTCATCATGAGTAGTGTAGAGAATAATATTTTGCTTCTTAATGGCAAAAAGAAAATTTTGGTGAGTTTAGAAGTCAAGCATGAACATAATCCCCTATTTCAAATATGGTCGGAACATTTAACGACAGTAGAGCATTGATAGTTTCATTTTCCACGAATTTATGAACCTTCAGATCTACTCTTTTAGATGGGAACTTAATTTATACTAATTAAATTTTGTATTTGCAATGTGGCCTTATGGTAATTTATTAATTTTGATTCATTTCTTCATGAGACTTCAGTGGGGGTACAATTGCTGGATTATCTATTGGATCGTGGCTTAGTGGCTTGAAGGCAAAAGTAACTGTCATTTACATTATGTTTTTTTTTTTTTTTATCCATTCCCACCTCCATGGTTTATTTATTCTCATTAATAAGAGGTTTTGATTGAAGGTTCATGCACTCTGCGTTTGTGATGATCCTGAATACTTTTACGAATACGTTCAAGGGCTACTTGATGGACTCAATGCAGGGATTAGCTCACATGATATTGTCAGCATCCAAAATGTAAGGATCCCATTCAGGTTTGCCAACCTCGTTATGTGTACATTTATCTTGGACTTCATTTGTTTGCTGCTTAATTGGCAGCATTGTATTTTTGTTGACAAGCTGTTGTTGATTGTCATTGCTTAGCTTAGCTGTTGGAAATATGCTCTTCTTAACTTTAAAGTGTTATACATCTTTATGCTATTCATTTTACATTTCAATATGCGTTTGAGAAAAGATGAATGATTTCTTTCTTGGAGAACAAATTTCTCTCAAATCTTGGGTTGACAATTATCTTATATGCGGATGTAAACAATATCAACATTGAGTGCATTGAGATTCTTTTCATTTCGCTTTCTCCTATTCACATTATTCCTTTGGCATGCAATTGCGGGAATTGGATAGAAGAATGAGATTCCTCTATGAATACCTGACATTTTGTATAAGATAGATATATTTTATACACCAAATTTGCACACCGTAGCCTTTTTTTTTTTTTGTGAATAGTTACTTGTAAAAAAAAAAACACTTATATGTCATTGGTTACCCTTTTGTTATGTACAGGCCAAAGGTCTTGGGTATGCTATGAACACTAGCGAGGAACTTAAATTTGTGAAAGAAATTGCTGAAACCACTGGTGTAATTCTTGACCCTGTTTACAGGTATGATCTTTGATGATTGTGTTAATTTATGTTTGGAGATAGTGTGAGCCCCATCCAGCTGAGTTGGATGAGCAGTTGGTTTAGATTAAGTATAGTTAAATCTTCTTTTTAAAAAAATAATAACAATAAATTTCCTTTGCACTGAGTTCTATCTGATAGCAATAGCATTATTATTCTTTCAACTAAGTACGTACATACGTGGCCTGGCCTTTTTGTAGCGGGAAAGCAGCATATGGGATGATGAAAGATATGACTGAGAATCCAAAAAAATGGGAAGGGAGAAAGATTCTTTTTATACATACGGGTGGACTGCTGGGGTTATTTGACAAATCAGAGGAAATGGCATCACTGGTGGGGAATTGGCGCAAAATGGATATCCATGAATCTGTCCCTCGAAGGGATGGCACTGGTAAAATGTTCTAATTCAAATACTCCCTAATATAATGGGCAGTGACCGGAATGATGTACTGCAATGCTCTGCCGTGCTGCGCTGTATGCAGTAGTATTAAGCTAGCTAAGAGCAATAAATTAAATTTCACATACACTTACTCTTATTATTAATTACCGGCCGATTGAACCCATATGATGCAGAGGCAAGAAAGCAGCTGTGACATACATGGTCTGTGCAATGCAGTTTGTCGTATAAATAAATGAATGACTTGCGTTTCTAGTATTTCATGCTTTTAAAATAGTAAAGAAGAACCCATCAATATACTTGAATGAACCTGTTACATAATAATATATATAATGGTACAATTCAACAAATTAATTAGTAAAGAAGAACCCATCAAAATTGGATATGTAGGTACCGTCCGTCTATTTCACAAACTATCACCTAAAACAATATTATATTACACACATCATGTACAAACAAATCGAATGCATATACCCCCTCTCCCTTACTGCTACTGGGGTAGGGTACTACAAATAGATGATTCCGCACCCTCTCAAATCAAAACATATTTAACTACTCCATCATCTGTGGAAGGAAATTATACATACGCCAACTTGGATCGCATCCTTAATCCTTTCCCAGCTTTACTTTCAAAACAAATCTCTTCTACCTTATTAAGATGATATTGGCTCATAAGGATATGACAGCCAAGGGTGATTTAGAGCCTCTGTGGCAGAGGGACGCTTCTTTGGGTTTATTTCTAACAGATGACTCAAAAAGTCAATGAAACATTGATCCCCGACTGGTAACCGATGCCGCAAGGATGTTTTTTTGGGAATCAAGTACTCCAGTCTGTTGGTCTCCTGAAGGAAATATAAGTGCCAAAAATAGATAAAACAGTGAGAGAGAAACTGATGCATGTGAGGTAGAAGCTGAGGTAGTTCTAAATTGACATGCATTGGAGGGTACAAGTGTCCTTTACCTGATTTCGCTCGTACAACATGTGGTTCTTGGTGAAATATTTGTATGCATCCTTTCCCTTTGCAAGCATCTTTTGCTCAATTGGACCTATAATACCAATCACCCGAGCAAGCAAGGTGGCTGGAGAATCATTCTGGAAGAGGACCTGCACACACACAAAACATAAAACTGTTTCACATTCTGCCCTAGGATCCAAAGGAACTAGCAGCAGAACAAGACAATTTAATATATCATCCCAAGAGTTACACCAAACAACTAAGTCACATGTCCAATGTGTCTTTGTGAGAACCAAAATTACAGCATTCTTAAACTATCATATATGGCATTGACTATCAACAATGTAAATGCATCTCTTATGAACAAGTCAAAAGGAGAAATGGCATTGACTTTCTCAATTCTCAAATGATATCAACAAAGAACAACAGCCTAAAACCATCTTTGTTCCATATTTATGAACACTGCCTAAATAGTTAACCAAAAACATAAAGCACACAACTTAGCTTCACCTACAATACCACCCCCCCCCCCCCCACCCAACCCAAAACACGCACAAAAGCAAAAGAATCTTGGTTTACCATCAATATGCAATCATAAGGAACTTACATTGCCAGTACAAAGTTCTGCCAATATGCAGCCAAGTGACCAAATATCAATCTTTTTATCATATGGAAGTCCCAAAATTACTTCAGGTGCACGGTATGATCTAGATTGAACATATGAACATAGGTGATCTGTTTCAAAACAACTGCTTCCAAGGTCAATAACCTTCACTTCACACCTACTGTAGCTTTTTACCAAAATATTCTCAGGTTTCAAATCACAATGTATAAGTCCAAGGCTGTGCAGGAATTGGAGTGCCTCCAAACACTGAATCGTAATAGACTGCAGATGGGATTAAGAAGCAAGTCAGAACCAACAGAATCACAATGCAGCATCCATAAGGAGATTGCTATGGAATAAACCTGTAGTCTTGGCATTGTAAAGTAAACTTCCCCTCCAGATTCTCTATTAAATTTATGGAATTCATATAAATTAGCTTTCAGTAGTTCACATACAATCAACAGATGCTCCTGAAAACAGACATAATACAATGACTTAATTCTGATTTCTTCAATATATAACTAGGTAGGAAAAGGGTTATTATAAACAAGTGGTTCAGTAAAAACATTATTTAGAGTTTAGACAGTATCAAAATTATTTAACAAAAAGCTATATTATTTTCTTCATGGAAAGTAAAATGACCATCACAGGTAAAGAGTGTTCACTTACTCTATAATAGAAGTAATCATACAACCGAAGCACATGGTACTTATCAGCAGGATCATGTTTATTGACAAACTTGAGGAGCTTTATTTCATCAAGGCTCTGATCAAAGAAATCTTTGTTGTTCTTTATAATCTTCACACATACATCCATGCCAGTATGAAGGTCATGAGCTTGGATGGCTTTGCTGAATGCAGCAGATCCAAGATACTCGGTAACATGATAGCGCCCAGCTATCACTGAATTTAGAACAACATGAAAATTTTTGTCCTCCTCAAAACCAGTTCTGAACCAAGGAAAAAAAGTTCCAGTAAGCAAAACAGGTTTGAGTTACTCCTTTTAAGATAGCTCAGGAACACTGGAAAATTTTAATCAGGTAAAATTGCCTAAGGATAAATAGACAACAATGTTTTTTTTTAAATAGGGAAATATAACAACCATCCACAGTTAACCATACATTAGGGTGCTACATTGCTGCACTTGTAGTTGAGTTAATCAACTGAAAGCTAGTAGTATGCACATAAACAGTCAATTGACAATTAAGAGTTAAAATGTGTTAAGAGAAGTGACTATTAATCAACCAATAGTATGAAGGCCACACCATTGTAGAGCACTCAATTTCTAGAGTCCAGACAACCCAAATAAAGCAACTCTACATCCACTTTACATATTTTAAAATCAATAATTTAATCATACATGAACAAGCTAAAGACTTCATGGCACTAGAGTGGAGACCACTGCCATCTTCAAGCTCAAGTACTAAAACCATTGAATTAATGCCAGCATTTGCTATAGATAACATTATTATAGTGTGGTTTCATAACTTCTGAGCTATGAAAAAACTCCTTAATCGTGCTTTTTATCCTTTATCCCTCTTCAGTTATGTTTTTTTTTTTTTTCCCTGAATTTCATCATGCTGGAAAAAATTAAAATGAATTAACCAGTTTTTCAGCAATATGAATTACTAGAAATGGCAGCAACTGGTTGGATAAAGGATCAAGAATGTGAAGGTGTCAATATCCAGATTTCTGTGGCCTAAAGTGTTTGCAGAGGAGTTTGGACTATGTATTTATAGGAGTTTGTAAGTGTAAAAGGTATCTATTTTAAAAACTGAATCAATGTTCAGACCATCAACATTGGTATAAAGAACCTAAAATATAAAATTCGCATTAATTAAAATGATCAAATAGGAAAAAGAAAACACCTGTTTTTCCTGTGCACAATTTTGAGATCGAAGGTTTCAAATTCTTCCTCCTGTGCCTTTATCTGCTTCACTTGTTCCTGTACTGCCACTACTTCTTCATCCTCCAATGATGCACCCAGATCTTCTTCTCTTGCAATTATTTGGGTATCATGTTCTTTCTTCACATGGTCACGTTCAGTATAACCATAATTTGGAAGTGATGAAGGGCTAGAATTTGCAGATCCAGTAGCATTTGCATTATTATCATATCTTGAGCTCTTGACAGGTGATGACTCACTACTCTTTTGCCTCCATGGAACAAGCATGCCATCATTTGTTACCAAACAGTCATCAGTATCCTCAGCTATTGCTGATTTTACCTCATTTGACCATATAGATTTTCCAGAATTGGTCTGAACCAACTGTCCACCTCTAGGAGGGGGAAATGAGAATCCCCTATCCAGGTGACTCTTTGTCCTGTCAACACATGTTATAAACTTGTCAGAACTGTGATTACCTGCTTTCTTATATCTATTTGATCTCTCAGAATAAGTCTTGTCTGAGTCATGCAGTACACCTCTGGACCCACCAATACCGACATAATTATCATGGAAGTACTCCATGTCCCCGTCAATACTCCCTCCAACCAGGCTTTCCCGAACTTCACTGCCAAAATCAGCAGCATCACTGTTAATTCCAACACCAATGGATCTAACTGACCCATGTTGATCATCATCCAAACAAATCTGATCTAGATGAGACCTTGAACATTCATTCAGGACTTTTTCATCCCCTAGCATGACAAGTTCATTTGTTTGTGTGACAAAGCCCTGCCACACTGGCTCCGCACGAATCAAATTTAATTCATCCTCATCCATTAAGCGTCCATCATGTTGAGCAGCCAAGCCATCATGATCAGCTCTCCTGTATATTTCAGTTACTGACAACCCCATGGGATCATCTGCAGGCCCAACTCCATCAACAGCTTTTGACTTGATATACTGCTCCCCTGAAAAGTAAGAATCTTCTTCTGCAAAAGATTGGTCATCTTCTTCTCTGTTTTGACTTCTTTGAGGGTCAGGTACACTCCCATGTCCTGTTCCCTTCTCAGTGTCACTTGGGTAATCAATTTCATGAGACAAAAACCAGGTCTCATCTTCAATAGGTTGCCTAGTGTAGCCTACATCATCATCATCGTCATATTCATCAGAGTCCCAATATTCAGTTGGATAGTCAACAGGTTCACTAAGTCCACCAATAGTTGCGAAACCAGAAATAAGATCAGAAGTGTCCCCAGCAATTCCCTGACTCACAGAGAACAAACTACCTTCCACAGGCCTTTTTCCACCTGGACCATAATTCGAATGATATTGTTAACATATTGTCAACAAATTAACAAAGAAAACCAAAAGTAAATAATGAAAAAATGCTCTTAATCCCGGAAACCAAACATGAGATAAGCCCAGAATATATAGAAAAGAGAGACAGTCACATGTCTCTAACCTATCATTGACTTATACTCACTATTCTTCAGTAACTCCCAATATTTTCAGTCGTAAACAAAGGCCCTTCAGAAGTCCATGACCTTTGAGTTTCTAGCATGAAAAATTGGCACAATGTTTCAAATTCCTAACAGTAAATATGATCCAAAATCCCATTGTTAGAGATGCCACCCTAAAGTCTATGTCCTACTCTAGAACTTCATCTCTGATTTTGAAGCCAATAAGGTTCTACTAAAAGCCAGATATCGTACATAATTTACTAATTCTAAAATCATTATAACTTTTCACTACAGTACTTTTTTAACCATTTATCATTCTATCCATGTGTTAAATACAATGGAGTCACCTTCAGAATCCAAAGGGTCAAAACCCCTAAAGTGCCCAGATAAAGAACGAAAATAATTTGTTCACAAATCCAAATAATAAAATAGCAGGGTGGGTTATAAATATAGCATGCAGGCCAAATATACAGCCCATCAGATCAGGAAAAACATAAGAACCAAAGTTAGAAATTGTATGAACAAACCTGAAGGGTTAATTTCTTGTCCTACAGGAACATCCAGAAATGACCCTATAGGATAGCCTTTATCAGTATTAGAAATACTTAAGTCATTTGAATCTCGTTCAAACTTTTCTACCCAATGAATATCAAATAGCTTCTCTTCTGATTTGAGTCTAACAGGTGGTAATCTGGGTAGCTCTTCCTTTTGGTTCTCTGATCCAAGTGGAAGGCCAGAGCCAGAAAGATCCCTTTGCTCACTTCCATGTGCTCTCACAAGGTACAAAGCTCTTCCAATTTCATCCACTTGCTCTTTGGTAGCTGCCTTAACGTCAGTAATCTCTGGTTTTCTTTTCTCTTCATTTTTATCACCGATTACAATTTTATGATCATAACTCGTTGATACATCTTCCTTTGAGAATGGAAAAACAGTTTTCAACAAACAGTCATTCCATGAGTTATCAGCAAAAGCATCTTTGGAACAACTCCCAATTTGCTTGTGCCACTGATCAACTTCCTTCAGTTCCCTATTTTGATTTTTCTCCCACTCCACTTCCATATAGGTTTTACTAGTATTTCCTGGTGATGATGTTCTCCTCTCATTATAGGAACTACTAACTTCCCCACAGTTTTCAGAATCCTTACCGCTATCATGGAACTCACTTGGATTAGGCATTGTCTTTCCATACACTGAAAAGCCCACAAAGTTATCCATAATAGCACTTCCGCAATCACTCTGATGAGAAACAACAGGTCCAATATTAGGATTGTATTTCCGCGAGTACAAATCAAATGCAGTATCCTTTGAACCGTTAAAACCAAAGTTCTTCTCACTTGTCCCAACTGATTCATTAACTTTGCTTTGTTCCCCTACATTAGCACAATTCTTCCACTTGCAATCTGACCCACTCCTCCCAGTTCCACACTCTATCTCACTGATTGTAAGCTCCTTTGAGACCTCCACACTCCTAAAACTCGTATTCTGTCCAACTTCCTCATTATTCCGATGATCCATCCTCAGATTCTCTCCGGAGGTTTTCCGCCCATTGGCTTCTTCGAATGGTTGGTTCAACTCCTTGTCCTTGAGAATAGGTTTGTGAGGAACACCATTTGAATCAGGATGGTTATTCAGCTCACTACGCAATGCAGCCTCTGCCCTAGTAAACTTGTTCTTTTTCAAAAATTCTAGAATAGCGCCTACTGAGCTCAAGTCCCCCATTTATACAAACAAACTTCTAACTCCCTCAACCTTACCACGAGCAATATTTCATTAAACCTGAAAAATTGACCAGGAAAAATAACCAAAAACAAAATAACAAGCATTATGAACGGAAAATCCAATTGATGATAAGTTCAAACCAGCATCGATAACAACTACAGTTCAATCCAAATGCAATATTCTCGCAGTAAAATGTCACATGCCCAGAGAATAAAGTCAGAGTGAGCATATGTATTCAGACTCAAGGGGGGAAAAATCAAAATTTTCGAGAATTGAAAAATAAATAAATAAAGGAATATATTGCCAACTTGAAATTAGTCAAATAAAATTCTAAGCGACCAATGAACAAAATCTAGATCTCCAATTTTCTTCCAAACAGTAGGAGGGAAAGCAGCAGCTTGAAAGAGTAGGAAAAATTAGAAAGAAGATAACGAAAGATGTTAATAATAAATAAGGAGCAATTAAATATGGAAACAGAATCGAAAAGCTACAGAAATAATGAGGAAAGAAGAGTTGATAAGTGGAAAATGGCAACTCACAGATCGAAGAACGGGGATTCGATATCTCCGCAACCAAATACTCCCCAATCGATTCCATCGGCAAAACATGACTCCCATTTTCTGAGATGGAAGCTTAAGATACGTCGTACCCAAACATCACCTGAACTCCACTCATAGCAAATGAGAGCGTCGGGATTATGAATTTCTCTCTCCTTCTGGTGATTTTTCACTCTCTCTCTCTCTCTCTCTCTCTCTCTCTCTCTCTCTCTCTCTCTCTGTCCTCCTCCTCCTCTTTTTTTTTTTTTTTTGACACACAGAGAGAGAGAGAGGGAGGGAAGGAAGATGGTGACCCGCCTGGCCTGGTAGAATTCCCTTTGGGTTCGGCCGTTTGGGCTTCTGTTCCGGTCTGGCATTAGTTCCCCCTTGCATGTGTAACTATTATTATCCAGACAGTTTGAGTTTATTATTCTCTTTTTTCATTGGTTCCACTTTGGATAAAGTATGCAAACTTTTTTTTTTTTTGGTCACATTTTTCAATTTTATTAAAAGAAAATAAAAATTTGACTCTTTTTCTTAAGACAATTAACACACACCATGTCAGTAAAAAGAGAAAAGTGTAGTATTGGTCTTAATCAAATGTGCTTATAGGAAACAAGTAGGAAACTAAGGAATGTGCATTAAAACCAATCCTGGGAAAGATGAAAGATGAATAATGAGCTTGATACTGATACATATAATGATACAGTTGGGTAGATTAGTTATAAACCAATCAAAATTGGATATGCTGCTAAAACTAACATTACCTAAAAGAATGAACTCAACACCCACTCTCATCTCTCGGACTAATACATTCAACACACACCATGTACAAAACTACAAATACAACGCCCAAGACCCAGAACCCTAGTGTTACAAATGGATCCAATATTACATTCTCCATTTATCGTCCTAATAAAACACAGACATTACTCCGTGAGTGACGTGGAAGGCATTATACACAAACTTGGAGGGCATCCCTTCCCCGTTGTCACCGCAGGATCCCAGACTGTCCTGAGGAATCTTGTGTGTCTTAACCCTTAAGATGAGATTGGTTCATAAGGATATGAAAGCCACGGGTGCTTTAGAGCCTCTGAAGCAGACGGACGCTTCTTTGGATTGATCTCTAACAAATGACTCAAAAAGTCAATGAAGCCTTGATCCCCCATTGGTAACCTATGCCTTAAGGATGACTTTTTTGGAATTAAGTATTCCAGTCTGTTGGATTCCTGAAGAAAATTATACATAACAATTTATTAACATAGGGTGCAATATCTCACTATGATCTGTCCGAGGAGAAACTCTTGTTATTAGATAATATAATCCAATTTCATTACAAATTAAATCACGAACCAAGACTTAGTATTTTAGTATAATATAACAGATATTCCACCAAATGGCCAGGGATGAATTAGTAGTTTACCTGATTCCGTTCATACAGCATGTGATTTTTGGTGAAATATTTGTATGTATCTTTTCCTTTGGCCAGCATCTCTTGGTTAATTGGAGATATAATACCAATCACTCGAGCAAGTAATGTTGCGGGAGAGTCATTCTGGAAAAGGACCTGCACACACAAGACATAGTCTAACATTCCAACTCTGTGATCCAAAGAAAGTAACAGCAGAAAAAGAATTGCATTGCTCCAACAGAACACCATCAATCAAGTTACTCATCCAATGTCTCTATCAAGAACCAAAAACTACTATCAACTCATCAAGCTTTTATTTGCCTCATCTTCCCATCAAGAAAATGACATATCAACAGTAATGCCATTGAAAATCAAACGATATTAGCAAGAAAAATGCACTGCTAAAATTATATGTAGGTCATATTTATGAACAATGAATGCATAGCAAAAATGTATAGATCATACTTGTGAACACAGAATGCTTATTTAACCAAGAGTAATAAAGTATAGATGAATAATCAATTTTCACTTCAAGAACACTTAACCCCCTACCTCTAAACAAAGTAAATGAATACTAAATCTACAGCCTATATACAAACATAAGGAACTTACGTTGCCAGTACAAAGTTCTGCCAATATGCATCCAAGTGACCAGATATCAATCTGTTTATCATATGGAAGTCCCAAAATCACTTCAGGTGCACGATATGATCGAGATTGAACATATGAACAGAGATGGTCTGTTTCAAAACAACTGCTTCCAAGGTCAATGACCTTCACTTCACATCTACTGTAGCTTTTCACCAAAATATTCTCAGGTTTCAAATCACAGTGTATAAGCCCAAGGCTGTGCAAGAATTGAAGTGCCTCCAAACACTGAATTGTGATTGACTGTAGATAAAATTCATCAAAGTTCAGTACGAAAGGAAATAGCAATTTGATGTCCATAAAGAGACTGCTACCGGACAAACCTGTAGTCTTGGCATTGTAAAGTAGACTTCCCCTCCAGATTCTCTATTAAATTTATGGAACTCATACAAATTTGCTTTCAGTAGCTCACATACAATCAACAGATGTTCCTGAAAATACAAATAAATGATAAAATACTATAAAGACATTGTTTTGAGCATTCACACTAATATGTAAGTAATACAAAGGAAAACTATGCACTAAGAAAAGGTTTGTAATCCAAGTGGAAACTCTCAATCCTTTCTCAAACAAGTGATAGTAAAGAATGCCATTTACATCATAAGCTACACTTTTTATTCTTTATAAATTAAAAAGAAGAAGAAGAAGAAGTCAACAGAAGAAGCTTTACACAAAAAGCATGATTTACAACAAAAGCTATATTGCTTTTCTTTATCAAAAATAAAAAATAAAGATATAAAATCCGTAGAACCACTTGCCTCTGATAAGCACAAGAGCTCTATTTAGTACTCGTATTTATTAATAGCTTGATGAAAAAATTTAGTATCAACACAGAGAAAGAAGGAAACTCTTGTGAGTCCTTCATATACACAGTATTTCAAATACTTTATGACTCCATATACAAGTATAGACATGTTAAGGTAGTTCTCTACTCAAATATCTTAGTTCTGCTAACGTAACATTTGGTTGAAACATTTCTTACAATAAGGAAATTTATACCCAATGCAGTCATTTGAGATTGATTGATGAACTAATTCAAGAAACATCTCTAAAAAGTTGCAATGAAAGCGACCAGCATAAGCAATATCCTAAGATGTAATGCTATGAACAGGTAAACTAACTACCAAAATAATCTGAAAACATGAGGGAAGCACATAATTTTAAGTTGAGAGGTTAAGAAAAAAGAGAAGAAAGAGTACTCATGTGCAAATTGAAAAGAAGAGGTGTGAGGCAAGCCAATACCCAGCAATATAGTACTATGCAAGATGAGGAAAGAAAGGAAAAACTCTTAAAGAAAATTATACAAGGATAAAATTCCCTTTGTAACTATTGCAGGCAATCAGGCATAAGCTGTTAACTTACTCTATAATAGAAGTAATCATACAACCGAAGTATATGGTACTTATCAGCAGGATCATGTTTGTTGACAAACTTGAGAAGCTTTATCTCATCAAGGCTCTGATCAAAGAAATCTTTGTTGTTCTTTATAATCTTCACACAAACATCCATGCCAGTATGAAGGTCATGAGCTTGGATAGCTTTGCTGAAAGCAGCAGATCCGAGGTACTCGGTAACATGATACCGCCCAGCTATGACTGAGTTTAGAACAACATGAAAAGTTTTGTCCTCCTCAAACCCAGTTCTGAATCAAGGAAAACGGTCCAGTAAATAAAACAGAACTAACTTATTCCCTTAAGAAAGCTAAGTGAAAGACAGAGACATTCATCATCTGCTAAAAATGCCCAAGGATAAAAGGACAGCAATGCTTAACGCTTCTATAATAGGCTGCAGAAGCTCAAGAACGTTATTCTTTTTGCATGGGTAATAAAGCAAATGTAGACAGTTAATTATGAGGGGAAGGACGCTGCCCTTGAAGTGGTTGAGTAGTACGACAGAAAACTAATGAATTTATATACAACAGTAAACAGTTAATAGATAGCAGTATTTTTGCAACTTTTTAGTTTTGACAAAATTCAGAATTTAATTATGCGACGTATCCTGAATTTTATCATGTTTATTTATTTACTTTTGAAAGATAATCCAAAATTTTGTTATGCTAGCAAAAATAATATGACCTAAAAAGCCCATTGCCAGGGATACAAATTACTAAACCGTAAAGACATTTTCTTAACACAATAACACCATCTTCACTTCATCATACTGCTCTCTCCCCTTCCTCTCATTTAAACAAAAAAATTTCTTCTCCATTTTCCTTTCTCTCCTATTTCCTCTCTCCCACTTTTTCCTCAATTTCCACACACCCAAAAACGGCATAAAATTTAAAATAATAAAAACAGAAAACTGGAAAAGTGTGATATACCTGTTTTTCCTGTGCACAATTTTTAGATCAAAGGTTTCAAATTCTTCCTCCTGTGCCTTAATCTGCTTCACTTGCTCCTGCACTGCAGCTGCTTCTTCGTCCTCCAATGATGTCCCCAAATCCTCTTCTCTTGCAATTACTTGCATATCATGTTCTTTCTTCACATGCTCCCGTTCAGGATAATCATAATTTGAAAAAGAAGAAGGGCTAGAGTTTGCCGACCCAGTAGCATTATTTTCACATTTTGAGCTCTTGACAGGTGATGAATCAGTACTTTTGCGCCTCCATGGAACAAGCATGTCATCATTTTCAACCAAACAATCATCAGCAGAAATAGCATTTCCATCCTTTGATAACAAAGATTTATCAGAGATGGTCTGAACCAACTGTCCATTTCTAGGAGGGGGAAATGAGAATCCCCCATCTGGGTGACTCTTTGTTCTGTCAACACCTGTTATAAACTTATCAGAACTAGGCTTAGCTGCTTTTTTATCTCTAGTTGATCTCTCAGAAAAACTCTTTTCTGAATCATGCAGTATGAGCCTGGACCCACCAATACCGATATCATTATAACGGAAGTACTCTATGTCCCCATCAATACTCCCTCCGATCAGACTTTCACGCACTTCACTACCAATATCAGCAACATCACTGTTTATTCCCACACCAATGGATCTAACTGACCCATGTTGATCATCATCCATGCATATGTCATCTAAACGAGCCCTCCCACCTTCATTTAGGACTTTTCCATCCCCTAGCATGACAAGGTCATTTGTCTTTGTGACAAAGCCTTGCCACACAGGCTCTGCGCGGATCAAATTTAGTTCTTCATCATCCATCAACTGTCCATCGTATTGAGCAATCAAGTCATCAGGCCTCCTGTATATTTCAGTCACTGACAGATCTGTGGGATCATCTGATGGTCTAACTCGGTCAACATCTTTTGATTGGATATACCGCTCGCCTGAGAAGTAGGAATCTTCCTCTACAAAAGATTGTTCATCCTCTTCTCTGTTTTGACTTCTTTGAGGGTCAGGAATACTCCCATGTCCGGTTCCCTTCTCATTATCACTTGGGTAATCAATTTCATGGGCTAAAAACCAGTTCTCATCTTCAATAGGTTGTCTAGTGTAGCCTACATCATCCTCATCATCATATTCATCAGAGTCCCAATATTCGTTTGGATAGTCAACCGAGTCACTAATTCCATCACCAATAGTTGCAAAACCAGAAACAAGATCAGAAGTGTCCTCAGCAATACCCTGACTCACAGACAGCCAGCTACCACCCATGGGTCTTTTTCCCAAGTGGCTAATCTCTTGTCCTATAGGAACATCCAAAAATGACCCTATTAGATAGGATTTATCTGAATTTGCAATTTTTGTGTCGATTTCATCTCGTTCAAACTTTTCCACCCAATGGATATTAAACGGCTTCTCCTCTGATTTGAGTCTAACAGGGGGTAACCTGGGTAGCTCTTCCTTTTGGTTCTCAGATGCAAGGGGAAAGTCAAAGCCACTGAGATCCTTTGGCTCATTTCGTTCTGCCCTCCCAAAATATGAAGCTCTTCCATCTTCATCCACTTGTTCTTTGATATCTGTATTAATATCAGTTATCTCTAGTTTTCTTTTCCCTTCTTTCTTATCACCAATTACAATATTATGATCATAATTCAACATATCAGTTTTTGAGAAAGGAAAAACAGTTTTCACCATGCAGTCATTCCAAGGCTCAGATGAGTATTCTGTAGCTTCATCACTTTTGGACCATGGATTATCACCAAATGCATCTTTGGAAAGACCCCCAGTTTTTTTATGCAACTGATCAACTTCCTTGAGATCACTGTGATGACTCTTCTCCTGCTTTGTTTCCAGATTTGTTTTACTAGTACTTCTAGGCCATGCTGTGATCTCATTAGAGAAATAACCATCTTCCCCAGCTTTTTCAGAAGCCTTGCCACTATCATGGGTCTCATTCAGATTAGGTATGACCTTTCCAGAAACCGGAAAACCCAAAAAGGAGTCCGCAACAAGATTTCCACTGTCACTCTGATAACAAACAAAAGGACTATTATTAGGATTGTATTTTCGCGGGTACAGTTCAATCGCAGTATCCTTTGAACTGTTACAGAAACTGAAGTTCTTTGCACTTGTTACAACTGATTCATTAGCTTTGCTTTGCTCCCCTGCATGAGCAACATTCTTCCACTTGCAATCTGGCCCATTTTTCCCAGTCCCACAATCTATCTCATTGATTACAAGCTCCTTCGAGATATCTCGACTGCTCTTTGAACTTGTCTCCTTATCAATTGCACCAATACTGTGACAATTCATTCCCATACTCTCCCCTGCAGTCCTCCACCCATTGGGTTCTTCCAAAGGTGGGTTCAACTCCTTGTCCTCAAGGGCAAGCTTCTGAAGAACTCCAATCAGATCAGGATGGTTACTCAGCTCACTACGCAATGCAGCCTCAGCCCTAGTAAACTTATTCCTTCTTAAAAATTCCAGTATCACATCTACCGAGCTCAAGTCTGCCATTTATGCAAAAAAAAAGAACTTGGAATTCCCACAAAACCCTACTACAAGAGGTATTTAGATAAACCTGAAAATTTAATGAGAAAAGGATAGCAAATATTAGAACACAAGCACAATTGATGAGAAATCCAAACAAATACAGGCATATAGCTCAAAGTATAAGCATCATACAAATGTCACGCGCAGTACAGGCAAAGTCCTCAGATCCCAATGAAAACAAAATTAAAATATTGTATGAAAAAAGTAGTGCCAACTTTATTTCTTGGAATTAACCCCCACCACCCCCCAAAAAAATACCCAGGCAATCAATGGGCATATCCTAGATCTCCACTTTCTTCTAAACCATATAAAACCAAACCAGCAACTTGAAAGAGTAGGACAATTATTATTAATAATAATGATGATGAGAGAAGGAACAGATAGTAAATAAAAGGAGATTAAATATGGAAACAAAATCATAAAAGCTAAGACAAGGGTGAGAAGAAAGAGCTCATGAGTTGGAAAATGCCAACTCACAGATCAAAGCATGGAGGGATCCGACATCTCTGGGACCAAATAGTCCCTAATCGATAGCATCCCCAGAGAAGTGAAACACAGCACCCGATATTATGAGATGAAAACTTAAGATGACATGGCACTCCAAAATGAATACATGGATTTTTGCTTTTTATTTTGGTTGACAAAGATAAATCAATTAATGAAGTTTAAAATTTAATACGGACTAGGGAGTAAGATTTTATGGGTCAAATTGCATGAAAAAAGGTTGATTCCTACCCCTAGATGAGTTTACATCTCCAACAAAGGAAATTAAGAAGATGCAGAAGGCCAGAGCTAAAGCTTAAACCATCTCCTGCTATAAGCAATGGTGAAGTAGTTTAAAGAGTACTCCAAAAAATCCAAAAAAAAAAAAAAAAAAAAAAAAATCATTCTATGCCGACAACAAAGCACTCCGAAAATCAAGCTTAAACTCCATCCTAGTTTGGAAATTGTTACCCGAAACAGAGCACTCCACAAATTCCGAAGCAAATATGCTAAACCAAGGCTAGGCTGTCACACATGAACTAAAAAACAAGGAAGAGAAAATAAACCATAAACAACTAGAACAAGTGGCTGAAGCTAAGAAAGATGAAAAGAAGGCTAAAAGCTGGTGATTTCAAAAATTTCATTCATTGAATTCAAAGTTCCAAGGATACCAGAAACTGCCAAAACATTTATGATGAACCCAAAAATTGTACGGAGTACTAGTGTAGATTCCGGAGCACGGGCTCAGCTCCTCTTCCACGCAGTTTTGTTTAGCTGTTGTGTTGTCGTCCCCAAACAACAATGAAGTCCCAAATCTAACAATCTATTAAAAAAATCTTTGGAAACAATATCTGCTCTGCGGAATCCCATACTTTAAGTAGACGACAGCTATCCATACCTTTCCTTCTCCATCGATGTCTTGTGTCTACTTCACCCAGCCACCGATCTCGTATTCGCCATCTCTGGTGAACTCCAGCCCAGGCTTCATCAACCAATTAGCTGCATTAATTTTTAAATTTTCCTTAACCTCGGGAAGCAGCAGTGACCGAAGAGAGAAGGAAGAAAACGAGAGAGAAAATTTAGGGTTAGGAACTAAATTTTTTTCTTTTTCACAATTTCACCCCTAATATTTCACTAGCTTTTCAATTTAATTTATTACTTTATCCACATTAGCTGACTAAATGTTAAAAGCTGGCCTTCTTTGCTTAATCTTCATATGTAAATCTTATGTAATTATATGCTCAAAATAATACAGATAGTACAAAGATAAAAGTCAAAATAAAGAGGAATTTATAAGATGCAATTGTCGTAATCTATTTTCATTAATAATTGTTAAGTATATATATACATTTTATAATAATTGTACTTAAACCCCCTCTAAATAGAGGATAGTGGCACCGAATAAAGAGTAGTGAGATAAATACCATAAACTATAAACTAATATTTATAATAATAAATACAGTTTTCAAGTATCAGTATTAATACGGGATGCAATTGACAAAACTGATGTTTTGTAATTTTTAATTAATTTAGTCAAAAATAAATAAAAATTATCATGTAAATTTTCATCTTGAAGTGTTCAGAAATTATAATAAATAAATTGTTTGAAAGAATATGTGATGAAATAAATTTTGATTTGACTTTCAATTAATAAATATTAATAAATAGGGAAAATGACACTTTTTCCCTCTATGTTATATGCTTATAGCACTTTTTCCCCCTGAGTTATTCATGCATCCACATTTGCCCCCTTAATTATTATAAAAGTGGCGGTTTTTCCCCCTGATAATATTAAATAGACATTTTTACCCTTAAATACATATTTTATTTATTTCTCTTGTTCAACAAATTATTGTTTATACGTAGGGATGGCCACGGTTCGGTTCGAACTGAACCGAACACTATAGCAATCAAATTAAAAAAAAATCGGTTATGATTCATAACATAACCCAATATTTGGGTTTCCGTTTATTAAAATTGTGAAGTGGAAAAAAATAGATTCTGAACCGTGAACCAGAGGTTCAAATCGGAACAACTACTAGCAATAGCTTAAAATTAGAATTATAATATTTGCAAATAGTGTATGTTTTTTTCGCGTTTATATTGACTCTCACATATAAGTATATATAATCGCGATTTGGTTTTTATTTTGAATCGTTGTTTCACAATTTCGGATCCAATTTGAACTGTTGGTTCAAACATTATTTTAAAATTTTATTTTTTTATTTTTAAAGTATTCTAAATTCAACAATTAATGTATTTTATTTTTTCAAATTGTGGTTATAATTTGTTGGAGAAGTAAAATAAATGAAATATTTATTTTAAGGGTAAATATGTCCATTTAATATATCAGGGAGGAAAATTGCCACTTAAATAATATAGGAGAAAAAAGTGCTATAAGTATATAACACGGGGAAAAAGTGCAATTTTCCCTAATAAATATAACAAGATAGAAGAATTGGAACAAGTTTTATTTTTGCGCACTCACATGATTTGTTCGTTGTTAGGAAATTATTTTGTGCACTCCCGAGTTCTACTATCACTCTTAAATTCTTGATGTAAATATTTTATTGGGACTTACATAATAAAAATAATTTATCATTGTTTGTCACATTAAGAAAGAAAAATAGGAGAGTATTCTCAAATTCTACTTCCACTTCTAAAATCTTGATTTAAATATTTTATTCGGACTCGTATAATAAAAATAAGTTATCATTATTTATCATATCAATAAATAAAAATAAGAAAGTATGATTTGAAAGTATATATAATAAACTTATAGTCCCTACCAAAGAAAAAATTAAACTCATAGTATATTCTTGTACGTTCTCATCCTCTTATTAAACAAATTGGCTTCTTGAAATGATTGATGATTGTTGACTTGTTGCTTGTTGGTACCTTGATTGATTTTGAGTTGAGAGTTGATGTCTTTTTTTTTTTTCTTTTTTTCTTTTTTTTTTTTTTAATGAAGCCATGACTTTTCTCCCATCAACAATGGTGTGATTGAAAAATGTCACTATCCTATTATTATTATTATTATTGGAATGGAATGCTTGGAACAAAATTTGAAAATTTTTAATGTATGGATTTATGCGACTAAATTTATAAAGTGTTTATTGACTCATCAAAAAGTACGAATCACTTATATTTAATAATAGTAATGTATTTTTTGTTTATAATTACATTGATTTACTTTTCATTGTGTTTCCATTTTAAATGATGTATAAGTTGTGAATAGTAATGTTAAGACTTGTTATTGTTTTATAATTACATTAATTAATATATATATGTCTCATGTACTAATAAAGACTCAATCAAACTGTGTATTTGTAAATATTTAATGGATTTGAAGTAATTAAAGTTTAAAAAGGCAATTGAATTAACAAATTGAAAGTGAGAAGACATCATGCATTGTTTGCAACGGCATATACATTTATAGCAGTTAATGATTTCAAGGATGATGATGACCTCAAAGCCTACAAGTGCACTACCCCAACCTTCATATTAAAAGCACTTGAAATGGCCTGCAGACCCAATTATATATGGGTTAAATATATTGTTTTTTTTTTTTTAAATAAAGCATAATTATTCATTAAGATCTAAATTTAACACAGTACAAATATAAGGAGTGTTAGTTCACCACTACATACAATCAGGCCTAGAAACGGACGGCTTAGCCATAGCATAAACTGCCTGATTCACTGATCTTTTGACAAATGATAAAAAAATCGAGAGAGCGCAGTTTTAAAGATCTCTTATGTGTATTCAATTTATTTATAAATACATATTTTATTAACTGAAAGTTCATAATATATTAATTATATATATATATAATTTTTGAATCATTATTCATAATGTAAGATAGACTTTGGTCTATGGTATAACGATTGAGAAGACTACATGTATAGTCTACCCACAAAATAATTACAAATTGGGCCGGATGTACTGTAGTCTGTCTATTGGACTAACCACTGCACTTCAAACTTCAAATCATAGTCTCATATGAGCATATATTTATATATGCATTACCCAAAATGAAACTTTAATTTGGTAGAGCTTTCACAATATTCATTACTTTAAATATATTTTGATTTCAAAAAAATTACTTTAAATATATTTAAATCCAAAGTCATACTTAAGCAAGGTACCTCTAATAATTGGGCAATTGTCAACGTACTACGTTTGGTTTATTAGACTAATAAAACAAATGTTGGATTGATGAGTTTTATATTTAAATATGTAATATATGGTGTCTTGAAAGGAGTTGACTGATATGTGAAGTATGACTACTCTCAATCGAGTGTATGAGTGTATGAGTGAGTGTAGTGTTAATTTTGTCATATATATATATATGGTTAACTAGCAAATAAAATAAAGTTGGGATTGAGTAGGTATATTTATCAACAAAATTAAATTAAAATTGCAATAATCATGCATGATATGCGGCATATAATGATCTGAATAGATGAGATGAGAGTAAAAAAGATGGATGGAATATAATTGAGAAAAGGATATATGCAAGTAGCTAGATAGATAATGTAATTTGGTAGTAGTCAATTATATTGAATGGAAATAAATAATGGATGGAGATGGAAAGCGGGCTGATGACAGAAGTGGACGGCCATTGGAAAAACCAAATGAAACTTAATTGGATACATTACATATATCATATATGGTGGGTTACGTTGAATGAGATGGATGTATAAGCCAACCAGCTAGAAAGATCCACACAGACCTACATTATATATTCTTTAATTTGCTGTATCTCAGCTCAGACCCGACCTACCTTTTTTTTGAAATATATATGGTGCTTCATTAAAAATAGGCCGAAAGAATGTCTGGTGGGAGCAGATCCCAATACATAGTAGCAGTTTGCTGGTAAGCCGTAGTTGCTAAAGCATGAGCTAAATAATTATCTAATCTAGGAATTAAATGAAACGAACAAGACTGAAATAAAGATGAAGTAAGCCTGCAGCTGTCAATGGCATAGCCTAAGTACGTGCGCAGCACAACGGTTGGTGTAGTAAGATAGTGATGCAGTGCCAAACAGTCCGTATATATCTCGACATTCTGTTCTCCCCGATCCTTCAACCATGATAGAGCCTCTTTACATGCGAGCGCCTCGGCCATAAGTGGCGAGGAGCATCCTCGTAACGGTCCGCTGCATGCCGAGACGTAGCCTTCGTTCGTGTCTAGTAAGACCGCCCCAAATGCAGCGTTGGCCGTCTCGTGCATAAAACCCCCATCCACACGGCATAGCCTCCTCGGCGGACCATGCGACGTCTCGGCAGTGTGCAACTCGACGCCATGCTGCCCGGATCCCACCGTCCCGGATGATAGCATAGCAGTTCGGGGCGTGGGCAGTGGGTGCGCCCGCGTCCACGCTAAAACGGCAGCAGCTGCGGCCTTGAGTACCGACTCGGGGCGCGGTAACGTTGCCTCCCATACCGCCCTGTTCCTTGCTCTCCAAACATTGTAAAGAATTGCTGCTGCATATAACATTCCATCAGAGTCTAGAACATTTAAGAGTTCACTAAACCAATCATGAAAAACATTTGTGACTATATTGGGGATCGTGAGGTTAGATTTTTCCCAAATGTTTCTTGCATAATCACACAACACTAAAGCATGCATTGTATCCTCTTGAGATATTCCACACATGGCACATTGTGGATCCACATCCACCCTCTTTATAAGCAAGTTTGTAGTGGTAGGCAATATATCACTAGTGGCTCTCCAAAGAAACATTTTCCATTTTGGTGGGACTTTGAGCTTCCATAGGTGCAGCCATTTCGTAAATATCCCATTATTTCCTTGATAATTTCCTACTATTAGCCGGTATCCACTCTTAACAGAATACTCCCCTCTTGGGTCCCCATACCAGTACCAGGTATCATCATAATCCAGTGAGATAGGTATTTTCAAAATCTCTGTTACATCACTAGGCTGAAATAGATCAGTTAGAATTGAGGGGTCCCAATTACCCGTTTGTTGATCAATCAAACCTGAGACCCTGGCTCCTTGTAACTGTAATGGCATTTCTGTCTGTACCATAGGGTCATGATCATCCTGTAACCAGGGGTGAGTCCATATGAGTGTAGATTCCCCGTTACCAATTCTGCGTCTTACCCCACCACAAACTATAGTCTTTGCTGCCATGATACTCCGCCAGCAGAAACTGGGATTATTTCCCACTTGTGCATCAAAAAAAGATCCTCTTGGAAAATAACGGGCCTTATACACACGTGCCACCAGGGACTCAGGTTTAGTCAACATTCACCACGCCTGTTTCCCTAGCATTGCTAGATTAAAAGCACGCAAATCTTTAAAACCCAACCCCCCATACTTCTTAGGGATACACAACTTGTCCCATGCCTTCCAATGTATTCGCCTATCAGTTCCAGAGTCCCACCAATACCGATTCATAATTCTCTCTATCGCCGTACACACGGATATAGGTAGCAAAAAAACACTCATTGAAAACGTAGGCATAGATTGTGCTACAGTTTTCAAAAGAATTTCCTTACCCGCCTGCGAGAGCAGTTTTTTATTCCATGACTCAATCCTTTGACGGATTTTATCCTCAACATACGCAAAAACTGCCCTTTTGTGTCTTCCAACAAAAGAGGGGAGTCCCAAATACTTGCCAAAATTCGGAGCCTGTGTCACTCCCAAAATCTGAGCCACATTTTCCCTATCAACATTACTTGTATTCTTACTGTAACATATACTCGACTTATGATAGTTAACTGCCTGGCCAGACAAATCCTCGTATACAGATAGGCATCTTTTAATTTCACCTGCTTCCTCCACATTGGCTTTAAAAAACAAAAGACTATCATCCGCAATGAATAAATGAGAGATTGGGGAGGCTCCTCTCGCTACCCTGCATCCGTGCAATGATCCCACAGTATGTGCCTGCTGTAATAATAATGAAAGTCCTTCTGCACAGATAATAAATAGATACGGGGATAAAGGATCCCCTTGCCTTAATCCACGAGTGGGTATAATAGGATCACATCTTAAGCCATTCACCTGAATATTATAGGATACTGTGGTGACACATTTCATAATCAATTCGACCCAACCACCATGAAAACCCAACGCCAACATCATCTTACGGAGGAAAGACCATTCCACCCGATCATATGCCTTTGCCATGTCCAGTTTGAGAGCACTCCATCCCCCCACCCCACACTGCTTTCTATTCAGGAAATGGCCCACTTCCGCAGCTAATAATATATTATCCGTTATCAGTCTATCTGGGATAAAAGCACTTTGTGACTCAGATATTATTCCTTCCATCAATGGCTTCATTCTATTAGCCAACATCTTTGCCATAACTCTATAGACCACATTACTGAGAGCTATAGGGCGCAAGTCAGTTACAAGCTCAGGGGTGTTCTTCTTAGGGATCAAAACAATATCGGTTTCAGTCAACCCGGGCGGAAAATCACAAGACTCTACACAATTTATTATAAAACTCGCCACATCCCCCCCCCCCCACCACATCCCAAAAATGCTGATAGAAGCCCGGATTCATTCCATCCGGGCCTGGTGCCTTATCCGGGAACATTGCAAACAATGCACCCTTAACTTCTTCCAATTCAAAAGGCCGCAGCAAAGATTCATTCTGTGCCTGTGTGACTCGCGGAGTAATCCCCTCAAAAAACCCCTCCCCAGTTCCCGGGGTTCCAGCACAAAAAATACGATTATAATATTGCAAGATAATAATTTTTCATAGGCTCCCCCTCCACCCAAACCCCATCATCATTCATCAGTCTAGAAATAGTATTCTTCTTTTTTCGGTGAGAGGCATACCTGTGAAAAAACTTCGTATTAGCATCCGCCTCCTTAAGCCAGTGCTGTTTGGCTCTCTGTCTCCAATAGGCATCCTCCTGAGCTTCAGTGCAGCTTAACAACTGTTCTAGGCGCTGGAACTCTGCAAGCGAGGCCGGGTCAGTACGCCCCCTTAGTCGCTGCTGTTCCCTTGTCAGCTCATTGATCCGTTTTCCGTACTTATGGTATCGGTCCCCACCCCACCGTGTTAACCGGTTCCCGCAGTACTGAATACAGTTCTGTAAACCCTGGCTCCTCCCCTCCTGCCAAGACTGCTCTACCACACTCCTGCACCCCTCATCATGCAACCATGCCATCTCAAACCGGAACCCCCTCCTCCCAGGCTCAACACCCCCACCGGTCTCACGGATTCCCAAAAAGAGAGCCGAATGATCAGATTTCCGGGTTCTCAGATTCATCACCTTAGCCCCCGTCACCACACCCCGCCATTCATCTGTCACTAAGACCTTATCAAGCCTTTCCTCCATCCAGTTTGCTGTCCCCTTTCCCTTCTCCCATGTGTACAGATATCCATTCATAGGCAACTGAGCGAGCCCACAGTCCTCAATGGCTTCCCCAAAACCGCGTAAGAGGCTATTCGGATGCGGATTCCCCCCTCTTTTCTCATTCTGATATAGTAAATCATTAAAATCTCCAATGACAACCCATGGTAGGGTTGACCTGCTCGATAGTGCTCTCAAGAGATCCCATGACTCAGTACGCCTCGTTCGTTCCGAGAAACCATAATAACCCGTCATTCGCCATTCTGGAAATCCGGCAATAGTTACCCCAACATCAACGTAGTTCGTTGAGTAACTTAGCAACCGGGCCGTACAATTCTTCTTCCACAGTAAGGCTATACCACCACTCAACCCATCACTATCAACATAGAACAGCCCCTCATAACCTATCTTAACACGTAATCGCTCTGCATGATCGCGTGCCACTTTAGTCTCCATCAGAAATACAAAGTCGGGTTGCTTACGGGACACCATGTCCACAATCTCGCGAACCGTCCGTGGATTACCCAAGCCATGGCAGTTCCAGCTTAGGGTACTCATTGATCCGGGCGGGTCTGGGAACCAGTACCCGCCTGCTGCAAGTTTTTTGAAAGCTCGGTCATTACAACATCCCTTCCCTCACCACCCACCTCCTCTCGGCGCCGCTTAGCCACCGCAACCACCTCCTCCTCTACTACCTCATCAACCCGATTCCCAACCCCCGGAGACCGTCCCACCTGCCCACGGTCACCCTTCGGCTTCCGCCCCACCGCGTGCTGCTTCGGCGGCAGCAGCCAACTTCCGCCCACCGGCCTAGGGCCACGGCCACCCCCTGCCCGCAATTCCGGGCCGTACAAATACTCCTCCACTGGCAGCTTCGAATCCCTGGCCCCACGGCAAAATTGATATGAATGTCCAAGCATCCCGCAAAAGTAGCAATAGGTATGTAGGCGTTCATACTTGAATGTTACCCAGCAACTCGTCTTGTCCCGTTTAATGAAATTCATTCGCCTTTTCAAGGGTTTATCAACAGACAACGAAACCCTAATTCGGTGAAACACCTTCCGTGGGACATTGTCAAACCGATCATCACTCTTAACAAACGTTCCCAAATAATTTCCAATCTGTTCCAAGATCCGGCTGGACGAGTATCCTTTCGGCAAACCATGCAATTGAACCCATAGGTCTACCGTGTTCAACACCACATCAACCGGCATGACCCCGTCCGGGACTTGCTTGCATACCAACATGCTATTATCAAAAGCCCAAGGCCCCTCATTGAGAACACGTTCCATGTCCGTTACGTGATGGAAAACGAATAGGAACCTGCCCAGTTCTACCTCCGTTGCCTCAACTCCGCTCACAGGCTGCCATACCGATGCCAGGACTTGACTCATAAATTCCAACCTGACTAGCTTCCGCAGACCCGACCTACCTAGCTCATCACATGTCTCTCATCTTATTTTCTTTCTCCTTTCTTTTGTTCTCGCCTAAATGTTTAAGAAAAAAAAAAGTTCTGGAAAAAGGAAGCTAATTTAAGCAGATTATACCACTCCCGCCCATACCTTTATTCCTTTCTCTTTGCAAATTCTAAATTATATATTGGGGTGTTTGGTAAAAGACTGTTAGCTAGTAGCTGATAATTAATTGGGTTAGTAAGTTTGACTAGTTGATACCATTAGATTGTAGAAAAGTGTTTGATAAATTAGATGTTATATGTTAGTTGATTATATACAAAATAATTTTTTCAAAAAGTTAATCGGAAAAACTACTTTGAGCAGCTTTTTGAATTTTAACATTTTAAGACAATAAGTTGTTACGAAAAGCTAATTAATCAAAAACCAAGTAAGATAGCTAATAATGATCAAATAAATTAACATTGATTGATAGGTTAACTATTTCACTAAACATGATCATTATAAATAAATATATTACAACCTATGTACTATAATATACATAACTTACCGGGTCATGTCCTACCATATATTCTTATTAGTTTTATTTTCTAAACTTGGTATTCTCTTTCTTTGATCGGGGTGGCCTATTATCCATGTTTGGTAAAAAATTAGCATATAGGCCAATTTTAGATTATTTGACCACTATTAATTGTTTGATTTAGTTAAAATATCAATATAAATGTTTGGTTAATTTGCTTTTTGCAACTTCAAAAAGCTAAAATTAAAAAAGCTACTCCAAGCAACTTTTTCAATTAGCTTTTTGAGAAAAGAAATTATATTAAACAGCTATCAGCTAACAGTTAATTTACCAAACACTTTTCTACAATCAGCTAATGTTATTAACTATTTATACCCTCTAATTAACACAATCAGCTAACAACTAACAGCTATCAGCTAACAGTCATTTTACCAAACAGGGCCTATGTGTTCGTTTTAATTGAGTACTTGTAATAATGCTATGTATACAGATTTTGAGAAATATATAGTCTTTACCTTTTTTTTTTTTTTTTGAAAAATATAGTCTTTACTTTAAACATTAATTATGATATTATAATTTTTTTTTGAAAATCAATTATGATATTACATAGTTCAACTATCAAGAAGTATGCAAAGAGAACTAATAACCAATCACAATCGTCCATTTAGAAAATATTTAACGTATCAAATATAATTTCTAAAAATAACGCAGTGGTACTATTGTAAATAATTTAAACTTTGGGAGGAAGTGAGAACATATTTCTCTTGAAAATTTCAAGGATTATATTGATCGTAACCGTCCATCAAGATTCATCAATTGTTGAGTGTTAAAAAAAAAAAGGTCAAATTATATAATTATTGAAAACTCTCAATAGTGGAGTTTATTTTATAATTATTGCAAACTTAGGGTGGTGCTTCTGTGCGGTTGTGCTGGTAGACTCACATTAAGCATTACACTAGCGCACTTTAAGTACACAACAGACGCACATTAAACACACAAATAAAATACATTCAGAACACAAACTCAGACACCTTAAGCACAAAACTCACGCATCTTAAGCACACACCCCTCGCACACCTTAAACACAAAACTCACGCATCTTAAGCACAAAAACACATGAACCTTAAGTTTTAACAACAACTCACATTAAGTACAAAACTCACTCACTTTAAGCACAAGACTCACGCACCTTAAGCACAGAGCTCACGCACATTAAACACAAAACTCATACACTTTAAAGTTTCAACAACAACTCACATTAAAGTACACACTCACGCACATTAAGCACACAACTCACGCACTTTAGGCACAAGACTCACGCACCTTAAGTACAAAACTCATGCACATTAAGCATTACACACTCATGCACATTAAACACAAACCTCACGCACCTTAAGCACAAGACTCACACACATTAAGTACAAAACTCACGCACATTAATCACTCGCACAACTGCACGGGAAGCATTCACCCGCACTGGAACTTAATTATATATATATATATATATATATATATATATATATATAGAATAAAGTTCAAATGCGGCGGGGTCTTCCCGTGCGGCGGTGCGGCGGAATTCCAGAATACACCAACAGTGTAAGAAAAACACATCACAATGAAATGCAATAAAACATCACAAAATACACAACAGACTCAAAAAAATACACCATATAATTCATCACCCCCAATGGTGTATTTCCGAACAGTGTATGGTGTTCTTACTCACACCTAATGATGTGTGTTTGGTGATGCGGGGCTCTGTTTATTCTGTTTTTTTGGTGTATTTTCCTAACGTTGATGGTGCATATTTGTTGAACTATTGGTGTTGCCGCACCTGAACTCGCCTCTCTCTCTCTCTCTCTCTATATATATATATATATATATATATATATATTATTTTATTATTTTATTTTTATTTTTTTTATTTTTTATTTTTGTCTCTCTTCGTTTTATAAAAGAGGAAAGAAGGAAAAAGAAAAGAAAAGGGGATGGAAGTGAAATAGGCTTTTGAGGGAAGGGGACCTGTTTCGTCTGCATGTGCGATATATATATATATATATATATATATATATATATATATATATATATATAACATTCAAGTTCTATAATTCTCATTGCCTTTAAATTTAAAATGATGTATAAGGAAAAGAAAGAAAG
This sequence comes from Ipomoea nil, assembly GCF_001879475.1. Lineage (NCBI taxonomy): Eukaryota > Viridiplantae > Streptophyta > Magnoliopsida > Solanales > Convolvulaceae > Ipomoea > Ipomoea nil. The sequence goes on from NW_017619768.1 coordinate 247,721, forward strand.
AAAAGTAAGAGTAATTAATTAAAAAGCTAGGATTCATAAAATTAAATGTCGATCACATACATGACACAGCATATATATATATATATATATATATATATATATATATATATATAGTGGAATTGAATTGGAATGGGGGTAGGAATAAAGATATTAACGTACGTACAAATTAAAAGGGGCATATATGCATGCAGTATAGTGTGAGATCGGAGTTGGCATCTGATCTACAACCAAAAAGGTGCTTCTTTAAAAGGACATATGCTTTGTGAGGAAGGATCTAACCAATTCATCGATTTGAAGAAAGCTAAGATGAATGAATGGTGCTATGGCCTATGGGGATTCATGTGCTTTTGCTTCCTTTTTCTCCACTCACGTTTCAATCTGCATCCTCTCATCTGCAATTATATATTTAATATATTCATCCAAAATAAATATAACTACTTACTATTGAATTATGGAGATCGATCTAAGATTTTAAAGACTGAATGCTAATCGTTACATTCAATAATACGTTTAATACGTGTTTAATCAAATACAATTGTTACACTAAACGCAACATCTATATTCAGAATCTTATCTGGTCTGGTTATGTTTCACTCTTTAAGTAATGCATTTAAAAATCATTAATTATTATCTAGCTTGTTGTTTTGTGAGTGTGATTATTGGACCTTAGGCCTTAAATTAGTCGAATAAAAAAAGGTTGATTTCTTCCATCAAGTGAATTGAGATATATTGGACTATATATGTTTTAATAAAAATGGTGGCAGACCTAACGGATCCAATATACTGAAAAGCTATATATATAGTACAGTGTATACAAAATTACAGTGGTAGGGAATTATTGAGTAGCAAACAAGGCGGGGTCAGTAGATGAATTGAAAAGAAAGATTGGATGTAATGTTTGTAAATATGTTTTCAAAGAGAGAAAAGATAAAAAGAGGACCCAACAAACCCTAATCATCAATGCATGAAGAGGATGGGGTCTACTAATTCTGGGGAATCTTCTTTTGAACTACAAATATATATATAAAAAAATAATAATAATAATGAAGAAAAAGAATGAATTAAATATGATTTATGATAAGTCAGGAGACAGGCCATGTGAGTGGGGGTGACTTCGCTTTAGATCCAAAAAGAGGGAAGTTTCTCTGGCCCAGTCCAAAAGTCAAACCATCAAATCTTAAATGCATCAAAAACCTTATTTCATTTGCAAAACCTGCTCTTATTCTTAATTCTTCTTCTCATCTTATTATGTTATATTATACAATACACCCCTTATTTTTCATTACTAATTAAACTAACAAACACACTTACATTAACCACAAACCTTAATAAGTGTCATTAGTGTAGTATGTAATAAAGCAGTAATCAAGAAATCAAATAACAACTCATAACAATAATCAACTATAAATTTTGTTTAAAAAGAAATTTACTATATATATATATATATATATATATATATATATATATATATAAATTTACTATATAACAATATCATTCTTCCAATATAACAATATCATGACTTAGACTTTTTGTATCCCTATAAATAGTCCCTTTCATATATATTAAGGTATTCTATAACTATTTATTCTTTCAAAATTGTTATTCTCCTCAATAAATCATCCTTCCTAACCCTCAATTTTTTAAATTAGTCCTCCAAAACAATATAGCTCGTCTATGGATAGCTAGCTAGCTAGCTAGACAACTAAATTAATAGTTAAGGTTGTGTTCCACAAAAAGAAAAAAAGAAAAAAAAGTTAAGGTTGCATTTGGGGAGAGGGTGCAAGCAGCAACATCTGGTTCACATTGTACGGTCTGTCGGCAAAAAAAAAATAATAATAAATAAATAATATATATATATATATATATATATATATATATATATATATATATATATATATATATTAGCTCCTACCTTAATTACTCCGATACGCATATTAATATATAATAATCACCTGTCATGCCCATGCGTGCACTGTACCCCAGCCCAACTATACAATTTACATGCTTAATTGAACCACCCATCCAACTAAGTAAATAAATTGGCAAGTTTTTTACAACTACACAAATGAACAAATGGTGCCCCAAATGGATGATAAGTAGGTAGAGCATTTTTTTTTAATTAAAAAAATTATAAATTTGACTATTGTCAACATTCGCAGTTGAGTTCGTAACACAATTTTTTTTAGTATAATATATCTTTTTTAGCAAAATTATTCAGTATATATTCTTGAATAATAATGATTACAGGTTTCACTCGAAAAAAAAAAAAAAAAGGAATGCATATAGCTACTTGGCAATCGGAAACTAATAACTAGAGTATGTAATATTCTTTTTTTTTTTAAAGCATTACTAACTATATTACACCAAATGGCACAGTTCCTACTATTCAACCATTATGGATATTTGTTTCAACTCCACCCATCCATAATTACACACTAAAATATAATGAAACACAAACACGTAGGGCCCCATCAGAACAATACGTAGTATCTACTATATTTTGTTTTCTTTTGATTTTTGAAATAAACTAACTAATATTCCTCTCTGATCCTATGGTCATCACATCGATCAATCTTAAAATACTTCATAATATTTTTGCTAATTTAAGCACATTCTAAAACATATTTACTTATATATTTGAGATTTTTTTTTGGTCTAAACGATGAAAACATATTAGTTAAATTATTTTTTTTAAAAAAAAATATTTTTCATTGTGATACTTGGTCGGATTCACATTAAATATTTGCATTATATTGCATGCTTCTTTGATTATGTTACTCATTTCTTCTGCCAATTTTATACAAGTGATGGCACAACTAAACATTTCAATTCAACAGTTTGGTGTTATAGAGGCTACTTAATTGTCAAGTTGATAGATTTTTATTTATTTATTTATTTATACATGTGGTAGGGGCCGTAGTGCCTGTGATTTGTACTGCATCATGAGTCACAAGTGATAAGTGCATGTATAAGGTTGTATCAATGTAACTATCATGCATATTTCAGATGTCACGTTAATGTCGTAGCAATTATATATATTCTCATGATTCTTGTCACCTCAATTATCAAGGAAAAATCGGAATAAATATTTGGAATTTTCTATATTTCAGTCTAGTAATTGTTTGGTAGTAATAATAACTCATCCCAATAGTTGCATTACATTACGTTATGAAATATTAATTAAGGAGACAACAAAAACACCAAAATGACCCACAAACAGTTGCATTACATTACGTTATGAAATATTAATTAAGGAGACAACAAAAACACCAAAATGACCCACAAACGTTACCTTTACTATACACAACGCGCGCACATATACTCAAACCTTATATGGAATTATATATATTTCGATTCAAAATTTGTTATAATTTAGAAATAGATGATATATAACTTGTCTTAATGTGCGAAAGATTAATGGTTCAAGAATCACCAAAAGTAATATAATTTAGGATTTGATATTATAATATCATCTAGAAAAACAAAACAAAACAAAAACAAAAAAAAAACAAAAAAAAAAAAAACAAAAAAAACTAAAGGCTGAGAAATTGTAGCGTAGGCGGGAACATTACTGGTGTTTTATTTGTCTTGCATTGGTTAGATAAAGCTGATAGATTCGAACTGCCTGTGTGCATGATTGGAAAAAACGAATTAGGAAGGTGGCCATTGTCTTGCATAATTTTTGTTCTTTTCCTTTTGATAATTTAGTAGAATGTCCTCAGTGCTCAACAGTTGCACACACTATTCCACCGCTCCACCATTTATTTCTTAGTATAACATCTATCTGATATTTTCACCACCATAAAATTAATTTAAATTCAATTTGATCCACATAATTTCTCTTAAATTATTTGAAATAAAATTAAACCTAAAATTCTTTAACATAATACACTATTTACAATAGACGAGCTGTCATACTTGAATCTTCAAACTATATATCTACACAGAATAAATTAATCATATCACCTAGCTACTTAGAGCAATCTTATTAGTCTAAGACTTTTATTGGTTTTTGCAGGTCCAAATGGGAAAGAAAAGGAGGAAAGAGGAAATAGGGACAATATTGACAAAAGCAACAACAAAAAAGAAAAAAAAAATTCAGAATTTACACAACCAACATGGCGCGTGCACTATTCTGGAGATTTACATAAAACGCGTAGCTTGCACGTATTTTTTTCCAAATGTAAGGCACGTAATGGGGCCCAAAAAACCTTAGTTTTGCATGAATAAAAACTTTAAAAAAAAAAAAAACACTATCCTTATTTGTGAAAAAACTCTTTCTTAATTCTTTTTCTACAAAAACCTTTTATAAAATCACAAATGTGATCGTTCTCATGGAGACATACAGTCCTAGCTAGCTAGTAAATATTGTCCTTCATAGACTGAATTTTCAGTATGAAATATCACCATTTTTTTTTTCAAAATTTATTTTTTTTTCTACCCCAATAATTACTACAACTCAATATAAACCGTAAACATCCTAACTAAAATGCTCTGCTCAGTATATATGCCATTAAATTACTTTTTTGTTACTTAAAAAGAAGTGATCGAATGAATAAAGTGTAACTATTGTACATAAAATAACGAAATTAATTTTACTACAAAAATTATTATTTTTCTTATTTGTTGATAGTCATCGAAGAAGGAAACAGGATTAATTGGACTAGTGTTAGTGTATAAAGCAACTAAGATAAAGCATCATCAAACTGTGAGGCGGCACACACACGTGGACTTCAATTCCTAGGATAATGTTCCAATTGATGAGGGCAAATATTTTGGTACAACTAATATATGTATAGTATAATCTTTTTTTGTTTTTGTTTTTTGGAAACAATATATATATATATATATATATATATATATATATATATATGCATATATAGTATTATCTAATATTAGAAAAATGATATAAATTAAAGGTAGCTAGCAAAGACGCATCTATATGATGCAATAATATATATAATATGAACAAATGAAGAAGCTAAGATAAGGATGGAAGTGAAGGAGACATCACACATGCAAGCACATAGAATTGAATTGAAGGCCGAATCGGAACATATATAAACCCGCCCTACCTCATGAAAACACACAAACACATAAGTCTAATTGTATGCACAGAAAATGAGACAAAAGGATAATGATGGATACATACATACATATATATTTCTCAATTAATAATTCATATATGTTCGACCTGCCTCAATTACTCATGTATAGGTAGCTGGCCTGCCTGCCTGCATGCACGACCAATCAACATTGCATATACCTCCGTACCTACACACACACACACACACACACACACACACACACATATATATATATATATATATATATATATATATATATATATATATATATATATATATATATTCACCATTTAGTCCTGCAACCTGTCTATATATGCTGTGTTTTACATTTTTACCATGCATATATATATGTTCCAAGATATATAGAATTAAAACGTACTTAACCAATTCTTATTATAATAATAATACATAAACGCCCATCCAGTGTGCTGCGCTCTATCACCCCCTTTGGTATTTTTTAGGGCGGGGAAGAATTTTAGATTTCTATCTGTCTTTTTGTACTATTATTATTATGTTTTTTGGTATTTGGTAGTACTTTTAGATCAACATCTATTTCGCTATAATAGTTAAATAATCCATCCATTTACGTACTCGTGTATTATTACTTGACTAGACCCTTTTTCTTTATCTATATATATGTAGGTACCTTGTATCTTGCTTCCCACCATTCTTATATATGGTGGACTTTGAATTTCTTTTTTAAACCGCGGTATGACCTTGTATGCTACTTGTACGTATTTATTAGGATGATGTTATAATTTACCATTAAAAAAAAACATAAACAAAATGGAAATTTTGTAAGTTATATGAGCAGATACGTGCATGCATGGAATCAGAAATATATATAGGAGGTGTTTGACAAATAACTGTTAGCCGATAGCGGATTAACTTAGTTGATACCTGTTAGCGGGTTTGACTAACTGATATCAATAGCTAGTTGTAGAAAGATATTTGGTATATTAACTGTTAATTGATAGCTGATTAAATGCAAAATGATTTTAAGGATATGAGTGTATATATTATGTTATTTTAACCTATTATTATTGTTGTTGATGTTGTTATAGATTGTATATATATATATATATATATATATATATATATATATATATATATATATAACATATGTTCAATGGTTTAGGAAATCTGTGAACACTAATAAGTAATTACAAGTCCTATTGTTAATTACTTTCACGGTACTAGGCAGCGGGTTTATGAGTCCGTCGACGGGCTCAAACATCCAGTTGCCTAATACCGTGAAGAGACAATGAGTTTATTGAGACTGGTAGGCGGGATTGGTGAACTAGTCTACAGAGTCTCATTGTTAAAAAAAAAAAAAAAGAAGTTATGGAGGGATGTTTTGGAGAAAATAATTTATTTATTTTTAAAAAGATCAAAAAAATAATTTTTGAATTTTAACATTTTAGAGCAATAAGCTGTTACAAAAAAGCTAATTAACCAAATATTCAGGTTGACTAAGTTAAACAATTAATTGTGGTTAAATAAATCAAAATTAGTTGATAAGTTATTAACCAAACATGCCATAATATAGGCCGGCCGGCATGCATGATTGAATGGGGGCGGAGTTGACTCGAGTTACGTTGAGTTGAGGATGTATGCAATTGGCACCTATGAAGCTCACCGGCCGATCACGGACGGACAGATCTAATGGCCGTTGTAGTTAATGGGGCCGGCCAGCCGAAGCTAGCTAGCTGCGGTGGTCCAGTGGAACAACATTACGTTTTTTATTTGATCAGCTCCAATGCAGATCAGAGTCATTGAATACTTAAGATCAATGACTTAAATTTCACAAATTGTGTAACTATGCAACTGTGCACTCCACTTGGCACCTATGAAGCTCACCGGCTGATCACGGACGGACAGATCTAATGGCTGCTGTAGTTAATGGGGCCGGCCGGCCGGAGCTAGCTAGTTGCGGTGGTCCAGTGGAACAACGTTACGTTTTTTATTCGATCAGCTCCAATGCAGATCAGGGTCATTGAATACTTAAGATCAATGACTTAAATTTCACAAATTGTGCAACTATGCAACTGTGCACTCCACTTGTAAGTTCGCGATGCACAATAACAAAATTTATGGCATTGATCTCAAGCATTCAGACTCATAGGAAGGGGTTGGCTGAACTCATTTGATTATGAGTCTCTCTCTCTCTCTCTATATATATATATATATATATATATATATATATATTTGTGTGTGTTTAATTTGTTAATTTTTTGGGTACGGTTTTGTAACTTTGTCCATCTAGCTAGCCTCAGATCATGTGATTGTTTTGCATACCACTGAGTTTTCAACTGCCCACTCTTGTCCATCATTTTTGTCCTTAGCTTCTTCTTACTATGCACACTGCTTTGACCATTCTACTGCCGTGTGTACGTACCTTATTATTATTATTATTATTATTATTATTATTATTATTATTTAGACCAAATAATGGAATAGCTAGGTAGGAGCTCACTATGCACCCTTCTAGTCATCCAACAAAATCCCCCAAATGACATGCAGGACCATGGTGCAGACTCTAAACTTTTTGTCCACGATCTGTAGCCTTAGCTTATAATGTTTAATTTAATTTTCTAAATACATGCAATGCGTCATATCATATATCATTTAGCAGACATCTATCCAACAGTCTTTCCATCTCCGTTTACATTCCTTCAAGGCATGCATGCATTAATTAGTAAGTAACCATAGAGCACCCAGCTCCCTAATATCCATTCAACAATCAACCTATTCAGAATACGTCAATCTGATCTCCACCCTTTTCATTTTGAGCACCAAAATAAAAATAAAAATAAAATAAAAAAACGAAAGAAAAAAAAAAAAAAAAAAAAAAAAAGTCACCCCAGGCCAGGCCACAACTATATATATATATATATTTCAGTTGAGCTCATCTGTCATCAATTATTGAGATGAAGGAGGATATGCATATCCAATGTAAGTAGCTGGCTAGGGTCTAGATTTTGTAGCAATCATATATGTTTGTACCAATTAAGTTATATGTACAGAGGTGAATTGGAGTAGCTATACTGCCCGGATCGCATATGCATTATTATTGTACATTCATATATATGTTCCTTAGCTTGTTGTTTAATATATGCGCGCTGCTGCATCCTTGGAAACTTTACAGATTAATGACTGTACGTAACAAACATATGTGTTTTCCTTAATTGCCTACTTGTATTATATAAATATATAATATAATTTGAGTTAGAGGTTCAATATCTTCAACTGCTTTGCTAAGATATATAGTAAGATTTCATGATCATAACAATATACTAATATAGCACAATTAAGTAGTTTTGGGTCCATTATTCTAAAAGGGTGAAACTAAAGATCGAATCCTCCGATCCCAATTGCATACCATTAAACTACCAAATTAAATTATGAGGTATACATATATATGCACAACAAAATTAGTATTCACGTACTTTTGTTATTAATAGTTTGATCATGTGTAGATTTTGAAGTGATGATTTTTTTTTTTTTTTATTTTGAAGAGATTATGGCAAATATTATTTTATTAATTTAAAAGAGTTTTTTTTTTTCAAACCAAATATTTCTATAAATAAAAGGGAAGTAGCATTTTTAAAAATTAAAATAATAATTTTACTTACATTATTTAGAAAAAATATTTCCATCTTTATTTAAAATTGAGAAAATGACATATTTTCCCAGAGTTATATATTTATAGCACTTTTTTCCCTGAATTATTTAAGTGGCTATTTCCCCCCCTAAAATGTTAAATGAACATATTTATCCTTAAAATAAATATTTCATTTATTTTTCTTCTCCAACAAATTATAACCACGATTCGGTTCAAACCGAACAGACACTATAGCAACTAAACTAAAATATTTCAATTACAATTTAGAATCGAACCTTGATATTTAGAGTTTATTAAAATCGTGAACCAAAACAACTGGTTTATTTTCCGAACTGAAAAAAATAAAATACATTTATTGTTAAATTTAGATTATTTTAAAAATAAAAATAAAATGTTAAAATAAAGACGATTCAAAATCGCGAACCGGATCTGGAACCGCCGGTTCATGGTTCAGGATCCAATTTTTTCGATTCATAATTTTAATAAACTGAAATCTAAATATTGGGTTTTGGATCTGAAATCTAAATCATAACCGAAAATTTTCAATTCGATTGCTATAGTGTCCGGTTCAGTTCGTACCGAACCGTGGTCATCCCTACGTATAAGCAATAATTTGTTGGAGAAGAAAAATAAATAAAATGTTTACTTTAAGGATAGAAATGTTAATTGAATATATCAGGGGAAAAAATCACTACTTTTAAAATAATTTTGGGGACTAATGTGTTTACATAAATAATTATAGAGAAAAAAGTATTATAAGTATATAACTCGGGGGAAAGTGTCATTTTCCCTTTAAAATTTGTGTTGTATTAAATATCTCACACGTAGAATTTGTAGAAAAGGGTTATGTAAAATTGAAGGGGCCCACCGGCCGGAGGTGTAGCTGTATAGTGTTTGAGTGCTTCCCAATCAAGTGGCCCAGGTTTCAGTGCTTAACAGACTAAATAAACTGTGTTAATGTAAGCCATGCCAGGTTTCATTGTTTTAACTTTAAAAACCCCTAATTAAAATGATTATCACGAGGGTGTCTCAATTAAGCTGCTACTAGAATCTTCTCATTACTTGGCAGACATATCTCTTTAGATTAGGACTTTCATCAATCTACTTTAATTTTCACACGTAGTAAATGACTAATGAGTTTCGATTTTTTATTTTTTTTTGGGTGTGTGTGTAATTAAAGTTTTTTAATGTATAAATATTTTGGTGATTGATTAACATTGCCTTTTATTTAGGTGTTATGTCGCGTAGACCAAACATGTTATCAACTTTTTCTTTTACACTGTTGCAAATGTACTGAAAAAAGCCAAATTAGGCGTTAGCTTTTGAAGGGTCCAATTGCTCAATTATTATTATTATCACTCATATCGTAGTATCGTGTTAATCAAAGTAAACAATTTACTGTCCCGAAATGAGTAATTGAATAGGTGAAATGTGACTTTTTTATTATATCTAAATGTTACATATTTGATTTTTGATAACTTAATTTCAGTCGAGTCCGTTATATATAATTTTCGTAGTGCGATTATCTCCACAAATTTTGAAGATGCATATAAACAAATTAAGGATCATGTTTGATAAAATAGTCAATTTATCAGTCAATTTTGACTTATTTGATCACTATTAACTATTTAACTTGGTTAAAAAAAATCAATATAAGTGTTTGATTAATCAATTTTTTTGTAACTTTAAAATGCTAAAATTAATTTAAAAAGCTGCTCAAATAAACATTTTTAGTTAACTTTCTGAGAAAAAAAATTATATCATCTCAAACAATTATCAACTAACAACTAATTTAATACCATCCAAACATTTTTATACAATTAATTAACTAATGTTATCAACTAGCCAGCCATACCATCTAGCCCAATGATATCAGCTAACAGGGCCAAACTGACTTAACCACTCATAACCTAAGTAAAATTTGATATATACATAAATAAGAGTGCACGTTAAAATTTTGTGGGTGAAATATAATGGAGCTTGATTTATTAAAATTAAAATTTGATAGAAGATATTTACTTTGACCTTAATTGTTATATATTTTCACCATTGGGACCACATAATAAGAATAGGACTACTACATCACAACCCTGCCTGCATATTCCAAAACTTGAATTGAATAAAAAAAAATGCTCCCAAGAAAAATTCCAAGTGAAAGAAAACAAAGAACATTGATATGATGCATGCAATGGTCAAATTTACTAATAATAACAAACAAAAACCAAACTATATATGACTGCTCTCATCAATTAATCCTTCCTTTCTTTCTTTAAATTAAATTACAAATGATTTTGAATATATTTTTTGTTGATTCTTAGTAAATAAAATAAAATAGTAATTATCATGATGGAGAAGGTAATGTGAAATGAAAGTGGAAGAAGCTAAGCAATGAAAGAAGTGATGGAGAGTTAGGGGGTTGGTGTGTGCATAAAAGGAAAAAAGATATGATGCTCAGTCTCGGCTGCTGCTGTACTGCAAGCATTAGCTAGCACCACTGATTCTGATGAATATATATGTATGTATTTATTTATAATGAAATATGAAAGAAAGAGGGGGGTTTAATTTGGATAGGAATTAATTAAAAGATAGATGAAAGAATTGAAGGGAGTTTGTTTGTGTCTGAGAGTGAGGGGGTATGAGAGCGACGAGTCTCTGTCATCAACCATTACAACTTTGGCACTGAAAAACATGGCATGGGATGGGATGCCTGCCTTCTATCTTCAATTCTTTCTTTTTCTTTTTGACATTTATAAGCCTTGCACTGCACCATTTCAGCTTGCAGGGGAAAAGGACTACTCTATTTATCTCTCTCTCTCTCTTTTTTTTTTTTTTTTTTTTTTTTTTTACGTAAATAAAATTATGATGATTAGCATTTTAATTTCTTTCATGCAATTAATTATTACTTTTATTTCTTAATATATATATATATATATATATATATATATATATATATTGTTGAGTGGGTGAATGGCCTGGCCTGGCCCCAGGCTGCTCTCCTCCATTTCTGACCACCTCAGCCAACAAAGATCTTCAAATAGTCCAAACACTAAATCTAACAACCATCCAAAAGTTGAGCATAGACCAGATATTAATATATTTTAATTTACTTGATTAATACTATACACTTTTTTCAAAATAAAAAATAAAAAAATCTCAAACTTGCTTACTTTAATTTCTCAATGAAATAGTCCACTCTTAGCTTAGCTAGCTAGTAGCTACCTGATCAGCAGCTCCCTCAGCTCATTCAATTCCATCGCTAATAATTCATCACCATAAACTTACCTTGTGTTTTTACTACTGGAAGACTGACTCTATTGCTGCCTAGCTTCAATTCATATATATATAATACGTTACGTTGGCAAAGCAATTAAGCATATATATATATGATAAGATGGCTTTGTTCTTATGAGGGAAGGATACATTATTATACGTACTGTAAAACCTAATCACCATATACACTGCACGTACGGTACGGGAAACACAAGTAACCACCAATACAATACAATACAATTCAATTCAATTCATCAATAAACAAAATAATCCAAATAATTCAATTCTTTGAATACAAATTAAATTAATTAACACTGGGCTCCGATCCGATCCGGCCTTCACCACAAAATTAAAAGTACGTACTCCGATCAATGCCATCTCAACTACTTATAATAATGTTATGTTTAATTAGTACCCTCCGATCCAGACTTGTAGTAAGCATTTCCATGCAGGCCGGAGTCCGGAGAAGCTAGAGTGATAACCCTCGATCAGCTCTACCCACGTACCATAAACAAAAACAAAAAATATATAATATTTGTGACTACATTATATTATTTATTTTTTGTCCGTGTCCTTCCGTTAACGGAATAGACGACGAGATATAAGTGAAGTCCATGGAGGAGGGGTTGTAGTGGTCCGCCCTGGGAGCTTCAAACTTGTGTTTGCAAGCATGGCATGTGATTTGAGAGAGTGTGGAGTTTATTTGCTTAATGGCGTGTTCTCTCATAGCCTGTGCTTTGTCTAGATCTTCCTGCGCTTGCTGCCTGATCCTCTTGGCGTTTGCCAATTCTTGCTCCGCTAACTCAATCTGTCTCTTCGCTTGTTGCCTCGCCTCCTCCGCGTATGCTTTCTCCGTCATGGCCAGCCGTAGTTGCTCCCTTGCGTCCGCGTCCTTGATTGCCCCCCGCGAGCCCTCCGAGGAGGACCCAATCGAGAGCTGCAGCTGCGTGGAGTGATCCTCGTCGGTCTTGGAAGTGACTGAAACGTCGAAGCGGCTTGAGGAGGCGGACGTGGTTGTCAAGAGCTGCAGCTCTAAGTTGTGGGGCTTGGGAGTAGCATTCATGAAAGTGGGCTTGGACATCAAGAGAGGCCAGGGAGCGGCGGCGCTGAGATTGGTGTCGCTGGAGGGGCTGGGGCTGGAAGCAGTCCGGGAAAGGCAGGCCCCCGGCGGCTGAAGATGATGATGATGATGAGACTGGGACTCTGAACGGAGGCGGCCCATGCTGCAAGCGTCTTGGTGTTCGATGAAGCTCTCCACCCTTTGGAATGGAATAATGGAAGAAGCTAATTAATTAAAAGCTAATTGAATTGAAGAGCTGCTAGGTAGCAAATTAAAGTACATATATACATGATGATATGAAATGAAATGATGATACTATATTATACTATACACTATACGGCAGCTCAGCTCGATCTATCAGGCATATTTTGGGGTTGAAGAAATTCAAAGTGTAATGATTCCAAGTGTAGTGGAAAAGTAGAACAAGGACAATTTGAAATGGCACTACATCATCCACATGTGCTCTCTCTCTCTCTCTCTCATTGATGAAGCTAATGTGGGAAGGTGAAAGAAGATGTTAAAAGGAGATCTTAATCAGAGAATCATCGCAAAAGAAGCTAGCTTGAAAAAAGTGTGCACTTTAAACGTGTCAAACCCAGTTTTCAAGGAAGAAATAAGTTTGTTTTTTTGTATGTAGTGAGATCTCATCTCCCATTCACCTAGTGCTACTCCAATATATATATATGCATTAGCATCAAATCAAATCTCAAATAAATTCAAAAACACTACTGCACATTCAAGAAAGAAAGAAAAGAAAAAAGAAGACCTTTCTTGACTCAGCTCGCTGCTAAACTAAATATATATTAAAAAAAAAAAAAAAAAAACAAAACAAAAACGGTACGGCGTTAAGGTGTTGTGTGAAGCAAGTACCGTGGTATTACCCGATTTTTGAAAAATGTAGTTAAGAGAATATAATGAGAGAGAGATAGAAGAAGAAGAAATATATAGTACTCCGTATAGTATAGTATAGTATATGTTTAGGCAGTAGTATCGGAGTTTGGCCCCATCATATCGGCCAGAGAGAGCCCGCCCAGTTGCACGATCGGAGTTTAGCTAGCTTGCAAGAAAATTAATTTGTGTGTACCAGAATAGTATGGATCGTATATTGTAAATTTGGGCAAAAAGGGAGAGGTACTGAGCTAGCAATTCAAGCTAAGCTAGCTAAGGAGGATATGATATATTGATATGCGATGAAAATAAAAATACTCCGTAATTAAAATTGCGCTCACCTGGAAAAAACGCGGCCGCAGTCGCAGGAATGGCCGCGAGTGCCGCAGGTTTTGAGATGTGCCTTGTAGTCGGACTGGACGGCATAGCCTTTTGAACACTTACCGCACACCCACTGCTTCTGGTTGCTGTGCTTCCTCCTAAAGTGCTTCTTGATGCCCACCAGATCACCCAGTGCGTGGCAAGGGTCGTGGTGGAGACACGTCGGCTCCGGGCACACGAAAACTCGCTTCCGCACCACCGGCGTCTCCCTCTTCAGCAGCTTCCACGGCACCTTGTGCCGCCGCCGGTGCATCTGCAGGTTCTGATCCCTCTGGAACCCTTGGTTGCAGATCTCGCATACGTACCGATCAGACTCCAGCAACGTTTTCGGCGACAGTGACACCACCTCCGCATCCGGATCTGCACCCGCCCAAATTCCAAATTCAATTCAACCTAACTTATAATCTCCCCGTCCCCGTTAATGTAGTATTCTAATTTCAATCAACGTCGCAAATTCCAATATAAATATATATGTGTGTGTGTGTGTGTGCTGAATTATATTATATATATATATATATATATATATACCTGGAGTTCCGGCTGGGCGCCGCTTCCGCTTGCTGTTGTTGCTGCCGTTATCCAAAGTGGCAAAGGGTTCGGAGGAAGAAGAAGGAGTGTTGTTGGCTAACATGGCTCAAATCTATCTTTGTTCTGCACACAGAGAAAACCTAATCTTGCAGGCCGGAGCCGGACTGTCAAACTCTAGCTAAAGCTACCATCATCACCAAGCATGACGAAAATTAAGAAAGAAAAAGCTGTCGTACCATATTTCTTCTTTCTTAATTTCTTGCTGCCTTTTTTTTTCCTTGCTTGCTTTTAGCTTTTTGGTTACTTTCAGCTTTTCATCAGCTTTCTTTCTCTCATAACCCTTGCCCTCACCAGGTATTGTTGAAGGGTCACCCTTACTTAAAAAAACTTCTTGAAAAGGAAGGTGGAGGTATGTATGTATAGGGGGTGGGGGGATGGGGGTGGGTTACGTTGGATGGGTGTTTGAGAGTGTTCTTGACCCAATCACAATACTCCAAACTTTGATAGATCGACCTCAGCAAAACCAGGAATTGGACCCAAGAAAAAACATCCTTTCCCCCACAAAACAAAAAAAATCACTCATTATTATTATTTCATGGCCACAGTAAATTTGCATGCATAAATACATTCAGGACACCCCACCTCCGTATACCGCTCTCTGTACACGTAAAGGCTTTCATTTTTGTCAGTCTTATACACCAGCTATTGTAGCTCCTCTACAGTACTCTAGTGAACGTCCCTCCACCCAATTTACCATTTTACCCATCCCTCTTTCCCTTCCCCACTTTTCATCATTATATCATGAGTTACACTTGTATAAGAGTCAATATACAAATGTAATATTTATACTAGCAATTCTAATATTAAATTAGGAGAAAATGTTAGGTAAATTTCACTTCTTATCCTATGTCTATTGAACTGTTATTAATTGCAGTCCACGAGTTTTAAAACTGTCAATTTAATCTACGAGTTTCAAAACTTAAGGTGTAAACAAATTAAAACTAAAATCTTGATTTTTTTTTTTTTTTTTTGTAGATAGTATAGATCTAATCTGTTTTTGAAATTCCATTTGAACTTAGTTGGGGTTTTTACAGCATTATATTAATTATGGTATTATGTGTTTATGAAGCTAAGGGTGGTGGAATTGAGCAATATAATGGATGGGGAGGAAGGTGCAGTGTGAAATAAAATAAAGGAGAAGGGCAAATTGGTAAGTGAGGGGTGGAGTTTTGGTGAGCAATAGCATCAATGAAACAGTGTATACAAGAGCAGAATTGTCTTTAGCAAATGACGTTTGAGAATGGACATAATATAGGTGTTGGGTGTTGCGAATGGGCCATTGGATCAAACACACATAAATTTTAACGTACGTACCTTCAATTCATCTCTTTGCATTGTTTCAATTTTTTTTTTTTGAAAATCATTGTTTCAATTCAATTCATGTATAAATATATATATTCTCTCCTCACAATTCATGGGTTTTTACGCATTAACATCATTTACTTTGCCTTCACCAAAAAAAAAAAAAAAAAAAAATCATTTACTTTGCATTCTACAAATATTTCTGCACACTCACCTACGCCAAACAAAATTACTTCATTTAATTGTTGTCATTAATTATTACAGTTCTTTTTTCTTGCTCCAATTATTGTTACACCCAATAAATTAATTATTTTATCCATCATATTTAACATATATTTTCTCTCTTTTTAATCCAAATACTTTTGGAAGGAAGCTTCTTTCCTTTTTTTTTTTTTTTTCTTTTTTCTTTTGAAAATACGAAACTTCATATTTGTTTTTTCATTAAAGCCCCAATCCACTATCGCTCACTGTTAGTAACGGGGTCTCGGTTGATGGTAGCGCTCTTATTTCTTTCTTTTTTTTTAATAATTATATTTATTTATTATGCTATTATAATAATTATTATATTATTATATTATTATGGGAAATACAAATTTATACTGGCGGGATTGGACACAAATCTATGGGCTATATGTGGCTACAAAGATAGTCCTTTAAGTTTAAGAATAGAGTTAATATCCAAAATCGTCCTCGACTATAGTGGTTTTTTTTCAATTTCGTCCTAAACGACTTTGGTGACCTAATATCGTCCCAGACTTTTGTGTTTCGCTCAATTTAGTCCCAGATTTTTGTATTTTTGCTCAATTTAGTCCCTCATTTGTTATTCTGTCCATTTGGTGTTAAATAAATAGACAATTCAGTAATTTTAATATTGGCATCTCTTTACTCATAGACATGTGAACTGCGAAATCCCTTTTTTTTTTTAATGAATTACTCCCAGAATTACTCCTAAAACTGCGAATATAAAATTTGATTTGCAGGTCCGGGAGTAATTCTGGGTGTAATTCGTACAAAAAAGAGGAATTTCGCACTTCACAAGTTGAAAGTAAAGATACATCAATATTGACATTACTGAATTGTCCCTTAATTTAACACCAATTTGACGGAATAACAAATGGAGGACTAAATTGAGCGAAACACAAAAGTCTGGGACGATATTAGGTCACCAAGGTCGTTTAGGACGAAATTGAGAAAAATCACTATAGTCGAGGACGATTTTGGGTATTAACTCTTTAAGAATATATAAGTTTAAAAATTTAAGGCAATGAGCAGATTAGCTCATGATAATATATGCATGAACTCATAATTACTAATTAATTCGTTATTAATACGTTGAGCGTGATTTTGATTTGTTTTTTTTTTTTTTGTTTTTTTTTTTTTTAACAATTCATAATCATATAATCAATCAATAATTGTAAACATTATTACTAATAAACAATACCTTAATATAAAGTGATTATAAACGTTATACCTTACCCCACACCACAATAAAACGAAAATATACAAACTACAATAATCGTTTTTCCATATATAATATGCTATATTGATCCACACTCCCATAAAATATAATATACATAGTATGCAATAATTTTCAATTAAAAAAAAAAAAAAAAAACAGGTTAATGGTGAGGTAAAGGGAAAAGGATGGTGTTTTTTTCGTTAAGTTGGAGGTGGACTAATATCTCTCACATCTTTACTGTGAAGGAAATGAAATGGAAAAGCGTACATACATAGACTGATAGAAGCGGATGCAGGCAAGGGTGCGTGCAACTATATGATTATAATCATTATGTATTATTATTATTTTTATTTTTAGTATTACTGACTCTGTTACAATGTAATATTTGTTCATAACTATTTTTTCAACTTACTGAAGTACAAAAAGTCAATACCGTCCTTATTGGGCTCAAACCCATGACTCTTATTTGAGGGACTCACTTTATGCCACTAGACCACAATATCATTGGTTAAGCAACACGATCATTGGTTAAATATTTTTTATATGAAACATAGATAAATTATAAAGAAAAAGAGAAATCTTAAGGAATGAAGCATAACTCGAAATCTCACCTCATTGGAGCCGAGGGCATCACTATTTAGTTTTACGATTTTACCCGAGTTGATTTACACTACACTTGAGTCATTATTTTCGACATCTGCACAAATAACACAACCTAATATTATGTTGATATAGCAAAGATATGAGGTACAATGTCGTCTTCAATAGATTGCGGGTTATATCACGCAATATTTAATAATGTAACTAGTAACTAAGTAATTAAGAAAGTAACAATAAGTTATGTAATAACAAATAATATTGAATGAACACATATATAAACTATATATATATAACTCAAGTTAGAAAGCAAAATATACTAGATGCATGTAAGCAAACTTATAGGATTAAGAGAGAACACATAACTAATAATGAATTGATGAGGGGATGTACGTAAGAATTCTAGTCTAAAAACTACTCCCGTGATCATCTAAACAATGGACTAAGAATTGCCCCCCACTTATGTCATGTCAATTCAAAGTCTTTCAAAGCACAACAAGCATTTAAATCCATTTATTTTCCCTATTTTCACAGTGAGAAATAGGGGTTATATATGCATGAGTGACTTTGAATCTTGACCAAACTCTCATTAGGCAAAGAATTTTACAAAACATACTAATGAATGTTGTCAATCAAATATTAACAATAATCTATACGCCTTTTGTGACATAATGTAGTCTCAGACTTTTTGTATTTTTGCTTAATGTAATCCTCCGTTTGTTATTCTGTTAAATAGATGGACAGTTCAATAATTTCAATATTGGTCTTTCTTTTAATTTATTTATGATGATTGAATAAATCACCCATTGTAGAACAAATATTTGTAGTTATGTCGGAGTATACAAAAGCAAGCGTTATAACCTGCACCACGGTGCACATAGCATTGTGCATCTTGTGCCTCTCAAAATGACGTCATTTTGTTAAATTGTGTGGGGAATCGACGTGACAGAGTATATGTGCATTATGTTATATAATTATGTACATTATGTTATACCATTATGTACATTATTTTATACAATTATGTACATTTTTTTATACAATTATGTACATTCGAACACGTGATTTTTTTAACAGTTAAAAGTTTATGTGTATTCTGTTATACAATTATGTATATTTTTATATACAATTATATACATTTTAGTATACAATTATGTACATTTTCATAATATGATTTTTTTAACAAGTTAACAACAAACATGGAAAAGCAAAATTTTCAAAAAAAAAGTATAAAACGACGTCGTTTTGCACCAGGGCGCACAATGCAGTGTGCGCCCTGGTGCACGATATAAATTGCCATACAAAACAAAAGACTAAGGGGGTGTTTGGTTGGATGGAAAATATTTTCCGAAAAGTGAAGGAAAATGATGTTTTATGTTGTTTGGTTGGATGGAAAACTTTTTCTATTGGAAAAAGTTTTCCTTAAGAACAAGGAAAACAAATTCCTAGCTTATGCTAGGTATTTTGTTTTCCATGGAAAACCTTTTCCATGGAAAACTAATATGACAATTTTACCCTCATCATTCTTTATTAATTACTCTTATTATTATATTATTATTATTATTATTATTGTGTAGGGTTATATTTGTCATTATACTCATTATTCCTTACCCTTCCAAACTCAACCAAACAATGGAATTCATATTCTCAGTAATTTCTTTTCCACCAACCAAACAATGGAATCTGTTTTCTTGGAATTTATTTTCCATGGAATTTCAATTCCATTTCCCTTCAAATATTTTCCAGTGAACCAAACGAGCTGTAAGAGTTCTACTATACAAACTCCCAAATTCTACTCCCTTGTTTGTACTCCTTGAGGTGACAAACAATGATTGATTAATTTTCATTATGTGGGTCCACAGAAAAATATCTACATTAAGAACACGTGAAAGAGAGTACAAGTTGGGAGTATAAAATGAGAGTACAGTGTGTGTTTGGTTGGTGGGTTTTGCATATAGGAATGGGTATGAAAGTGATTGTTGTTGTTTGGTTGATAGGTTTGTTGGAACACTACTATGTGTTTCGAATACCCCATCAATTGAAAAACTCATACCCAGATAAAATAAGAGTTTCATTCCCTTATTCATTCTCAAGAACTACTATTAGTAACCATTCACATTATACCCTACTACCAAACATGTTAAATACTTTCACCACAACCCATTACCATTACCAAGTATTTGATACCTATTCTGATTCCGATTCTGATTTCTATGTGCGAACCAAACACACCCTAAGTATTTTCCAAAGACTAAAGGCCTCTCGGAAAAAAATGGCATCCTATTGGTAGCTGCCTATATGGCTATATCAATATATATTTAAGGTAATAAAGTTGTTTAGTGCATGCATATATTTAATTAGGTGAACCAATTTGACTAATAAAATTTTGTTGGTCCATCAATCAGTCTTTGCATGGATTACTTTGAAAAATTATATATATTATTTCAGAGGTATGATTTTTCAACTCCTATTTTAACCCATAACAGAGCGTTTGGTTGGAGGGGTTTTAAATTCCCTTCCCACTTAATTCCCACCTAATTTCAAAGGCCATTAAATTCCGTAGTTTGGTTGGAGGGAATTGTAATTTCATGGAATTGCAATTCCCCTATTTTCATGGACTTAAAATCTCATGTCCCTCCTGTGATTTTAATTCATGAGAAAAAAAGATAGTGATGAGTCAAAATTACCCCTTCCTTTTTTAACCTAAAATTAATGTCTAACAACAATAATGGACATTTTTGACTTTATACTACTTATTCCCTTTCAATTCCCATGTATACCAAACATTGGAATTGAAATTCCCAATAATTCTATTTCTGTCAACCAAACACTGGAATTTAAATTCATACTTTATTCCCAATAATTCAACTCTCATGGAATTACAATTCCTTTCCCACATAACTCCTCCCTCCAACCAAACGCCCTGTAAAAGTTAAAGCTTTCATCTATCCAAATCGTCTCTAATTAGAATAAACTAAAAATTGTTATTAATTTCATATCTGTATATAACTTTTCATTCACAAGTTTCTAATTTTAAATAAAAACTTTAAATTATATATATATATATATATATATATATATATATATATATATATATATATATTATATATAAAAGAGTGATTAATCTTATATGGATCGGATGTACATTTTCTCAATTTCTCGTAATTCGTAAAGTGGAGGTATTATATTAAATAGCTTGACCTAATTTGTTTGACGCAGACTATACGACTCCAAAGCCAGCACAGAAAGTAAAAACACAAAAGGAAGGCCCGAACTGAAAAACTGACTTCCTTTTCAACGCCCTACTGTGCTATAGTCTTCATTTTTATTTTTATTTTGGATTAATTTGTGTATGTAGATATATATATATATATATATATATATATATATATATATATATATATATATATAATTTAATTTAATGTGTAGATATGAGCAATAAAATTGTTTGTTTATGATTGTGATGAAGAAGAGCAAGAGCTAAGCTGTAATAAATGCAGTAGCAAAACCAGTTACTGTATTCATCTACCCAGTTTTGGATTCTTCTATTTCGCTCATCAATTTTTCATGACCAAATTCGCCCCTGCTTCGCATTTCAGCTAAGTTTTTAGCTCATTCATTATGGGGTGCGTTCTCGGAACCACAGCCGCCGGAGAATCTCGCCGGAATGAGAAACAACGCCGTACATCTGACTCTGCTAGGGTTAGCAAGGACGGTGAGAAGACTGCCACTAGGATCGCTCAACCTCCTGGTCCGGCTGATGACCGCCGGAATCCTAGGCGGCAGCACCAGCAGCCGCCTCCTCCTCCTCAGGAACTTTGCAATCTCAGCAACTTTGCCGCCAACTCCGCCACCAACCAACAGGGCTGGCCGTTGTGGCTTGTCGACGTCGCTGGAGATGCCATCAAAGATTGGACTCCACGCCGAGCCAACACGTTCGAGAAGCTAGATAAGGTAATCATCCAACTTCAGCATCAATGTAATTGTACATTGTCTATATACAAAATTTCAGGGGAGGTACTGCTTTTATTGCATTAGGTACTACAGCTCCATGCATTGCCTTTCTCTGGCAAAATAATCAATAATGAGCATCTATTTAATGCCTAAATCACATGCCATGCCAGTAATTGGTTAGTTAGTTTATACCGTCGATGCAAAATAAAAGGTAAATTGGAAAGCCTAAGGTCTAATGCTCTTTAAGCTGCAAAAGTTACTTTTATGCTTTTGCAGTTGCTCCTTGGATTGCCTTTAATTCATGTTTCTTTTATCCACATTTTGGTGAATTTACAAGTTTAGATTTACTCTTTCTTTTTTGGTTATAGATTGGGCAAGGGACATATAGCAATGTATATAAAGCGAGGGACTTAATAACTGGGAAGGTAGTGGCATTGAAGAAGGTTAGGTTTGACAACTTGGAGCCAGAGAGTGTGAAGTTTATGGCAAGAGAAATACTAGTGCTGAGAAAGCTGGACCATCCCAATGTCATCAAGCTTGAAGGTTTGGTGACTTCAAGAATGTCATCCAGTCTTTACCTTGTTTTTGAGTACATGGAACATGATTTGGCTGGCCTAGCTGCTGTTCAAGGTGTCAAGTTCACTGAGCCCCAGGTAATGGATTCGTTTGAAAGCCTTCAAGCATTGCTATCTCTATTGATGTTGAAAAGCTATCAGGATAAAATGTGAATGGCTTTCTTATATTAAATTTCCTTTCTTCTAGCATATCTATTCTAAGTTTGTGTATAGGCACTTTTTCGCTATTGTTTAATACTGTTTAGCAGCTCATATATATATATATATATATATATATATATATATATATATATATATATATATATATATATATATATATATATATATATATATATATATATATATATTTTAAGTTGGGCTATAAAATAATTGTTTCTTAACACTTGATGAATGTAACTCTAGATGAGAATGATGGATGGATGACAGGATGTATGGGATACAAGGACAAAGTGTACTCCAAATCACTTTATTTGAAGTAAGTCACAATTGATATCTATTTAGGACAAATTGAGAAATTGACAGGATGGTTTTACATGTTCAATATTGGCTCATTGATGGACCTCTTAGAAAGAGTGATGGTGATGATAGTAATA
Source organism: Ipomoea nil (assembly GCF_001879475.1). Taxonomy (NCBI): domain Eukaryota; kingdom Viridiplantae; phylum Streptophyta; class Magnoliopsida; order Solanales; family Convolvulaceae; genus Ipomoea; species Ipomoea nil. The sequence goes on from NW_017619768.1 coordinate 271,097, forward strand.
GGAGAAGAAGAGATATATTCAAACTTTCGTATACTGAAGTTACCAAGGATATGTTAGATCAAGTGCTTATGGATGAAATGATGAATGTGTAGTAGGAATAGGAAACTAAATATTAGGTAACTAGCTCATTTAGATTGGAATAAAGGTTAGTTGAATTAATTTTAGTTGACAATGAGGTTACATGAATGCAGTTAATGTTTGTTGAGACTGTGGGTCACTCTGGATCGCTGTTTTGATGTCAAAATTTCCTTAAATTCCTACATGCATAATGACTGTTTATTAGTATGGGCTTGTCCCTTGTTCCCCGTGAAAACATCTCCTGTTTCACTGTTTGCTAGTTGCAGCTGCTTCAAAAGAAGTATACTTGTACATTCCTGTTTCTACTGGCAATTAGTCATGAATGATTTACGTTCTAGTTTCTACTGGTGATGAAGAAACTGATGATGTCAAGTTTAACTCAATGCAATGTGTGTAAAGGGTGTGTGGAATCAGAACCTTCTCATGTTATTCATAGTGAAAGCCTTATGCTTCTTGACAGTTTTCTCACATTAGTCAGTTATAATAAAGGTTAGCTATTCCTTCAGAAATGTTTGGTAATAAAGCCCTACTGGAATTGTAACAAAGATAGCTGTACTATTCATTTGAACCCTTGTCTTGACCCTTTACCGATTGCCCTTCACCTTTCATAGTTCATATCAGATACATCTGACTAAAAATGTCTTTCTATCTTTGTTGTTGCAGGTTAAATGCTATATGAAACAGTTGCTTTCTGGACTTGAGCACTGCCACAACAATGGCGTCCTACATCGTGACATAAAGGGTTCCAATCTACTCATTGATAATGAGGGCATTTTAAAAATTGCTGATTTTGGATTAGCCTCGTTTTATGATCCTGATAGCAAGCACCCCATGACTAGCCGTGTTGTCACCCTCTGGTACCGGCCCCCTGAACTTCTGCTTGGAGCTACTTACTATGGTGTAGGTGTTGATCTGTGGAGTGCTGGCTGCATTTTGGCTGAGTTACTTGCTGGGAAGCCAATAATGCCAGGACGTACAGAGGTGTGCCTTTTGTCTCATCACTTCCAATATTTAATACAACTATACAAGCTATCAATTTTCCCCTTTAGTCCTCTAAATTGATATAACTATTTTGCACTGTTTTTCTTTCTAGTATCTTATTTATTTGTTTATTTTTTTAAGGAATATATCCATCTTCTTCATGCCATTTTTCAGTTTGTTTATGCTTCATTTTGGTACTCTCTATTAAGTTGTTCCTTATTCAGCAAACATCAGTAACTTTTGTTGTCTTATCAAATTCCAGTATCAAACTCTGCCATTTACTTTTTCAAACCTGTATCCAAGTCAATTCTGTTGAAATCCAGCATATAGTCAATGTAGTTCAGCATTTCTTTTTCTCATATATATACCTGATTATATAGTTGCTGAGGTAAACTTTTTATTCTCTAAATGTTTCACTGTTTAGGTTGAGCAACTCCACAAAATATTTAAATTATGTGGTTCTCCTTCTGAAGAATATTGGAAGAAATCCAAGTTACCAAATGCTACACTTTTTAAACCACAGCAACCTTATAAACGCTGTACAAAAGAGATCTTCAAGGATTTTCCATCCTCTTCATTACCTCTGATAGAAACTCTTCTTGCAATTGATCCTAATGAGCGAGGCACTGCCACTGCAGCCTTGCACAGTGAGGTAAATCTTATTGATAACCTGAGTGAATTGCAAGGCAATTTTGGTTTTTACTATTAACCTGGATTTGCAATTATTGTTTATTTAGTTATTAGCTAATGGTCACAATTTCACTCTTTTTCCTTGTTTGAATGTACATTGGGGCTTTACATTCACTTCCCACTTCAATATGACTACTAGAAGTATTTATCTTCTTGTCACTTGGAGTTTGTATTTGTAATAAACACGTCAACCGTCTACTGCAAAGTAATGTTTCCTGTGAACTTTGTTCTTTCTTGTTCTTTTTGTTTTTTAATAAGTTCCTGCACCTGCACACTTCGATGTGCTGTAGTTAATCCCATTCTTTCGCTGCTTTTGTCAAGGTTGATCTATAATGCCCTGGTGTTAAATGCATTATGAATTAGTTTTAATTGCGTTTATGAGCCCAAATCTGGAACTTTAAAGTTCTTGATGTGCTCCTGTACTGTTGTTAAACTTAGACCAAAAGAGTAATAGAAGGATTACAGCTTGTAAGTCATCTTTGTTTGTCTCACTAGCTTTTATTTTAGGAATGTGATTCTATTACTATTAGTTAGTGCAAATGGGCCTATTCATTTTAAGTTTCCTATTATTATTTCACAACTGTATGAACTTGCTGACAAATCAAACATTTATTGCAAAACTAAGTTTATAGTATTTGTGTCTGCATGTGTGGTGCATCCACATGAATACTATGATAATATGAATTTAAGTATATTTCAATAATAATGAATTAATTTGTCACTCTTTAGAAGTATGTTTTATCCTGACATGGTACTTTCATATGCACAGTTTTTTACTACTGAGCCATATGCTTGTGAGCCCTCAAGCTTACCAAAATATCCTCCAAGCAAGGAAATGGATGTAAAGCTGAGGGATGAAGCAGTGAGAAGGTATTCTTTCTTAACATTGGAAGTTCTATTGACCAAATCTCATTATCTTCTGATACCTGGACCTTTTTCAACAGGCAAAGAGGTGCAAGTGGAAAAGCCCACGGGCCCCATGTGGCTGATGGAACCAGAAAAATAAGAGTTCGAGACAGGGTTAGCCGAGCGATTCCAGCTCCTGAAGCTAATGCAGAGCTTCAAGCAAATTTAGATGTAAGTGCGGTGATTTGTTTTTATTTTTTACACTGTTTTCTTTGACACAAGGCATCATCTCAAAGGCATGGTACCTTAAGTTTTTCCAATCAAGTTAAGGGACAATGTGAAATTTTTATGTTCCTTGATCACACATTCAGTTTTGTCAATTTGTGGCTTGAGGGATTTTGTTTAGGTTTGTACTTTCTCCTGTTCCGTTGATCATTAATTTCTCACTAATGCTATCCAATATAATACATATTGTTTTCTAGGATCTATTACTCTGGAAAGCTCAAATATGAGGAACTATAGTCATTAGTCATCCAAGGGCATTAAACCTCATTACATTTACATGCACATCTTTGAATTTTATGGCAAGTTCAAAGTGTTTCAAATGACTTGGGCCTTTTTTTTTTTTTTTTCCCGAATCCCTTTTTTGATTTCTCCTCTTTTCCTGCTTGTGTTTATTGGCATTTATTGTATCTTTTTATATTTAAAGAATTAATGCCCTCGTTTTATCTTGATCCAGAGGTGGAAAGTGATGACACAAGCTAACGCCAAGAGCAAGAGTGAAAAATTTCCTCCGCCACATCAAGATGGATACATTGATGCAGCATATAATGGCCCTTTATCATTTGGTGCACCTGATGATACTTCTTTTGCTTCATCAAATTTTGATGTGAAGTCATTGCAAACCCTTAAAACTACCTCAGCTATGGCTGGGACTTCAAAGCGGAGGAAAAATAAGAGAGAAGAGCCTCATATGGCTCCTTCAAGGAAGCTCATCCATACATTCCTTCCATCTTCTGTCAGGCTGTCATTGGATCTGAGACTAAGGAGTAGAGCATCAATCTCAGAGAACTTTGGCCACTCAAGGTAGGTTTTTTTTTTTTTTTTTTTTTTTTTTTTTTTTTTTTTTTTTTTTTTTTTTAATAAAGAATTATGGAAGAATGATTTATGTGTTGGTGCATCAGAATTTGTTGTGTTGGTTTCAGTTGTTCTCATTTTTGCTTTGTAAGTATCCAACAATTTTGTGTATAATTCGGTTAGGATCTAAAATGTCATGTCAGTCGTCAGAGGATATAATTTATTTACATCTACTTTTGCTGTACAGTTTTTTAGTTAATTAGAGGTGTAACTGTTAAAGGTATTTTTACACTTCTAAGATACTATCATCTTTTCACTTTCTATTCTCTTTCTTCTTACTTGTTGTATACATTTGAGTGGGGTTGGGATTAACCCTGAATTTACACACTACAGAATATTCAATATTCTCCTCCCCATTGAAATCACATTGGGTGATTGATTTGAATTTTTCCCATATGTTTTAATCAAACTAGCATCACTTGTTAAAATGCCATTAGCAAAACAATAATAATTATTAATATTAAAATAAATTTTTAGTAAAACCATCTCACGGTCCCTTGCGAGATGTGTATATTATTTTAATTAAAAAATGTTACATGTCTCACAGTGAAATCACCCAAGACAGACATTCTAATTATTGTTATTATTAAGCATGACAAAGATCCAAAATGGCTAGCTAATCTTTTTTCTTTATTTCTAGGAGACTAGAAAGCATGCAATCTTCTATGTCGTGTTAAAAACCAAACAAAATTTATTTTTGATAGCTCAGTAACAAGCTAGACGCAGCAAAAGGAAAGCCGCAATGTAGACAAAGAATCAATATCCACAACGTATGAAAATGTTAACAGGGCCAAAATATCCTAAGCAACTGATCTGTAGCATGCCCTTTTTGCTGCACGAACAATGTCTTCAACCTGTTGAGAGATGGGAATGCAAGGTTGAGTTCAACATAGCAAATCAATGAGTTGTAAACTTCATTATCTTCTTTTATATATTCTTTCCAAATCTTTGAATGAATAATTTGTAGGCAAAGAATTGGTCAAATTGCAGCTAGGCTGTTTGGGAGATTAACAGCTTCTTCTGATTGAGTATAGTGGGCTATAGCTAACATATTTCTAGGGACTAGGGAAATGTCTGCACAAGTTTACAAATATGACAATTTTACCATTTTCAGCTTTCACCCAATCATCGCTGAGACATGCCAACATTTCTTGTGTCTCATTTAGTCTTAATGTCCGACCAATCATTCAGCAATATCTCCATCACATTTCATCACCTCCTTTTATTGGTGTGCATTAAATAAGGCACCCCCAACCAACACACACAATGAAGTTCCAAAACTTCTCAAAGTAAATAATAAAATCTTGGAGTACAAACCTGTGGAACAGCCATTCTTTCAAGATTTGCTGCATAAGGCATAGGCACATCAGCCCCAGCTATCCTCTCAACTGGTGCATCAAGGTACTCAAAGCTTTCCTCAACTACAGTTGCACTGGTGGGTTGAAATATAAAAACATTACACACAGGAGAAAATACGATTTTTTTTTTATTTTTTTTTAGGGAGGGGGGTTAAGGTGGTAACCAGATCTCAGCGCCAACACCATGTTGAGGAAACGCTTCCTCCACAGTTACCAGTCTGTTGGTTTTCCTAACAGAAGCATTGATTGTAGATCTATCAAGTGGTCTGATTGAGCGCAAATTGATAATCTGTTCACAAAATAATAAGATGAAACTTGGTCATATGTTAAGAAATAGCATATAAACAAAAGTGGAATATGAACCCTTCAATACCTCAGCACTGATTCCTTCCTTTGCAAGAATCTCAGCAGCCTAGCAAGTTAAATTCATTTTGAAATGCAAACAGAAGCATAGACATAGTCAGCACAATAATGGACTTTAGTTTTGCATAGTGGCTTTACAGTATGCAAAGATCAAGATTGTTGCTGAACAAGTTAAAAATTTCACCCAAGTTGGGTAAAGGATCAAAATACTTCCTGGTAAAAGAATGCCAAACCTTGAGAGCATAACCAACCATTTTTGAGAAAGCAGTGATTGTCACATCCTTTCCATCACACTCAATCTACCAATTGATTGTTTAAGTGAAAATAAACCCAACTATATCAATCATGGAAAAACAATTTATGAAAGGCCTGGGAACTTACTTTAGCTTTCCCAATTGGAAGACAGAAACTAGAATCAAGAGCTTCAGCTGATACAGGGAAGGACTCACCATATCTGGAGCAGATATACTAGATTATTAAAAATGACCCCCAAAAATCCACCAAACTCTCCAGAATAGAAACGCACAACACAGCACTTAACAGCAATTCATTTTCAAGGAAAACAACAGGATCTGGGTCCCTAATAGCAGCTTTGAGAAGGCCACGAGCATCTTCAGAAGAGTACGGAGACAGCACCTTCAATCCTGGGCATGCAGCATACCAAGCTGCATAGCACTGTAAAAGATCTTGTGCGTTAAATATGCTGTGTAAATTTTATTCTGCGTAGGCATCACACATTCTCTCAAATGCATGTACGAATGCACAATAGACATTTAGAAAAATAATCTCAGTCGTGCAAACAAACTATAAAAATATTTGGAAGAACACAAGTTTTAAGTTTTTCCACTTTAAAGAAATCCCAAACATCCTGAAGGGAAACATGAAATCTACTCCGAGAAGTTAATAATACCAAAAAACTATTTAAACGTCCAGTTGAATGTAAGATACTGTCACAGATGAAAGTACTATTAAACCTCAGATTTTTACTGAGTTATGAATGAGTAATAGACAAACTATTAATGGATTAAAGGGATTATATAGATCCGCATATGATTTATGACCCTTGCCATTTAACACTTTAACCCATTAATTTAAATAGGTGATAAATGGATTAATCCATTTATTACACAACACAGCTAGATCCAACCCAAAGCTTATGGAACCCACCAATTAAGCATCTCTACTACTAAAGTACCACTCTAAAATTTACTACTTCGTCACTCACTTGAAACATGGTGCTTTTAACAAGGATTTATCATTTATGTAACCTGAATTACTGCCAAGTAGAGAAAGGAAACTCTTAAGTACTTTCTGTATATGTAGATTCTTACAGAGCTTAAAGATCTCTTACAAGTACCAATAGAACTTGAAAGAGGATAAATAAAAAGTATCAAGTCAAACCTGGGAATGTTGGGCACCAACACCAGCTGCAGCTCCATTAGGGCCTCTGAAAACAATAGGTACAGATATCTGGCCAGCAGACATGTAGTTTGACTTTGCAGCAGAATTAATGATATGATCAATTGCCTGCCAAGGATACCATACACAGCCCATAACAAAAAATACAGCCTCTACAAAAACAAATGGATAACACTCCATTTTTAGCAGAAGACCAATGATGAAAGAAAATCTGCAGCTGACTTTTAGGTGATCAAATGATGATTACTCAACTAAAGTTACATAGACTAACTGCCTGCAAATTGGTTATGGTGGACACCAGCCATTAGGTCAATTATTTTTCACTCCCTAAATAATCTGTGTCACAACTAGCTGACTTCCCATATATATTAAGAGCCAGAGGGTATATTATCGGGACATGAAAGCTGTTGGCAATTATAGCATTTGTCTGAGACAGTAAAGCTTTGGGCACATGATAATTGCTGATTATCAATTTTAAAACATAACCTCAAATCTCACCATATTAGCAGAATCACTGAACTGACAATTATTAAGGAACAGCTGCTATGTACCAAAAGAAAAATAAGGAACAGCTGCTAGAAGGATTTATATATTCTCTACGGGAATAAGTAACGACAAAGAAGAACAAATGCTGAACCTGCATTGAAAAGTTAAATGTCATGAATTCCACAATAGGCTTCAGACCATAGTAAGCTGCACCTACACCAATCCCAGCAAATCCAGCCTGTGAAACAACATAGAACAGTTTGTTTATACTTTATTTGATAAAGGATTCAACATATGTCCAGGAAAATATGGTAGAAGGAGAAACCTCCGTAATAGGTGTATCCAGAACCCTGTCCGGACCATATTTGTCCAAAAGACCTTTTGAAATCTTCAATGGAGAAACAGTCAAATAATCAGCCGTAAAGAAGAAAAAAAAATGAACATGTAATGATACAGAGAGGAAAAAGTAGGGTAACAAAGGAAGCAAAGAGAGCAAACCATGCCTTGTATGCACCCTGGTACTCTCCGACCTGTGCCAAAACAGTAGGAAAAAGAATCATGAAAAGCTCAATATTAGAAACGCAAATAAGGCGAAAACAAGGTAAAAACATATGAAGAAATAAAATAAAACCATGATGATTACCTCTTCACCCATCAAAAAGACCTTAGGATCCGCAGACATTTCTTCATCAAGCGCGGAATTTAAAGCATCGCGCACTGTTATCTGTGATATAGTTTAAGCAGCACTATGAAGGAAGTTAGGAATACAAACATTGAAGATGAGAAGTGAGGAAAAGAAGAATAACCTCTTTTGCTGCAGAAGAGTAACATCTGGATGCAGATACCCTACTTCTTATCAACAGGTGATTTAAACTCTAAAAAGCAGATAGAAAATGAAAAATTAAGCACAGCTCTATTGGAATACATGAAGCAAAACGATCCAATATTTACCAAAGAAGAAATGCCTCTAGAAGCCATTTTGCGAGCTATAACTGCGGACATACTCGCTTCTTCGAAGATGAACACAACCCTAATCAACAAACAAAATGCAACAAAAAAACACAATATAAACAAATCTTTTATACTAAGTGGAGAAATGCTCCAGGTTTTCATTACATAATATAAATCACCTCGGGTCAACTATATGACCACCAATTTGAAATGAAAACTTCTTTGTTAATACAGTTTTTCATTTTGAAAACTTAAAACATTCTTCAAATTTCTAAAAACTTGGTAACTTTAAATTTTTTTTTTTTTAAATAAAACCAAGTTGAATTACATATCATATCAGAGAAAATTTCAATTTTGATCACACAACTAACTTTTAAACAACTATCTTTTTTTTTCAATTTTTTTCTTACTATAGGGGCTTTGTTAATTTCAACAATTAACTTTTAAAAGTGTCAATTTAGTACATTGAATTTCAATTTTAATCATTCTGACCAAATTGCCGGCCAAATTTGACCGTAAAAATTTAATCCAACATTTAGTTTTAAATATGAGTGGCAAAATCATCTTTTATATCCTTTCTCCTAATTAAGTTGTTGACCCTGTTCAGCGATGAAGACTTCTATTGTTTGAAGAAGCTTTCCCCAACATTGCGTCGTGTGTTAACAACTATGGCGTTACCGGAAACCCTGCCACCAACAATCTCTGCCATAAATGCTTCAACGCTGTCTCCACCTCCATTTCCGCCTCAACGACGACAATTCCTCATAAATTATTCGACAAATTTCCTAGATCTATCGTTCGGAGGTCGTCGCCGGAAACAACGCAAGAGGATTAGAGGTTAGCAGGCGGTGATGAAGCCAAGGTCGATAGTTCGCCAGTTCCGCCTAGGAGAGAGGTGAGCCGGTGTTCTGGTTGCTGGAGAAAGGTAGGATTGACCGGATTCCGATGCTGTTGCGGCTTTTCTGCGGCAAACACCAGAACTCTAACTGACATGACTGCAGCTACGACTACAAAATTTTTGGCCAAGAGGTGATCGCCCGAGAGAATCCAGTCGTGAAGGCCGCTAAGATCATCAAACTTTAAACTGGAAAAATAACAAACACCAATCTATGCAAAACAGGAGGAGGTTGCTGTTATTTGACGGAATTATCTCGCTCAACGAAGGAGTCTTTATTGCTGAACCGGGTCAACAACTTAATTCGGTCAACTTAATTAGGAGAAATGATAGAAAAGATAATTTTGCCCCTCAGATTTAAAACTAAATGTTGGATTAAAATTTTCCTATCAAATTTGGCCGGCAATTTGATCAGAGTGATCAAAATTGACAAAAATTACATACTCAATGTACTAAATTGACATTTTTGAAAGTTAGATGTTGAAATTAACAAAGTCCCTATAGTCGTGTGACCAAATTTGAAAATTTCTCTATGGGATGCTAGATCGTGATTATTCCAATAGTTTTATTTTAAAATGTTAAATTTTAATATGTAAACAAACTAATTTAAATTTTATAAATTTTCAAAAAAAAAAATTTAAATTTTATAAAGATGTTTTTTTTTTTTTTTACATTTATCAGCTTATTAAGCAGCTAATTTTATTAAACATTTTCAAGCATAACAGCTAGCTTAACAACTCTTCAATTTTCAATTTTCAACTACTTTTTAGTTAGATTTGCCAAACATAGCCCTAATCATCTAACAATACAACCAGTACAAAATGCTTAAAACATTATCCAATACCTAAAGATTCAAATTGCTCAAATCTTTAGTTTTTAACCAAAATAGCACAATTCATACATAATAAATTGAAAAAAAAAAAAAAACCAAAAGTCCAAATTATACATTAGTACACATAAATATTAGTATTATATAGAGTACAGACACACACAAGAATATTGATGTATAGACTATGAATAAAATGTGTATTTTTAAAATACTAAAGGTATATTATACGTGGATTAAAAATACATTATTTAAAAATACAAGTAAATTATTTGAATAGTGAATACTAAATATACGTTATTTTGTATACTAATGTATATTCAGTACATAAATAATGTACCTTTAGTATATTAAAAATGTAAATATTAATATTTTATTCATGATTCAAAAAATATTTGCTAAATATTATTCGTAATATAAGCTCGTATTTACATTAATATGTACTCTCAAATTCTACTTCCTCATTTTTATTTATTAATATAATAGATAATAATAAATTATTTTCATTAGGTGGACTCTAAAAAGAAATATCAATATCAATAATTTAAAAATAATTAAAAAAGTATAATTTGGAAATCTACATAATATTTTTTAGTTTATGAAAAGTATAATTATTATTTGCGGGAAGGAAGCCAAAAAGGCTGGCAGCGCGCAGCTTTTAGGAAAGTAGTGACAAAAGAGACCAATGGTTGCATGGGAAGTACTGATCGCTTGTCATCTCCGTACAAATCACACTCCCCCATTTCCTATTCTCTATCGCTTTAATTATCTTGCTTTGGAGTTTGAAGATCCTTTAAATAATACTCGTACTCCGTAAGAGCATCTACATCAATAGATAATAGGAGCATAATGTCAGATTCAATCTCTTGAGTGGGGATAATATCTAGTGTGAAGAAGAGATAATGGTGAGAAGATTTGTCCTACAAAATTGGAATTAATGTCAGAAAAGAAGAAAAAAAATAAATAATGAACATGAAACGCGCACAGCAGCAAGCCCACATGGGCGCGTCAGGCGTGCCGAACGACGCGCCTGACACCTCTGTTTTTTTATTTTTTTTTTGTTTTTAATTTTTAGTTTTGGTTTTTTTTTTTTTTCCTCCCCTTCCCCCTTCTCTTTCCTAATCACTCTTACATTATCCCCCTATTCTCCCCAACCATTGTGGATGCTCTAATAATAAAACTACCATGATAAATCTCCGATTAGTGACAAAGAATTTGTGATCTAGTGAACATATCGTAATTAAGTAGTTGAGTAATTGTGAATTAGTGGGTATGTGATAAAAATGAGTGCAGGTAAATAAGTGAAGTATAAATTTAGTTTGTAAATAATTAAGTCATGTAACTGCATACTATATTATATCAAATTGTACATTTTGTGTATAAAGATTTAAATTTAAAATCTCAACGTTCATAATAAGAATTGAATTCCCTTCATATTGTTTTAAATGAAGTTTGATTATATTCGTTGTAGTATTTTCTTAGAATTGAAAACAGATTGGGGCACAAGGAAATGCTATGCATGACAGTATGTTCCACCTTAAGGAAAATGGACCAGAGACGACTTTGAAGAAGACCCGAAAGGACCAATGGTGTGGCATAACCGAGTAAAGTCTCCATTATCGTACAATTAACACTTTATAGTTTTTTTTTTTTTTTTTTTTTTAATAATATAGTTTCTACTTTTAATGTTGTTTTCATACGGAGTATTATTTTTCCTTCTCCTTCATCGCTAAGCTTCCTATATATTCACTGTTATATATTGTTATCATTGTCACATTATTTGTCCTTCCCCTTCATCGCTAAGCTTTCCTATATATTCACTATTACATATTGTTATCATTGTCAGATCAGAGTATATTTATATGATATTATTACATATATGAGAACATGCATATTGTAAAAAATACGAATTAATTTCATTCGTTCAATTATAATGATCAATGACTATAAATTAATAAGAGAAAAATATGATGATATTTTTAAATTATTATAATACATTTGAGATAGCTTGATAGCATATTTTTTGAATAATTGACAGTACATTAAGATCTATAATATAGTGCATTAAAATGTGTGAATTATTAATTTTCCGTGGATGTATAGTATTTATCAAATATTTTATAATGTACGTAATAGGTACGAAAATGTCACTACATATATTTTTGTTCATATTTATTTTATTTTCGCATGTTGATAAACCCAAATAGTTAAATGAGTTTAATTCATTTAGGGAGTTGTTGTTATTATATGATTGTTGATATTTATATATTGAGATATAAGAGAGATCACTAAGCACTCATTCACTAATACCATCTAATATTTTATTATAATTATAATTATTATGTATAAATAAATATAATAATAATAATAATAGATTGTTGGTTGATTTTTTAAGATATATAAGAAATTTTATAAATTAAATTAATGTTTTCCCTAGGGTGCCAAAAGGATATGTAATAGGTAGTATTTATGAAAAAATAAAAATAAAAATAAAAATCTTTCCAAATATTTACTACGGAGTAAAATATTTTCCGATATGAAAATTTATAAATTTGTGAGTCGGTATAGTAGGTGAATGCCGTGTGTGTTCAGTTGTCTTCTGCTCCTCCACGGCTCCACTACTACTGTAGGCTACTGGGTAGGCTAGTGATCGAGTAGAGTATATATATTTGATTGTAAAATCAGTAATATAAGGCAGGATCGGAATTGAAGTTTTAGTTTTTATATATGGCGGCGACTCCGAAAGATCACGTAGAAGAAATCCGCAGAAGAAAGTTTAAAATCGGAGTAGAGTCGAAGTCTCTGAAGGATGAGGATGACTACTCTGTGAATGAGGACATCCATCAAGCCGTTAAACTCCTCTCCGCCGAGCTCTACTCCAAGGATGTCCACTTTCTCATGGAACTCATCCAGGTCTTCTTCTTATTCACTTTTATTATAAGCTAATATTTTAAGCCATCTCCATGGATCATATCTTCCTTCATTCAGTGATTAACTAACTAACTCTATCATATATCATATATATAAAATGCAGAATGCGGAGGATAATGAGTACGAGGAGGGAGTGGATCCCAGTTTGGAATTCGTCATCACATCCAAAGACATAACGGACACCGGAGCCAAGGCCACGCTCTTGGTATTCAACAATGAAAAGGGATTCTCCCCTAAGAATATTAACTCCATTTGCAGCGTTGCGCGTTCCACCAAGAAAGGCAACCGCAAGACTGGCTATATTGGCGAGAAAGGTACGGTCGACTATTTCTTTTTTCTTCATAACAATCACAATCACAATATATATGTTTTGTTTTTCTCATCAAAAAAATATTTAATACTATACAGTATACACCTCCACCTCCCATGTAAAAGAAAAACTAGGCCTTCAAAACAATGGATAATTTAACTGTCATATATGAATATATATGTGTATCTTTTTATCAAAATTTTCACAAGTATTGTTTAATACATCAAATAGTTTAGATTTTATTCCCATTCGGCAATTCTTATTATAATAATAATATAATAATAAGCAAATAATGAGCTTTAGATACGATCACAGTCACTATTCCCTCTAATTTATCCCTGTTAATCCAATTCAATGATGATGAAAGGAATGGGAGGAGCTAGCTGCTTTTATTGTCTTTTTTCACAGTGTCACACGCACCATGTATATTAGTTTAACATATGTGCCGTGCCTAGCTAGCTAGTCTTATATGTATATATATGGTGTTGAAGGTAGGTAGGTATAATCTATCTTTGCATTGGAATTATATATATTGTGTACGTGTTTCAGGGATTGGGTTCAAGAGCGTGTTTCTGATCACAGCCCGGCCTTACATTTTTAGCAATGGCTACCAGATTCGGTTCAGTGAGGAGCCTTGCAGCCATTGCGGTATTGGTTATATTGTTCCAGAGTGGGTGGTGGATGACAACCCTGTTCTTGCATGCATAAGACAAATCTATGGTTCTTCAACCCCACTCCCTACCACAACTCTAGTGTTGCCTCTCAAGTCTGACAAGGTGAATCCCGTGAAGCAGCAACTTTCAACCGTTCATCCTGAGCTCCTCTTGTTTCTTTCAAAGATACGCAAGCTCTCAGTCAGGGAAGACAATGAGGATCTAAAGCTCAATACTGTGAGCACAATATCCATTTCAAGTGAGACAGATTTTGTTAAGAAGAAAAACATTGATGCCGAGTCCTATCTGCTAACTCTCGCTGCTGATGAAAAGTTGGGTAACGCTGGACAATGCAGTTACCACATGTGGAGGCAAAGATTCCCAGTCAAGCAACAACACAGAGTAGACAGAAGAATGGATGTTGACGAGTGGGTGATTACACTTGCATTTCCAATTGGAGAACGTCTCAACCGGGGAACTACCTCCTCCTCCTCCTTAGGAATCTATTCTTTTCTTCCTACAGAGATGGTCACCAACTTCCCGTTTATAATCCAGGCAGACTTCCTACTTTCATCATCCAGGGAGACTATCCTTTTAGATAACCCATGGAACCAGGGAATTCTCAACTGTGTTCCCTCGGCCTTCCTAAATGCTTTCACCTCTCTAGTCAAAGCCAATGAAGATGCTCCCGTCTCTACTCTCATTCAAATGTTTGGCTTTTTACCAGTTGCAACTTCTTCTTATGCAACTCTTAATGCCATAAGAAATTCTATCAAACAAAAACTGCTAGAGGAGGATATAATTCCATGTCAGTCCTACACAAAACAGAAGTTTTTCAGAAAACCAAATCAAGTTGGTAGGCTGCAGCCTGCCTTTTGGAACTTGTTGAATAAGGCAAGGATGCAAGGGGTCACTTTGCACAACATCTCTTCCCACGGAAGGCATATTCTGAATTCTGCATTTGATCAGGAGGAGTACAATGACATTCTCAACTTTTTGGACGTAAAGCACGTTGAAGATGGGTGGTATTCGAGGTGCATTCAGAGCTCTGATCTTGTTTTAGGCGTGTCCGAAGATCTTTACTTGGAACTGTTATTATTTGTTGCGGTCAACTGGAAACAATCTTTTTCAAGTACTAATATGGTGAAAATACCATTGCTGAAGTATGTTGACAGTAATGGGCATGTGGCACTGTGTAGCACAAATGAGGTATCTAAAGGTTATCTCACATTGCTTCTGTGCACTTGCTCTGATCAAGTATCGTGGCTGACTAGTTGGAACAGAGAGTTCCGCTGCATTAAGGGATATTTCATTGCTGAATCAACACAAGAAGCATTTCACAGTTCTTCTTCTAATAAGTGGCAAAATGTGTTGAATTGGCTTCGCAATGAGGTGAATGTTAAATCTGTAGATGTGCATGAGTATGCACGTCTGATCCACAAGTCACTGAGTCATGATCAGAAGCTTGTCCTCGCATATGCTCATTTCCTATATCACTCGTGTCAGAGTCTGTATTTGTCTAGAGGACAAATTGATTCGCTTAGGAGTGACATGCCACTTGTTGATGACTATGGGCAGATTGTCACCAAAAGAAAAGGTGTTGTTGTACCTGCAAATGGAAGTAAATGGGTTCAGCTGATTGGTTCGAATCCATGGAAAAGTGAGGGTTACACTGAGCTCGGAGAAGACTATTTGCGTTCTGGAAGATATGCTGATGTATCTACCAAGAAAGAAGAGCTCCTTGGATTTCTTAAATCTGATGTCCATGCGTTGGATATTCCCAATTTGCCTCCTCCAGATGCTACACTATCCAGTATGTCTTCACCACTAACAAGGGAAAACGCATTCCTGCTGTTAGATTGGATTGGTAATATGAGAATGCAGCAAGTTTCAATGCCAGCGAGGTTCTTGGCCTGCATACAGAATGGAAGTTGGCTTAAAGTCCGTCTATGTGGTAGTCCTGGCTATCGGCCACCATCACAATCCTTCTTCCATTCCTCATCGTGGGGGCATCATTTGCAGAATGGATCATTGCGTGTTGACATCCCTCTACTTGATCAGGAATTTTATGGTGGCCAGATATCCAACTATCAGCAAGAGCTGAAAACAACTGGTGTCATGTTTGAATTTAAGGATGCTTGTCAATTTATTGGGGAACATTTTATGTCTCTGGCGGCTTCTTCAACTTTGTCTAAAAATGATGTCTTCTCAATACTTAATTTCATTAGGTATTTGAGGGATAAATATTTTTCTCCCGATGAGTTCATCAACAGTATCAAAGATAGGAGTTGGTTGCAGACAACTCAAGGCAAGAGGAACCCAGGACAATCTGTTTTCTGTGATAACGAATGGGCTGCTGCCTCACAGATCAGCGATATCCCATTTGTTGATCAAAATTATTATGGTCAGGGTATTCTTGCTTACAAGGAAGAACTCAAGCTGCTTGGTGTCGTCTTCGGTTTCAGTCAAAATTTCCAGCTAGTTGTTTCCAACTTGAAACCTTCAGAAAAATTGAGTTCACTAAGTGCTGAAGCAGCTCTCATGGCACTGGACTGTATTCGTCATCTAAATTTAACATCTTCTGATAGACTATGCGGGGCACTCAAGGAAAACAGATGTCTAAAGACGGTGAATAAGGGATACAAATTTCCTGCTGAATGTTTCCTACCTGATCCAACCTGGGGTTGCCTTCTTCAGGTTTTTGACAGCTTCCCCCTCATTGATGAAAAGTTTTATGGAAGCAGAATCTTTGGCTACAAGAATGAGCTACACAAATTGGGAGTGATCCATGGTTTTAATGAAGTGACTGAAAAATTTGCTCGTGTTTTTAGGCAGCGAAGTGCTTTGAGTAATAGCAATGCACTTTCTTTCCTTGCATGCTACAGGAAATTAAAAGCAACCAGCTTCAATTTACAGTCAGATCATAATGTTGGGAAATGCATTAAGGAGGTAAAGTGGCTAAGAACTCAACTAGGAGTCACTTGTACACCAAAAGAGTGCATCTTGTTTGGAGAAGATTGGAAATCAATCTCTTCTGTCTCTCTATTACCATTTCTGGATGATGCTTACTATGGCCAGGACATTAAGGAGTATGAAGCTGAGCTTAATAAAATGGGCGTTGCTACCACATTTAAAAAGGGCACAAAATTTGTGCCTGCAAGCATTCGTCTGCCTCAGAACCCAAGTTGTATTTCACCTTCTGTTGCATTTTCAGTGTTGCAGTGCATACAGAATTTGCTTAAGGATCATGAAGACAATCTGATCTCTGATCTTGTGAAAAAACTTAATCAGAAGTGGATCAAAACTCAAGGTGGTTACCGAAGTCCAAAAGAGTGTTTGCTTTACAGTTCCGATTGGAATGACACGTTGAAGCAAGAGGATGGACCCTTCATTGATGAAAAGTTTTATGGTCCAAATATTTTGTTATACAAAAAAGAAGTCGAAGCTTTGGGAGTTGTGGTTGAGGTGAAAAATGGATGCTCATTGGTTGCTGATTACCTTGGTGTGCATTCTAATCGCACCACTATCAATCGGATATATACATACTTGTATAAACATGACTGGCTTCCTAGAGGTGATAATGTAAGTGCAGAGATATGGATTCCCAATGGGGAGAATAGCGGAAAGTGGGTGAGTCCTCAGGATTGTGTTCTCCATGATAAAACCAATCTTTTTGGTTCACAGTTGTTTGATTTAGGGAAGTATTACAGTAAGGAACTGCTGGGTTTCTTTGGCAAATTGGGAGTTAATAGCAGTCCTTGCCTGGAGGACTATTTGAAGCTGTGGAAAGCATGGGAGTGTGCAGATAGGAGATTGATGGGTTCTGAGTGCTGTGCCTTTTGGGAGTTTGTAGTGAAGCACTGGAACTCAAAGACAAAAAAATATGTTGAAGAGAATTTATCAAAACTTCCGGTTTGTTCATACTCAGGGGGTCCAAATGGGGGGATTTTGCTGGTTGACAAACATGAAGTTTTTATAGGTGATGATCTCTACTTGAAGGAGGTTTTTGAAAAAAGTTGTGTGCAGCAGGAGGAGGGGATGTTTGTTTGGTACCCCCAGCCAAGCCTTCCATCCTTGCCCCGAACCAAGCTTCTCAATATCTACAGTGAAATTGGTGTTCCAAGATTGTCTGAATCCGCCCAGAGCAGGGAAGTTTCTTCAATTGAGTGTGCTGGACTGGAAAGGGCGAATCCGGAAATGATGTTTGTTGGGAAGAATATGTTGAGACTCATTCTTGGTTTTCTAGCTCAGGCTTGTGTGGAGATGGAAGCGGAGAAGAGGCACGAGGCTGTGAGGCGGCTTGTAAACACCAGCTTTCTGGAGCTGAAACGACCAATCACAGTTGAGTACAAGGTGTCATTTTCGTCGGGGGAAATCCTGAGTGCTAAAGGAAGCAGAATGATGCGATGGGAGAGAGAGAAGTCTAAGTTCTTCATTACAAAACTCGAGAAATCAGATGGTTACAAAGGTGTCCTCGAGTATGCTACATATTACTCAGAAGAAGTTGCAAAGGGAATATTGTGGGAGAAAGAAGATGAGGAGGTGTGGGAGCTTGCTGAATTCATCAAGTTAGGCTACATCCTCAAGTTTGACCAAGAGGCTATCAGGTTCCTGATGAAGACAAAGAATCTTGAGATTTTCATGGAGGATGAACACTTTCTCTCATCTCTCTTTCCTGATGATGATGAAGAAGAATAGGCCAGGCCAGGCCAGGTATGTTTTTTTACTTTTCATGACAAAATGCTTTAATTACAAACTGTTGCATTCCTGGCCAGGTATGATGAACAACATTAATTTTTATGAATTCAGATTTCTTCATTTGGCAAGGCAAGGGAAAAGAGAAGAGAAGAGTGAAGTGCAATATAATTATATTATATTATATTGGGTTGTTTTCTGTTGTGCAAGTACGTTAGTTGTATTATCCTGAAAATCTTTACTTACTAGGATTTACTATAATTTTTTGTTAAAGCTATAAATAATATCATGAAAGCTAAAGATTGGAGTAATGGAGATTGATCAAAGTAATTAAGTTTGAAATATTGATGAATTGATGACAGGCACTTACAGATAAAAATGTGAATATTACAAAGAGGATAGGAGATCAGATCAGAGATGATCAAATATATACATCCAAAATTAAAAAGGCAAAACAAAACACACACATATATATATAATTATATCAACGTTAATAAATTTGTTTGCCCCGTCCCGTCCCTTAGATATGATTAAGCCGCCATAGGTTTCTCAGGAAGACGATGGAAGCTGACATCTTGTGCAGAGCAACAATGTCCCATACTCAATAGTCTTTTCTTTTTGCCTTCTTTATTCTTTTCCTTCTTTGATGATACCTGCGTGCATGCAATATAATATATATTACAGTATATATAAACATCATCATCTAGCTCTCACACACATATATATTATATTACAATTATAATAAAATGTTTAAATTATTAAAATACAGATTTATGTTACATGCACAAATCACTGCTCCATAATGTGGCACAATCATAGATATTAATAGAATTAAAATTAATGCTTAAAATTTAATGGCAAAATTAAGGGTAATTAGCATTTTCTTAAAATAATAATAATTAGAATAAAGACCTTTGTAAGTGATGGTGCTTTGGAAGTGTAGGACATGCTCTTAACTCCATCGATTTCACCTGAAACATATATAATCGCCATTTAATTTAAATATATTTAATAAATATACCTACTCCAAGTAATCCAAGACAGATTAAGATTATGGTAAATCCTACTCTATAAAACTAAATTATATTATAATAATTAAAAATTGTAAATAATCAATTACTATACGGTATGTATAGTATAATTTAATTTAATTTGCCAGATACTTAAAATTATTATTTGTACGTAATAATATGATATGATTAGAATAGTGGATGAAGAAAGACATACCTTGAGAATCATTTTGTTTAAAATATTCCCTAAAGCTTGGAGAAGCAGGATATTGGATTGTTTCATCCCTATCTCTATCTCTATCTCTCTTTGGTTGAATCATTCTCCCACCATGAGCGGGGGAAGGGGCGTCCATCCTGTCAGCATTCATCATTCTTGAAACACCACAACCCATTTTGAACAACTGAAATTTGGTGTTTAAGTTAATTTAAGGTTTTCTGCGCTTTTTAAGACAATCAGAATTCATGTTCACTGTTCAATTTTTTTCCCTACATTCTTACCGGTGCTGCGATAAAGTCTCACATATTTTGACCAATTTTTTTTCCTTTATATTCTACCCTACAATATAATATCACTCTTTGACTACTTTAAAAAAAAAAAAAAACTATTGACCTTTTCATAACAATGCAATTTTTCTTAATATATCCACAGTAAAATTCATCAACAAAATGACTACTTGACAATATAAATATTTTATTCCAAAACTTGTCCATACAGAACTTAATAATTGCATAATAATTCTCTGCTGACAAAATGCCATACATATAATTATTTCAAGAGGAATGTAAATGTGCATATGCTCCAAGACTTGTTCGTTCTTTTTTTAAAAAAAAAAATCACAAAAATATACTAGCATGTAATCAATCAGTAAAAACTCACTTCACATTGTACCAATGGATAGCTCAAGAGGCTGCAAAGTTGATAGAAATTAACATTTTCTACTACTGAAGGGGAGAACATGAGACAATCATAACTAGTGAAGATTACAAGAAGTTGGTTCTCTTTAGTTAATAGACTGAAAGCGCTTTATGATTAAGACACTCATATCCATATAGCGCTGGGCGCAGTTGTTTAGGCAATTTGTTTCACTGGAGCTGAACTTGCTTCCTGGAGTGCTAGTGATGCATTTGTCCCAACATGAACTTGTGATCTTTCCAACCAACTCATTGATCATTGCCCTTTGCTTTTCTTCCTGCAAAAGGTCGAACAAGTCAGTGTCTCACAGAACATCTAACACAGGACACGAATGCTTAAAATGTTAAATAACATGGTCAGTCGGTCTGTAGATGGGGTACCAAATCTTTTATTGTCCTACATTGTGGAGTGAGCAACAAGGGCAATTTCTCAAAAATCTGAGGAAAGGACTAGCATGCAAAAGGAACAAACAAGATGGAACATTGAAGTCAGAGGCACACCTAGCTAGTTGCTAGTTGCTAGACCAAGATTCAATTTTGCATAAACAATCAAGAAACTCGTGCAACATTCATCAACTTACTATAGAAATTCATAAGCAGCAGCAGCAGCAGCAGAAGGAAAAATAAAATAAAATAGAACAGAACTTTTTAAAAGCCATCCATTATTCCACACCTCTTAAATCAATAATGGGATATTTTAAGCTTGATAAAGGTGTTTACTTATGACTCTAGTCTGCTATTTCGCAGCTCTAAGTCATTTGCAGGTTTAGAAATCCAAAGGATAAGCCTATAATATACTATTATACTACAATGGCAATGTCCCTACACTTGTACACTCTGAAAAGAGTATAACAAGTCTTAGCATAGACATGGGCGAAGATCCTAGTCCTAGAAGAAGAATAAGAATATATTTCTGCGTAAGTATACATACCATGTTGTCAATTTTATCACAGAAAACTCCCTCTTAACACTATGATTACATATATACATACATTCCCAAGGATAACTTAAAAGAGAACAGACAAACATAAAAAGCAAATGAATATATGTGTGTGTGTGTAAAGCTTACATTGAGAAATTGTTGCATCTCGGCGGATTTCAGAGCTGAAGCATCCATGGCTGAGTCGAGGCGAGGGTAGACTGTAGAGGGAGTAGCTTAGGGAAGGAAGTGAGAATCCATCCAAGCGGAAAACCCTAGTAAAGGCTAAAGCGGGGAGGGACATTCAAAGGGCCTGCTGGCTGCTGGGCGTTGTTAAGCCCACTTTCGTCCATTGGACTAAGTTAATAAATAATAAAAAAAAAAAAATTAAAAAGGACCAAATTTGAACTTATTACAAAAGTTAGTTTGGTAAATTGTAAAATCAAGAGCTCATTTTGAAAATAACCAGAGAAATAAAGTGAACATTTTTTTTGTGTCCTTAAGATTTTCATAAAAGTTGAATGATAATGAATTTCACATGTTTTGAATTTTTGATATTTGTTTGTTGTTTGGAATGTCCATAATAATATTAAATTATGATTCTTTTAGTAGGTTAAAATATTACTTTGTAGTCATAAAAAAATATGATTAAATAGGTGGAACATGATTCTTGTTCTAGAGAATTATGAGTTCAATTCTTGCTCATTATTTACCTCCCCTCCCTTGTATGAGTATTCATTCTTACTATTTCTGCTCTAAATTAAACCTAAGGGTGTTAGCAAACAGAGCTTTCGATAAATTACTCGTGTTCGTGTTTGGTAAGCATTCGTTTATTAAAATAAACGAACATAAATAAACAAATTTTAGAGCATGTTCATGAACATAAATTATTTATTGTTCATGAACAACTTGTGATCATAAACATATGCATATGTGTTTGGTTATTAAGGCATTAAGCGCTCATGAACGTGAACATGTTCGTTAACATTAATGAATATGCTCACACGTTTGTGAACATGTTCGCAAACGTTAACAAACAAATACGAACACAATTTTTGAAAACCTTAATAAACAAACACGAACACTCAAATAATCTTAACAAACGAACACAAACAACCTCGATTCATTCATGTTCGGTTCGTTAACAATCCTATTTAAACCACTTTACCTAAAAAAAATTCCCTCCCTGTGATTTATACGGAAAAAGGATACATCCGGCTAGAGCTAGTGTAGTGTAGTGCAATAACAACATATACATATACATATATACATAAAATATTAGTCCGTACAATATAAACTCGTAGATATTGATGTAAAATTAAATTTGAGTGAGTGTTGGTTGGTTCCACCAGAATAATCACACTTTAAAGATAATAGATTCTGTTAATGAAAAATATAAAACACATATACACGCCGCCACCATAACATTTGAGGATTGTGTGTTGATTCTTGTTCATTTTCTTTTTGCTCTCTGAAGGGTGAAGCGATATATTGTTAGTTCCACCATTATCCTTACCCTTCTTCTTCTTCTGTTATTGAGCTGATAACATTAGTGTGATTGGAGTTCCCAAATTCTGATGATGCCATTGCCAGGGCAGCAATTTCAGGTGGTAGATCCAAGCTCCGGCTTCTCCTTCCCCAACTAGACCGCCTAGGGTGTAAGATGCTCCGCCCATCTCCGTCTCCGTCTCGCTCTAGCTCTATGGATGCTGATTTTTTGTTAATTTTATCCAGGAGATCATCATTTCTAGGCAGCCCTTCCAATTCACCAGTGCTTGTCACCCCATCATCACAAACTGGTTTCCTTCTCATTTCTATGTCGCTCATGGTTTTCTCCAAGTTTGGGCTATAACCACCACCTACTACACGAGGTTGTATCTCAGCCTCTTTCTGGAGCTTTGCCCTGAAATTGTTCTTTGAAGGAGGAATACTTGTACAGAATATCTCCATGAAGTTTTGAATTGTCCCTTTATTAAATGGGTTCACCCGCTGATCATACCGATACCTAAAGTTCTCGTATGTTGACTGCAATCATATTAATGGCTTCACCAAACCAAACCACTTAACAATTCACTAACAACTAAATATACAATAACAGAACAAGGCACATACCTGGTTTGTGCTGATGAGGTAAAGATGGAACACTGTAAGCCCACCAACAAACCAGACAGATATAAAAGTATAAATAATAAGCACAATTGAGGCCGGAGTCTTGGCCATTGCTTTCCAGATTGAACTCTGCTCACTGTCCATAATCCTTCTAATATACACCCAGCAAAATGCATGTACATACAAGCAAAGGAGTGTTGTCGAGAAAACAAACATAAAGAAGAAGCGATAATTCCTCTGCAACAGGAATCAGAATTCAATTATGTTAGAGGCGAAGGCACTATAGCATGTAAACAATAACAATTTCATCACAAAATTGAAGAAATGGCGGAGAAAAAGAAGAAAAGCATATATGGGGGTGGGGTTCGTGTGACTATACAATGCAAAAGCATAAAATTTATTGAACACAAAAACAAAACCAGTTGCCCATTATAATGTCTCTGCAACTTCATTTATCCAAATTATGCACACCCAAATATTTATGAAGAATTCAGTGCTGCTACCATTAATGAATCAAAGATTCAAGAAAGCTGGCTGTGGTGACAAGAACATGAAGCCACAACTTCATGAATGCATTCTAGATTCTTTGGGCCTTGGAAACAATCAAAGGTTTTATACATTGATGTAGTAAATACTCAACCACATCAAATTAAGCTCAAATGGGATGTGAAACAATGGGAAACTTCAATTTAGTTAATCACTTATCCAAAGCAGATAACTTCAAAGTTTTGGCCATCAAATGCTTTATGTTTTTAGCACAAACCAGTATTAGAATTATGCCCAATTTGGTATTTAACATTTCAATATCAAAGAAACCATATTGGTGGGGAACTCAATTTTTTTTTTTTTTAATTTTAAAAATAAAAATGGAAGAGAAAATTACAATGTGATATGGAAAAGAGAGAAGAAAAAGCAAGTATGACTATCTCCCAACACGTAATAGGAAAGTGGTAAATTTCCTTTGTGCTATAGCTCTATCACTGGTCTTATGCAATTTAAAGATTGCAATACTTACCAATCCAATACATTGCCCAACCCAAGGACAATGATGATCGAAGCGTTCCACACAGTTATTGCAAATTGAACAGTGTGAGCAACGTGGGGGCCTATAAAGCATGCAGGTATCACAGTATTTAACTTTCACAATTATTCCATTGACATCTACATCCTTCACACGGGGCAAACGTAACTGTGGAGTCTGCCCAGGTCCAGCTTGTTTGTTCCCTTCAAAGTTTTCCGGCTCAGGGGGATGAGGATTGCGAGGAATAATACCTGGATCTCTTGCAGAAGTCAGGAGCAGGAGGACCAAGTCCTTGGAAAACAAATAAATCAAAAGTTAAGTTTTTCCTGATAGTATGAATTCCTCTTTGCAAGCAGATAACATACAATCTAGAAAAATACCCCAGTTTTATTCCCTCACAATAATAGAATGGATATAAAGTATTACCAACCATTTTTCGTCAGCAGTACTGCTTCTATATTATGCTCTAAAAAAATTGTAGAAAAATGCAATAAGGCTCCATATTTCCATCTTTATTTAATGCATAGAGTAAATATACAATGTGGTGCCTCTTTCACCATCATCAAGACTTCCACACCCTTGTGAAAGGATTGGTAGAAAGTTCCACGGTATTCAGAGATATACCAATCGAACAACAATAAAGTCTACCTCAAACTTATGCAGAAAAAGCAAATTTCATATTCAAATGTATTTCAGTAATTTCGTGAAAACCTCTATTCTGCAGAAAATTATGGGAAGAATTAGATCTGATGTACTTCATGTGCTCTTTGGTTTGCTAACCTAAGACCTTTTGGAATAGCATATGAGCATATCTAATTAGTACTTCTATATAGGTCTAGTATTCTCGTGGGATCATGACCAGATAGCAATACAGTTGAATGTATGAAATAGAATTCATATAGCCAACCCCAACTAGGGGTTAAAAAGTGTGTTCAGGTAAAATTAGAAGAAACTGCTATCCTTTTTAGCAGTTTCTTTGCTGCCAAATCAGCACCTAACTTGTATTTGCATGCGCAGTTTTTCTGAGGAGGTCATAGACAAATCCTCTTCAGCTAGACTTCAAATTTCTAAGATAAATCTTGCAGAATATAGCACTACAGCAACAACACTTCTGATAATTGTGGATTTGATCTTTTTTACTACACAATAATTACAATTTCTTAATCCCAGCCGACTTTAAGTAGAAAAATTATATGAGAGTTAAGTGGCGGCCACTATTGCAGGAATTAAAGTTGAACAGTTTGCTCAAAGATAATGTGGATCATGACAAGTTAATCTACTTCCAAGTTTAAATTTCTCTTTGAGACATTCAAGAATATATTTCTCCAAAACCCACTATACACGTGGATTTTGTTTAAGTCACTTTATGAGATAGAGGTTTATAACCTTTCTCATCTTGCGCGAATTAACTCTTAAAACAATGAAATGATAAATAAAAATTAAAAATTTAAAAACATAACAGGCTCATCAATCACATTAAAAACACGTACTTCTGCACTACTCCTTTTCTCAAACATTTCAGAAGATTAGATAGATGGTATTGTTAGCCTCTAACTTTAGCAGCAATACCTTGCTTAAGCCATTTGCAAGCTACATTTCGGTTGATGTAATGAACCAGAAAAGTTAACCCTATGAAGGATTGGAGTCAATTCACAATCTGAGTCCATAACTAATTGGAAGTAGTTGTTCATGGAAGCCCTAGCCCCTATGAGGAAAAGCAAAAACCCCCAATAAATCCTCACTTGAATGAACAAACTTCTGAGCTCTTTCCCTACTGCTTCTTTGAGGTGATGTTACCATTGTTAAAAAATAAAAACAATGAGGTTGAAGGTCTAGCAAGTGGCAAAGGGCCACCACCTGCTCAAAAGGTGGAAACTGTGAAGTTTTAAGAAAAGAACAAATGGGGCCAAACGAGGGAAAGATATGAGAAGAGATTAATTGCATATAACAATGGTTGATATGGATCTAATATGTCACTCTTGCTTACTAGGAAAGCTCTCATTATTAATGGGCAACCATGGGCCATTTATATGTACTAGGAGAAGCACCAAGTACAAAACATTTGAAGGATGAACATTTTTTGACACACTGCTAACTTTCAACTGAAATATACTAATTTATGTTCATCTGTTTATCATAATAGCAAAGATTAAGTGAATGTAAAACAATTCAAAATTTTCACTAATCTACAAAACTTTGCACACATCACTTTGTCAATGACAAAAAACAATAAGTTCAATGATAGAGAAATATACCACCAGATATGTAAATCAGGGATACAAAAGCCCATAATGAAGAACATTAAGCCAACAGTTCATCCCTCTAGTTTGCTATTAGCAGAAGAATTTAGGGACTTACATAGAGTGTGAAAAGAACAACTACAACCATAATTGATATCCCCCAATCACCAGCAAAATCATCCATCAATTTTCTAGCTATAAAGACACAGAATACTGCAACAGGTGCAACAATGAGGAATATGGTCAGAAAGATAGATCTACCATCAGGTCCAAAGATGAGCCTCCCTTGAAGGCAAAATCTCTGCATTGTAGAAATAAAACATGGTCATGTAAATAATAATGGAAAGACTACATCTAAGGCAGCGTCAAGAAACAGCATTGTCAAATTGTCTGGAAACAAATCTCCGTAGAACCTGTGCCAGTAGGAAGACTGCTCAAAAAAGTAAAGCTCCTAACTGTCTATGAATAAAACAGTCTGCCCATAAAATGAATTAGAAAAGTTTGAATTTCATTTAGAGTAGTTTTGTGTGCACAGAAAAGGTTAAGTTTGCTATTCACATTTTCAAAAGTTTTCAAATGATTGGCTAGAAATTTTTTCCAAACTTAAAGGCACTAGATATTTGTAAACATTATTTGAACAAGAGGCCAAAAATTTGCAAGAAACTATATAGGGTGGGTCTAGAAACCATCTAATAGCTTTAAGTGAGAGTCTAGAATGCACTGTCTGTAGGTTAGTACATAGGTTGGCAACAAATCCCTATTGCAGATTCATAATTTCAAATGAACTTAAGCAATCCAATGAATTCTCATTGTGACAACAGCATTTGAAAAGATTGGGCCAAGTCAAAACTATTCAGCAAAGAAAGGTCATGGAGAAACAAAATGAATTTCTTTTACTAATTTGTCAAAGCTAGTACATAGTACAAATTAGTAAAGCAATCAAGTGAACTGTTACATTCCCTGAACTCAAAAGAATATTCCTGATTACTACTTTTTTAAGCATTCAATCTTCCCTGATCAAGGGAGCAACCGCTACTCAGCTACTCTCTTGATAAGTAAAGATAAAGAGCTATGTGCAATCAGAGCAATCACAACTTTCTAAATATACCATTTTAACAGATATTCGTTGTACAAATGCAACCATTTAAGTAAATATGCAATTATATATAAACACGGTGGTAATTATTATTATCATTATCATTTCCTACTTGAATGCAAAGCTAAAAAAACAAACATCTGGATATTCAGATGTGAACAATTAATTACCAATAGGATGTAAGATGGAAACTCAATCATAGATAAAAGGAAACAAAATCTAATAAGAACAAAAATTGTGAACAGAGTTCAAACATGGAGACATCAACAAGATTGTAAAGCATGACTTATTCAAATCTAAATAGATATCATACCCATACTAGCTAAAAACTTTTATCTTTCAGAAAAAAATATAAATCTATTTATATCAAATACCCTTTACTCAGTTCTGCAGTTGAAAATCAGAATTAGAAGGACAAAGAAATTACGTTGCTGCCTTTCCAGGCCTGGTAGGACCGGATAACAGGTGCAGAATCGGCAGCGGCGCCGGCAGAATCAGAATTCCTCGGCGGAGCCACCCCATACATTTCTTTGAGCGGAAAGGTATAATTGTTGATTGAATGGTGAGGATTGAAATGGGGAAGACAGCAAAGGTCAAATGGTAATGGGAACTCAAAAGGAAAAAGAAAGGGAAAAAGGCGGCTGCTTCATTATCATTTACTACTATTTCCTTTTATAAATAACTCTCTCTTTCTCTCTACTATTTTCTTTTTTTATTGCTATGTTTACCAGTACTAATATTTGGGGATTTGACTTGGCCTTGTCTGGGACAGACTGCATGCGCCAACCACGATTCTCGATGACGTCACAATCCGGTGACGACTAGATATCAACTACTGTAATACCGGACTTCGTTTTAATTTATTATTATTCTTACGGAGTATAATTAATTTTAAAATTCTTTAGAATACAGTATTATATTATATCTTACTCCGTATATATATTTTAAATAATTTTGTTTCAAAGGTATTGTTACACACTTCATTTGTGTTTTAAAAGGTTTATTTTTTAAACTATTATTATTCTTCTCACAAAAGGTTGAATCCCCAACCCTAAAGGTCCCACCCTAAAGGAATCCCGTTAGGGTTGGTTCTGGTTCGTGCTGGTGCTGGTCGGGGTTCGATGTTATTGGCTGCCTTGTTCTATGATTGCTTTATCTGTTGGCCTGTGATTGCCTGTATTTTTATGTAATGCTTTGACTGAGGCTTGTGTGCCGACATTCTGCTTTACCGTTTTGTCGGGTTGGTGTGTATTGTTGCTTTTAACAGGGCAGCCAATAGCACCCCAGGAGATGTTGCGGTCATGGTTGCAGCCCGGTTGGACTGTATTATGCTATGTGCAGTTGGCAGGGAGGCGCTATGGGTCGTGACAGGCAAGGTGGCTGTTCCCCTTGTCATTTGTCTCCTCGACTATATGATGGCCGTGAAAGCAGCTGGGTTATACTTGCATTTATATTTTCGGGCAGCTGCGCAGTCTAGTGTTAGTTATCTAGCATGGGAGTTGGGGCATGTATGTTATAGCCCCGGGGGCCTTCCTTTTGTAATCTCTTTTTATTTTCTAGCTTAGTATTAGTTAGTGGGATTCTGGCCGTGTGTGGCCTAATCCCTTGGACGTTGTATTGGCTTCGGCCTTTCTTTCTATTAATAAAGTATGATTTTTTTTATTTTTTATTTTTTAAAAAAAGGCCCCACACTCCGACCCCACCGAATATGTGGGAGGATGTAAATCACGGTAACTCAATGGTTCAGCAAACAAGGCCAAATACCGATAAACACAAGGAATCTGCTCACTTTGAACATAATTCTCACACTGCTGGCGCTGAGGTTCAAACCTAAACTATTATACTCTCCGTATATAAAGAGAGGAACCCAAAATCCAAAACATATCAACCCTTAGAAGTTGGAATATTTATCGAAGACACACATACAAATCAAACATATTATATTAGGACCCTTCTATTTATAGAGACAATAAACATATTTGAAAGATAACGATAAAAGTATGAAAGATCTAATTGAATCCAAATCTATTTGGACTTCAAGTTATTGTATTCTATAACCAACAACAACAACAAAAAATGTATCCAAATATAATGCATACAAATTCACAAAAAAAAATGCAATTCAAAATTGACATTTTTCGTGCATATTAAATACACAATTATTCACTAAATTTTTATTTTCACTTACAATTAAGACAAATTTATTGATTCTAAAAACATAGTTACCAGATACAAAAATAATGACTTTATATATAAAATATATATATTTTTTTAAATGGGCTCTCCTAAAATTGGGAGTAATGTGCCATCGCCTTGGTGCACATGGTTAGGGGTAGCCTTGAAACAAATATAACCATTTTGCTCAACATATAGCGTACCTCATACAAGTAAATAAAGTTGAGCTTCTTCGTTCAATTTTGTTCAATCCTCGTAGAAAATAAGTCAATTCGTACTCCGTTCATCTCTGACAATATTTATGATTTGGGGAGGACATTTAGGGATTTAATGGAAAGAGTTAATATATTTTGGCCTTGATGGGTAAATCTAAAAACATAATAAGTCTCAATCAAAGTTATACTCCTCATTTATGCTCATGTTTTTAATGCTAACCATTTTGTACATTGTGCTTTTAAAGTTGTACTATACAATTTTTTTGGACAAAAATACCCTTATCCCATTATAACTTCCGTTATCTTTTCCATTACTTTTACCATGCACATGCACCTACTATATATTTTCTTATATTCTTTAATTATAACAATATTTGTAAAACATTATATATTCATTATATATTAGATTAATATAATAAATAAATTTTATTTCACTTAGATTTTAATTAGTAAAAATTTGTTAGCTATTTTAAAAAATATAAATATTAGGCATATGTTTTTGCGCATCGCGCATAGAAAAGACTAGTAGTTAGCATATATGTCAATTCTGACTTATTTGCCCACTATTACCTGTTTGACATGGTTAAAAATCAATATAATTGTTTGGTTAATTAGCTTTTTGTGACTCTAAAATACTACAATTCAAAAAGCTGCTCAAACCAATTTTTTTAAATTAACTTTTTAAGAAAATAAATTATACCAAACAACTATCAGCTAACATCTAATTTACTAAACACATTTCTATAATAAGCTAATGTTATTAACTAGTTATACCATCTAATTAACTCAATCAACTAATAACTGAATGAAGTTGTTTGATTTTTCAAAAAAAAAAAAAATCATTTACCAAACAGATCCTTTATTTAAAATGGTAAATTATATTAATAATAATATAAAAAGTCAAATCAACCTACATATTGCACTTCTATGACATGGCCAATGGCCATTTTGAAAGTTTTTCTAATAATTATTCCAAGTTCACATGTTCAAAGGTAAAAATTTATGATGACGACACCGTTATCTCATTTTTTATGAAAAATGTTATATCTAATCTTAAATTATACTTATAATTTTCACTCCTATCAAATGTTTAATTTTGATTGGATGAAAAAAAAAATAACAAAAATCATGCTTCACGTCTTTTTATGAGACAATCAAAACATAACACATAGTCTATATATATATATATATATATATATATATATATATATATATATATATATATTTAAAGTATGAAATGAGAGTGCATATATTACTTTTTTTTTTTTTTTTAACTAGGCAACCAGGCTACTTTGACTCTTCGAGGAAGCATAATTATAGTGCTATACGGCAAATTATTGGTACATACAATATTATGTGAACCATAATAAAAAATATATTTTTAATATATTAAATTTACATTATTTTTGTACTGAATGTATATTATATAATATAATATACACTCAGAACAAAAATAATGTACATTCCCTGAATATAATGTACATTAACTTTTTATTGAATGTACATTATTTTTGTATTGAATGTACATTATTTTACAGTAGACAAAATATGATCCACACAACTTGTATGGACCATGATCCATACAATAATGATTGAGTATTATACTGCCAAGCAGCAATCGTTATGCGTTGGACCCGTGTCCAGCATGCTTGCTGGACATGGGTAACAATGCCGTTAGGCACTGTTATCTCCTTTTTTTTTTTTTTTTTTTTTTTTTTTTTTAATTTCAGACCGCTTCGTTATAGAAGTATATGTTCATAATTTTATTACTATATGTTAATAACTGTACATTCATAACTTCATAACTGTACATTCATAACTCTATAACTGTACATTCATAACTCCATAATTGTACATTCATAACTCCATAACTGTACATTCATAACTCCATAATTGTACATTCATAATTTTCGAAGCTCTATGTTCACAATTTTAGAGCTCTATGTTCATAATTTTATTACTATATGTTCATAATTGTAAGTTCATAATGTTAGAGCTCTTTGTTCATAATTCGATCAATAACTGTACATTCATAATTCGATCAATAACTGTACATTCATAATTCCATAACTGTAGATTCATAATCTCATAATTGTACATTCATAACTCCATAACTGTAGATTCATAACTCTATAAGTGTACATTCATAACTCCATAACTGTACATTCATAATCTTCGAAGCTCTATATTCACAATTTTAAAGCTCCATGGTCATAATTTTATTACTATATATGTTCATAATTGTAAGTTCATAATGTTAGAGCTCTGTGTTCATGATTTCATAATTGCATAACTGTACATTTATAACGGCATAACTGTACATTCATAATCCAAAAAAAAAAAAAAAATAACGCCGTTAACGACAAAACGCACGTGATTTTTTTTTTTTTAAACTAAATGACGCGTTTTTTTTTTTTTTTTTTTGAAAAACGACGTTTTTGGCCCGTGTCCACAATTCATTGTGGACACGGGTCCAGGGCATAATTTGCCGCCAAGCAGCCAGCAAGTTGACAAGTACATTGTTTTGGGCTGGGCTTAGCATACTGGATCATTTTATAAGAATATAAGTATACAACTTATTTGTTGGGCAACCTACTATGATTACTAGCCCAATAATTGGGCCATGTTCTTGTTGGACACATAATTATCGCAGGGGTAGATCTAGATCGAGTAATTAAAGGAAGAAATAGTCCAATTTGACAATATACACCAATAGAAGTATAGAACCATGGCTTAAGTGAAAATTGGTGAACTTACATGAATATACTACATTGTGTACTTAGAGTATTAGCGCGTCCATATACACACATTAACATTTTGTACGCGCAATGGTGAAAATTCATATCTAATATTAACATGTTAATAAATATAAATAATTAAAAATTTATAGTTCAAGTTGTATATGTACAAATAATATATGTATTATATATACACATATGATTTACCATTCATATAAATTAAATAAAAATATAATTAAAAATTAAATTAATTATATAATAATTTTAATAGAATGATAATTAAATAATAGGAAAAAAGATATGATAGATGTAAGTATATGGTAATAATAATTGAGTCATCAATGTTATAATTAAATAGTAACGGAGTTATAATTATGTAATGGTACTTTTGTCTAACAAAAATATAATAGGGATAATTTTGTCTAATAAAATTGACGTGTACAACATTTAAAGTAAAATGTATGTCTTTATTAGCATA
Source organism: Ipomoea nil (assembly GCF_001879475.1). Taxonomy (NCBI): domain Eukaryota; kingdom Viridiplantae; phylum Streptophyta; class Magnoliopsida; order Solanales; family Convolvulaceae; genus Ipomoea; species Ipomoea nil. The sequence goes on from NW_017619768.1 coordinate 304,629, forward strand.
CAAAAATCGAACATAAATCAATAATATAACTTAGATTGGGACGTATTATGTTTTTAGATATATAGTGACATGAAACATCTTATATGACAAAGTTTAACAAAAAATGAATTAATAATAATTAAATTTGTGACATTCTGATATGAAATCATGTTTTACTTCCCCAGTAATTTATTTGGGACATGTTTACTCACCCAGAAATTACTAGGGGTGCGTGTCTGACTATTTGGTCCGTTAGAAGAAAGAATTGGTTTGAGATGCACTTAAATTGTGTATATTCGTTTGACCAAATGGAAGTCACCAAAGGTACATCTGGTTACTTATCAATTTAGTCCTTTTATTTTTTTATTAAAAAAAAAAAGAAAAAAGAGGGGGAAAAAGAAAAGAAAAGATAAATAACATCCGTTTAGACTGAAACCAAATCAACGAACTAATAAAAACTAGACACCGATAATGTTCGTCATCATCATTAGTTATGTTACTTTTACTTATGTTATATCATTTATTGTGTTAATTATAATTGTGCCCACTTGAAAACTGTTTTGACGCCGTCTTTTGAAGCTATCATTGTCAATTTAGACCGAAATCAAATCAACTAATAATGCTAATTAAAAATTTGATCCATTAAAAAAAACAGAAACAATATAACGGGTATCTTTGTTCTTTTAAGCATGCATATTTTTAAACGGGTAATACTTATGGCACATATATATCATTTAGACCTTGTTTGCTAAATTGTTGTTAGCTGTTTAGGTTAGAAGGTATAACTAAACTAGTTAATAACATTAGCTAATTGTAGAAAGTGTTTAGTAAATTAGTTATTAGCTGATAGTTATTTGATATAATTTCTTTTATAAAAAAAGGCTAATTGGAAAAGATGTTTTGAACAACTTTTTGAATTTTAAGATTTTGAAGTTACAAAAAACTGATTAATCAAGCATTTATATTAATTTTTTAATCAAATCAAACAATTAGTAGTAGTTAAATAAATCAAAATTAGTTGATAAATTAACTATTTTATCAAATAGGGTCATAGATTATGGGGCATGTGTGACATATAGACATCCACGCACGCAATTTGCATGCCACTTATTTGCTAAATTGAAAGTGTATGAATAGGGACATAGGGTTTCATCGGAAAAGTCCTCAGAAAGATCAAAAGTGCCCAATATGCTAGTCTAAAGTGTTAAATGGCAATGCTATCACATATATATAAATGGGTTCATGTGCGGTTGTCGGGTGCGATGAGAGCCATTGATAACGTCTAGGATTAACCAAAAAAAATTTAAAAATAATACGGTGGCAGTTTGGTAATTTTACATCTATGTCAAATTTAAGGTGCGTGGTTTTTAATTTGTGCTTAAGGTGAGTGGGTTTGTGTTGTGTGCTTAAGGTGCGTCAGTTGTTGAAAACTTAAGTGTCGATCTAAAGTTTTAGGTGTGTGATTTTCATTCTTAAGGTGCGTGATTTTCTTTCTTAAGGTGCGTGGTTTGTGTGCTTAAGGTGCGTCGGCCTAAAGGTTAGGTGCGTGATTTCCCCTCATAAGGTGCATTGTTTTCCTTCTTAAGGTGTGTCGGTCTAAAATTTTATGTGCATGAGTTTTCTTCTTAATTAAGGTGCATTGTTTTTCCTTCTTAAGGTGCTTTGTTTTTCCCTCTTAAGAAAAAAATAAAATAAAATGAATTTTTAGTAATTTTATAAACAATTTCATGAATTCCTTTAGGTTGTCTGTCATCCCAGCTTCTCAGATGAGAGCATTAATGGAAGACACGTGTTTTTTTTTTTTTTTTAAATTTATGGATTTGAGCCATTAATCTAGATTTGATTAATGTCTCATATCTAACCCCATATAATGATTCAAATGTGAACCAATACTATCATATGAATCAATGTACCATGCACCGTTAATCTTATTCGATCTTGTGATTTATAATATTTTTTACCAGGTAAATATAATATGCATCATTAAACCAATGCATACTGCATCGAATGCACCACTATATAACTTCTTAAATCTTGACCGTCCAATCTCACCAATTAACAATTAGTGGCGGTTCACATGATTGTGTGTGAGAGAAAGACTATGCGCTATATACCACAATTGTTAATGTGGACGTTCGATGTTGACAAATACTTCATAATATTTTAAAGTTAAATGCTTAACCGGAAGTAGCTAGCAAGGGATTATAGATAATAATAAATAAATTGAAAGGGAGGACATATATACGTCTAAATTAAAGATAAAAGGAACCTCCTTTAATTTGCATGCCGCATAATTATAGCCACGTATGTACAGTGCAGCTAAGGCATGTAGAAAATGCAGCTTAATGAATGAATAGTTAGACGTAGTGCACAGTGCACTAGCTTATATATATAAAAACTTACACGTTACACCTGCCCTGCCTGCCTGTTGGCGTTTATCCAATCTAATATACACTACAAAAGCACATCCCGCAGCGCAGCTCCCACTCCAATTCAGTGGTAGGTAAAGTCATTTTATCCCCACAATAACACCACTCCAATACAAATTAAAATTCAGCAACGCAACTTAACACTCCGATCCAACAAATATCTATCCGGGGATGAGAACGACTGTGGGCCATCCATCATCCTATCATTATTATTCTTACTTATTTTTATTACTAATTTTACACGCGTATTTGCGAATAATTTAATGCACAATGTTTATAATTAAATATGTATTTGAAAGTATGTTAATGCAATGTTATATATGCAAAATTTATACTTAAATAATTCAATGTCGAATTTGTTTATTTAAATATGTAATTCAAATAATATGAATACAAGATAATGACCCTGTTTGTTAAAATGGCTGTTAGCTGATAGCAGTTAGTTGTTAGCTGATTGTGTTAATTGGAGTGTATAAATAGTTGATAACATTAGCTGATTGTAGAAAAGTGTTTGGTAAATTAGTTGTTAGATGTTAGCTGTTTGGTATAATTTCTTTTGTCAAAAAACTAATTGAAAAAGTTGCTTGGGGTAGATTTTTCAATTTTAGCCTTTTAGAGTTGCAAAAAACTAATTAACCAAACATTTATATTGATATTTTAACTAAATCAAACAATTAATAGTGGTCAAATAAGCTAAAATTGGCCTATAAGCCAATTTTTTTACCAAACAGGGCCAATATAAGAGATTTATTATAATTGTCACTAAAAAAAATGTCTACAACTTTATTAAATCGATAGTCTAACTACTTAGACTAAAAACGATAGTCTAAATAAATACTACTTTTGGTTTGAATTTTTCTAAGTATTCTTAATTCTCTTTTGAGTAGCATTGTCATTGTCTTCATCATCTTCACTATTTGTCCTCTTCATTTTTCACTGATGAAAATCAAAGAATTTCCGACCACCTGAAAGTGATATCACCCTAAACACAAGATTCACTGATGAAAATCAAGAATTCGGGTGCATGTCAAAGTATGTATATATAATTTGTTTAATTTTTTTTTTTTTTTTTTGTTAATGTAAGAGGTTTTTTTATTTTATTTTATTTTTATTTTTGGAATGTAAGAGAATTATATGTATTAAAGAATATTAGGACTCAATACTTTATCAATTTAGGATTCTCATCTTTATTAATTAAACGAGCTCTACAATTTGTTCATTTATATTTATTTACCTTAATAAACGAACACTTATCAAATATAAATAGTTCACCGAAAACTCAATCTATTTCCTAATCCAAATTAAATAAATACAATCTATGCAAATGACGTAATGTGTACATCAACCACACCATAACTAGGTGGAGATTAATTGTACCTCAATTCAAGCATTACATCAAAAGTAATAATAATTAATATACTTCAATTTCTAACTGAATAATTAATTAATAAAAATAAATGTATGTAAGAGATAGTTAACATCATATCACTATGCACGATGTGAAATCAAACCATTAATTTGAGATTAGCAAAGATACGCTAAACATTCTTCATTTTATTATACCTATATAAATCTTATCTTCCTCACTTTTCTTCTATACTAATTAATACTATAACCATACAAAGTATACATATATATACTTTCAAAAAACATAGTTGATCTACCTTTAACAGAAGTACTTTACTTGAACAAATTGTAGTTATATTAATTAATTATATAAGGTATTTGGTTGGTAAGTTTAATTTTTTTTTTAGATTAAAATTATTAATTTCAAATTAGTGCTTAATATATATATAAAAATTAATAAAAGGAATTAAGTAGGTAACAAAAATACCAAAATGTTTATAGCTTTATGCACAACAATAAGAATAATACCGGAGTAATAAGAAAGTGTATACTAAAAGTAAATGTTGTAAATTATGGTGGGGTGGTGGATCATGATGATTGATGACACAGCATGCAGAGTAAGGCATAGTAATTGGGAATTAGCTAGGGGTGAGAGGTAGGAGTGTTATTAAATAAAATAATATATAATAATAATAATAATAAAATGGTCGTTATATCGTGCACCGCGTAATGTTAACAAAATGACACTACAATGTATTTAAAGTGACACTGCCTCACTTATTATTTTTATATTATCAAATGAAACGGCAGTTATATCAAAATGATGCTGTAGTTGTAGTGAAATGAAACTGCAATATATATAAAATGAAATTGAATAACGTTTCACATATTTGAGTGTATATTGTACAATGAAGTTGTAATTATATCGAAATGGTCATGTAGTTGTATTTTAATGAAACCATAGTGTATATACAATAAAATTAAATAACACTTTCACATATTTGAATGTATAAATATTGAATGAAACTGTAGTTATATCGAAATGAAACTGTAGTTATGTTGAAATGAAACTGCAATTGTATACAAAACGAAACTGAAGAACATAGTTATTTTTTTATAAATTCCATTTTTTTATTAAATAAAACAACGTCATTCTGATGCACGGTGCAGAATTAATTATGTACTGCGGTGCACGATATAATTAGGAGAGGGCAGAATGAAATATAATGTTGGAACGAATGAAAATTAAATGAAATGTGGGGTATAACATGAGAATATAAGACTCCAGTCTCGAGGTTAATTATAGGGTATAGATTAGCAATCCAGGCTGACATCCTTTGTCTTGGGAATGTAAAAGATAGTCGTTGGGATGGGTTTCATAGCAGCAGCAGCGCAATTGTCCCCCGCCACGCCCCTGGATTAGTGAATACCATGGTTTTCATTTTTCTATCTCCAATTCTCCCCGCCCCTTAATTTTGGATACCAACCAGCAACCACGGACCACCCTACATATTATAATTATTAATTTACTTCAGATTAAGGGGCGTATTCCATCAAAGTTTTTATAAACTTTTAAAAATTTGTAATGAATTTAAAAGTTTGGTGATATTTGATCTAAACTTTTAAAGATTTTTTAAAAATTTATTTTTGTATTTGATTCACATTTCTAAAAAATTCTCGAAGTATAGGTTTTTTTTTTTTTTTTTTTTTTTTTTTTTTAAATAAAAAAGTTCATTCATTTAATCATAATATAAAGTGATTACAAATAGGATCAATCGAACGATATATCATTCTTTACGATCAGACATAGAAATAACTTCTCTAGCAATGCTACAAAGAATTTGAATCGCAGAATGTTTCACAAATTTAAAGTATATGATATTTGATTCAAACTTTTATATAAAGTTTTTAAAAGTCTACCGATATTCAAAAACTTATTAATTTTTATAAACTTCATCAAAATATGATTTATGTAGATTTTTCATTCACAAATATAAATAGTTGAAACTCAATCTTCTAACCCTAAATTTTTTAACTTATCTGTAAACTTTTTAATATATTCCCATAAAAATTTACAGTATATATGTTTTAAAAATTTCATAAATACTCATATACTTTTGATTTTTATCTTTTTTTTTTAAAAAATTATTTTCACACAAATCTATAAAAAATCATAACAAAAAATTTATTATTGTTGCAAACAAACAACAAGGTTTTGTTATTGTCATGGTAGGCAAATTTTTGGTTTTATACTAGCTGATTTGCCGTAATTATTAAATTCAACTAATGTTTATTGAGTTCATACTTTTAGTTAGAATAGGCATATGTGCTAGTTTGATCACTTGTAAACTTGCACTAACCTCACAAATTTAATTTAGTGGGTTTTTGATAGCCAAGATCAAATTTTATTGGGAATTTAAAATGTAAAAAAAATGCTATATATACTCTCATTTTATACTCCCAATTTATACCCCACACACAAACCTTAATGTAGACACTTGTATTGAAACCCACACAAAAAAATAACTTATCAGAATCCGCCACATCAGAGAGTAAATAAGTTTAGGGAGTACATGTAGTACAACTCAAAAAATAATCCTCACTAATCTTTGACTTAGGGGATATGATTTTTTTTTTCTGAGTAATTAAGAATGTATAAAATTTATTTATTTATGTATTTATAATTTTGGAGCGAAGTTAAAAGATTCTCTTATAATTATTTTTTAAAAAATTATCTCTTCTCAATTCTCATTATAAAGAATAACGGCTTTATTAAAAGAATTTACATCTAGATACGTATATCGATGTTGTGTTATTTATAAAAAATTTTGTAACAAATTATAAAGTTGATAAAAGTCTAAAAAAGATTTTATAAAAGTCATTTAAAATTAATTAAATTAAAATTTGTAAAAGTCTATAAAAATTTTGAGTGAATAAAACCCCTAAATAAGTAAATATACAACCGATGGAATTACAATATCAGTAGGTGCATTACTACAGTACAGTATATATATGCATGTTATGTTTAGTAAGCAACTGTAGTTTAATATGTTTAATTATATTGTTATCTATCTTTGTAAAAAGAAAAAAAAAAACAAAAACAAAAAACAAAACAAAGAATTAATCCTTATCACGAAATATATAATATTCATTCGATAATCTAAAAGTTGTCCGACTCCTCCTTATCGGAGACTAACCCAACTACAATGACAACCTAGCTTGTTAGAAATAAAATAGAAAGACGAAAAAAAAAAAAAAAACGGATGGAAATGAAATCCACGGAGGTCGTATGGTGCCATTTGTATACCCATCCATCATATCGAAGAGATGTGAGTATAGTATATATGTGACAGTCAAAAAGGCAGAAGATAGAGATAGAACGCAATATACTGACAGGTTTTGAATCCAACTTCCACAGAAACGGAGGACGCGTTTGCAGTGACAGCAACGTCAGACCATACATACATATATGTTTGTTGAGTTCTACTAGACTCAGTAAATTATATTCTCTAAATTTTATTCTCTAATGTGACAAATACTGATAAATTATTTCTTTCATATAGGTTTGAATACAAGTGTTTACATCAAGTTTTTGTGTGTGTGAGTAAAAGTTGGGAGTACAAAATTGAAGTACATGTAGTATTTTCCATGTTTGTTCAATTAATCTGTTACGAGTATTTTTTTTTTCTTTTTTTTTTCTTTTTTTAAATATAAAAGCAAAATATTCTACTTGCTGGCTGCTGCTATGATATAAATTTCTTTTATGAAAGACCAGTCTCAACTTTAATTTGAATCGCTCAACCATTAAATTAATACTACTACTTTAAGTATATACATATACGTATGTAGTTCAGCTGTCTACGCTAAGAATATAATGATGCTTTTTATGAATTGAATATAATTAATGCACTGCAAATTTTACATTCAACCGTAAGTTTGTGCATATTAGTAAGCTAAGCTAGCCGGAAACTAAAAATGAAAATATTATTTACAATCACCGCCTCCAGTCACATACTTTATATACATACATATATATATATATATATATATATATATATATATATATATATATATAAACTTATAAATTAACACAACTCATCATTACTAATTAATTAATTAGTTTATAACATACCAAAGACTTTGTGGTCCAATAGTAAGTTAAATTCCTATATGGGAGGTTGTGGTTTGAGCTTGCTTTAGTGGAGATGTTATTGAATGTTTATAGTAGATAAATTAGTATTATTTTTCCTACTTATTTAATTAATTAAAGTGATGTTAACTCTTATAAGTGACCAGTGGGCCGGGAATTGAACTTGCATTGGCAGTCTGAAGTTATACTAATTATGGTACCATTATTATTACTATTATTATTATTATTCACGTACAAATGGGGTGCTTCAGTTTTGATAGTGAAAGCTAAGTACGGCGCTTCAGGTGCTTAACACTAATTTTATTTTAAATTAATAATAATAAAATCATGGAGTGAAAGCGACCAACTCCTAGACTCATTTGATTAGTTTAAAACATAAGGTGATAACTTTAAATATATGTATATATATAATGAATTAAAGGAACTTATCTTCGGGTTAAATATTTGTATGTTTAAGAAATTTTAAGTATTTTCTTGAGCACCATATATATGTAATATGTAGGTTTAGCTAGTTTATATTACTTAGTCACAAATTCATATCCTACTTATTTTGGGTTAATGAACTTACTATTCTACAATATTCTTTTCATTTTACATCATTAAACATTAAGTTTGTTTTACTTAGTCACAACTGACAAGTTCATCTTTTATGGGATAAAAAAGATTAGATTTAAAAAAATAATAGTAACTATATTAAGCTAGAAGTTTATATTAATTAGTCACACCTCACAAGTTCATCTTTTATTGAAATTAATAATGCAATTAAGTAACGTAATCTTTAGCTTCACGACTTCAACTTTTATACAAAATAATAATATAGATCATATCTCAATTCGAAAAATATTTTAATTTGTGTTTGGCTCACTGTGTGATGCACTAGTAGGGTGCTTTAATTTAAGCAAGTTTACAACAAATTAATTATTGGTGCAAACATATCGAATCAACTCAATTACATTTTAAATAAACATACAAATTTTAGGAGTAAAGTTGATGGTATATATTGGAGTTGATTTTCCGGGCTGATAGTATGTATACGGCCCGTACGTAGTTTCCACTACAATGCAACCTCTGATCTGATCTGATCTGGTGCATTGGTAACAAATTGCAATTAATTATATTAGAATTTAGCATATATATATGGTGAGTTAGACGGTGTGCAGGTGTGACGCACCAACACCGACCAGAGCAGAGCAGAGCATTTAATTCGAACATACAGCAAATTAAATTGCTGGAGTGACCAACCTTTTTTACGTGGAAAGAGTAGAGTGCAGATTGGAGCAAGTGAGGAACCACCATTATATGCTAGATAGATCATATCTATCTGCAGATCAGAGACAGTCTGTGGTTGCATCTAGCTAGGTTAATTAGGTACTATCTATCGGCCTGCAGGCTGCAGCTAGTCATGTAATTAAAGATGGAAAATATAATGGAGTAGTAGTTAGTACGTTGTGTTTAGCACATGCATGGTCGAGCTGAGTAACCACTATTATATTAGATGCTTCGCTTGCTTAATTGGTCGGTTCAGAGACTGGCCGGGAGTGAGTGGCCTGGGTAGTTTCACTGTATGTATGTTTATACTCCATCCATAGTAACATGCATTACATTTTTTGTTGATATCATATGATTCTCAATATCACCCATTCCTTACAAACTATATATATTTCAAAAACTAGTTATTTATCTATGATCCTATTAATTAACGTAATAAATGTCACTGCATGACTCGCGTAGTATTTCTTTTATACTTTTTATATCTGTTGTAGTCCAACAAATCAATACACCACCACCCCGACTCGATCATATAACCTTTCAAAGAGAGCCATAGAAGTGCATGTCATCTTGACACAAGGTGACATGATCTGATATGATTCTCAATATCACTCATTTGTTACAAACTATATATATTTCAAAAACTAGTGTTATCTATCTATGATCCTATTAATTAACCTAATAAATATCACTGCGGGCATGACTCGAGTAGTATTTCTTTTATACTTTTTATATCTGTTGTAGTTCAAAGAATCAATACATCACCACCTGGACTCGATCATGTGACCTTTCAAAGAGAGCCATAGAAGTGTCATCTGGACACAATGTGCTTGACTCTTGTACTCAGCTATATATATATATATATATATATATATATATATATATATATATATATTGCATTTATGTATATTAAAATTAGTTTTTTTGAGTGATACCAACTTAACCACATATATGCATGGCTAGCTATTGACACATTACTAGTCCACGTACTCATCATCATCATCTCCGAATTGTATATGTATAGAATATATATATATATATATTACGTATATATGAACGAAGCAGGAAATATAATTTTGTTTGTGGTGTGCGACAAAGCTAAGCTTGCTAGCCAGCATATTCCTTTCCGGCCTGACTGCAATTTGCGACAAAGCTAAGCTTGCTTTCTGATGAATGGTGTTAACTAGTGCAGGCGGCCTTTCCACCAATATATATAATTCTTAATTGACTGTTAAAGCAACATAAAGGCAAGATTGTGATTCCTTATTGCCTTCCTGTGGCATAAAAGGTCAAAGATTCTACAAACCCCCCTTAGCTTAAATTTTTTTTCCCAACACTAAGATCGTACGTACTACACTGCTCTTAATTTTTATCTCCTCCATACAATCCCTAAAAAGCTAGGAACAACCTGTTAAGGTGGCAATGTTGTCTAAGAACCACCCTTTAATGTAAGACTAGCTTTGAATTGGCATCTTGGTGATGTTTGATTTGAATATTCCCACCTTTACTGTCTTTATATATATATATATATATATATATATATATATATATATATATATATATATATATATATATATATATATATATATATATGGTATTCCATACCATATCTCAAGATTCCATAGATCACAAATATTTTATTTTCTCTTTTAGATCGAAGAATTGAAGTTTATGCAGCAGCAGAATTATATCTATTGAGCAATATACGGTTGAGACCTGTTTTTTGACTTATTCCCTTCATTTCCATCCTTCTTTATATATAATAGTACGTTTCTGACTTAGATATAGTATCAAAGAAAAAAACAGAGGAATGAATTGAAGCTAATCATTGGAATTTTAATGCATGGTTATCTATGGTTGGAAATATTGGTAAGTGGAGAGAGAAAGAGAGAGAGAGAGATGCATGTTGTCCACTTCCCACAACTTAGTATTGCTCCGGCCATTAGCATTTTAATTTGATGGAGACTCAGAATCCTGCTTCTGAAATGCTCCAATCCGTACTATGATATCATATATATTGTCATTTCATAATTAAATAATACCACGCAGCTTAGCTTAGCTTTAATTTGCAATTTGCAAAACCATTTTTATGCTTGGAAGTTGTTATATATATATATATATATATATATATATATATATATATATATATATATATATATATATATATATATATATATATATATATATAGGGAAGGGATCAGGTGCATGTGGACTTTCCGTGCGGTTGCGCGGGTAGACGCACGTTAAACATTAATTTGAGGCACTTAAAGTACAAAACACGCGCACATTAAGCACACAAATAAAACACATTAAAAACACAATCCCACGCACGTTAAGCATAAGTCTCACGCATGTTAAGCATAAGCCTCACGCATGTTAAGCACAAAACCCACGCACCTTATACAAAAACACACGCACCTTAAGTTTTAACAACTCACATTAAGTACACACCCACGCACATTAAGTTCAAAACTCACGCACCTTAAGTACAAAACTCACACACATTAATCATCCACACAACCGCACGGAAGACACTTACACATTTAATTCGCGTACGCACACACTTAATCTAATCTAGACCATTAAAAAATATTTGATAGATGCACACGATTTGTTCTCACGTTCTCACCTAAGCAAGTGTTCTCATTGGAGCCCTTCTATATATATATATATATATATATATATATATATATATATATATATATATATATATATTTATATTTATATTGTATTTTGAACTTTTGTGTTATGCTTCTCTAGGCACCTATGCACTCTGATGTGATATTGTTCCTCAATCCGCGCATCTATGTTCAATAAACATTATAAACCTTTTTACAAGTTTGAAATGAATTATATATATAATATACACACATTTATTTATTTATTTATAAATCTAGATATACATACATATATTGTATCACATGACATTATAATAGGTGGATTATATTCTATATAAAATACATTAACTCATTACAATTAATTGTTGTTGACTAGATAATTAGATAATTATGAAAATTTTTCATACATGTTTATTTTATGTATGTGAAACTAGTTGCTCATAATTGTAGTTTAATATCATCGAATATATTTGTAGTTTTATAATGTAAACATTTTAGTGTTAATGATTGCACTTTATTTATAATTTTTTAATTTGATACCACTACGAGTTGTCTTGGTCACAACTTAATTGAGCTAGCTAGGTGTGCTACATCAATAAACATTGCTTATTATATATATATATATATATATATATATATATATATATATATATATTAGTGAGTAATGAAAAACTTTGCTCTTAATTAATTCGTTAAGAGTTCAATATTTAAAAAAAAAAATTGTGTGAGACAGGTCGCATGCATCAATATAAAAATATATAATATTAATAATTATAAATAAAATGTTTATTATTTATATGGTAAAGTGTAGTACTACTTTTGAAAAATAATGTAATAGTTTTACATTTTGATTTAAAAGTATTATATTTTTTCTCATAAACATTACATTTTCTCTTATAAGTAACAATCACTTGCTAACATTATTTATAAGGTAAAGTGTAATAATTTTGATAAAAAAAATGTAATACTTTTACATTAAAATGTAACAGTATTACATTTTCTCTTATAAGTAACAAACATTTCATTTCTTATTATTATTATTATTATTATTATTATTATTATTATTATATTTTTCAGTATAAGTATTACATTTTCATATTGACATCAATGACATGACCTGACTCGATCTGTCTTACAGATAAAGATCTATGAGACGGTCTCATACAAGTGTAACCCAAGAGTTAAAAGTTAGTATGATGAGGAACGAATCTAGTCTCTCAATTAGTCTATATACACTTTTACTTCATCATCGCATGCATCTATAACTTCAAAAAAAATGTTAGATATATATTACCCTCCTGGACTGGGTATCTTAACTGATAAAAAGGTGAAATTTATCACAAAAGATCATAAGATCAAGTCTTACCAAGGGCAATAGAGCAAAAATCTAACCAATACATATCTAATTTATAAACTAATAAGTGTGAATGAATGTTATATCATTTTATTTATATTCATTTTTTTTATATGTTTTCTTTCTTCTTCTTTTTAGCATAAAAATTTAATTCCTTAAATAGAAGCAAAACAATCAATAAGAAACAAAGGTGGAGCGTCCAACCACTTTCCGCAACCTGACTCAGAAACTATCTCTATATATATATATATATATATATATATATATATATATATATATATATATGAAAAAGGCCATTGCTAGCTGCATCAAAAGTAGACTTGTAAAGTAAGCTAAGACTCAATTCTACGGTCATAACTCATAATACACGATTGCATGCATATATACCAAGCAGTACAACTCAAAGAATTTGTTTAATCGAGGGTTGACATTTAAAGTTACAACTCAAGGACGAAATGAAATATCAGCAATATTGTGTTTCCTTTTATTTTTTTTTTGAAAACTCCTTTTATTTCTTTAAACACAAATATAATACTAAATCATATTATATCGAGAATAAGACTTCAAATACTTTGGAGAGACAAAACTAGTTAGCTACCACTAGAATTTCAATAGAGTTAAATTTTGTACGTTTGAATTTCCGACCATCTGAAAATGATTTTAAATCAAGTCAAAAGTGTTGTTCCAACCACATTTAGTGTCCGAGAAAACTTTATAGCTATTTTCGGCCACTTTTTACTTTAAATTTGATTTAAGATCATTTTCAAGTGGTCGGAAATTCCTTAATTTTCAGTAATGTATATTGATAATTTTATTGACAGATCGAGAATGTATGTAATTATTGATTACAATATAACCTTGACTAAATTTACTTAGCAACACCTTTATTAATAAATTCAGAACTATTTTTTTTGAAATAATAATGGTGTATTATTAAATGAGCATAGAAATAGAATCAGGATGGACAGAGTCTCAGTACAAAGCTTGGTCCTGATCAAAAGCTAAAGAAGCTAAAGAGTATGAGCAGCTAAATTTAAAGTTCTAGTGATGTAATTTAAAGAACAATAATCAAAAGACAATATAAGTGTCATGCACTGGTTAGCAATCATTCCAATGTAGGATAAAGTAGTCACTGAGCTTGAATGTATGGTGTTCCGTAGCTCGATGCAATCAGTAAGTAGATCCACTTCAAGTGTATTGTGGTCCTTAAGCCATGAGAGAGCCTCCTTACAAGCTAACGCTTCTGTCATGAGAGGCGAAAAAGCACCAAGCAACTTGCCACATTTTGCCGCCACAAAAGCACCATCGTGGCCTAGTAAAACCATCCCATACGTCGCATCTCGCGTGGTTTGCCTGTAGCCAGCATCTACCCAACATTTCCTCCTGGTGTGCGTGGAGGGCGCCGACACTGCCGAGGGAGCCGAGGCCAACGTAGACTGCTGCCGGTGGTGAACTTGGCGGAAGGCAGCGGTGGCCAACCGTGCGCATCTCCAGTATTTCCAGGTTGCGGCAGTGCTTTGTCCCAAACAGCAGAATTGCGGGCTCACCATATATGGTAGAGCACACCCGCCACCATTCCTACCTGCTCCTCTGTCAAGGCGTTGAAAATACTCATAAGCCATAAGGGAAAAGAATGCACCGCAATAATAAATTCAGAACTATAAATAACTACAAAGAACATTTTTGTTGGTAAGCTTATTAAAACCTGTTTTAAAAGATCAATCAAAGAGTTAATTCATGCTCTTAATATAATTTTACTAACAAAGTATGTAATTGTTAACATACACGATTGAGTTTTAATGTACACGTTATGAGTTTTTAATTTACAGAATGGTAATATATACTATGTATTATGTTTGAAGAACATATATGGGTATTCGTAAAATAAATAAATAAAATAATATTTATGGCATGGAAATTGAAACCTTAACGGTACGGCTCCCGAAATACAATCGTGTCAAAGTTAAAGATGATCAAGAAATATAATTGAGGAGTACGTTCCGATCCCATTCAATATATATAATTCGATTCAATAATTAATAATGCAGCGCAGCTAGCACACATAACAAAATAAAAGTGGTAGCAAGCTTTTAAATGATTAGGAAAATAATGTATTTCTCCTTTTTGCATGAAAAAAGAGGATGCAAGCGACATGTATGAAAACATAGACGGACTAAAACTCTATAAAGCAGATCGATAATATATATAATGCCCAAAGTAGCGCCACGTTTCATGGTAAACATTCGTCCACTTTTATCAATTCAAGCAACGTGTCCCCGGCCACCTTATGTCACACTTCTCATCTAAATTTCGGAACCTGTTTCTCCACCAAACCTTATTTACTTTCAATGTTACATTTGGTCTCCTGTGCATGAATCTCTGCCATCTATTTTCTTTTCAGGGAAACAAATTTTAATCATTATCTTATCTCATAAAAAAGACACCAAAAGAATGAAAGATTAGTAGCGCAGGTAGCTATCTACTAAAGCAAACCAAAGCGAACATGTATATCTTATACACACACCAAATAATAATTCCAAGTTTTTTTGCTTTATATTAATAAATAAATATAATTATTTAGGGTCCTATTATTTCACTGTAATGAAAATTTAATCACTTCCTAGGAAATTAAAACTTCAAAGCACAATAATCCCAAAATCAATGGTGAGTCATGATTCTCGTACTTAAGTCACAAATTCAATTATTGTTAACACTTTCTCGGTTGAGCTTGTCGCACTAAAACGTCTTCTCAATGCAGTTATATATGGCCACTCATTTTTTGTTTGCAAGTTGTTATACGAAAACATGGTTTACCCAATATACACATATGACTAATGGTTGTGAGTTTTTTTTGTCACCAACATTTAAAAAAAAATCATAATAACTATTATTCAATTTGATGAAAATTTTTAATTTAACAGAAAAAAGTTTTACATAAATATTTATTTTGGTTATGATAATATTGAGGATATAAAAATGAATATTTAGTATAAAATTACATTGTAACGAAAATTGTTGAATGCACTAATAGGGGATCATACTTTGCGCCCATAGACGAAAGTTGGCAAGATTCAAATCTCAACAAAATAAAAAGGAACTTTACTTTTAAGTCGGGAAAAAGAAGTAGGGCATTTTCCCCGTATTGTTTTGTCGGACCAGAGCTGTCAATCGTTACAGGAAGTTGGGCCTCTTCATTCTTCCATTATTATTAAGGAATAAGGGCTAGTTTAGTTCGTGGAAAATATTTTAAGATGAATGGAATTGAAATTTTATGGAAAAATAATTATTAGGAAGATGAATTTCATTATTTGGTTGGTGAAAAAAGAATTATTGGAAATACTAATTCTATTGTTTGGTTAGATTTAGAATTGTAAAGAATAAAAAGTATAAAGACCTATATGCCCCTATAAATTAATAAAAGTAAACAAGGGTAAAATATGCATTCCATCTCACTTTTTCTTCCCATCTTCCATGAAAAACAAAATCCTTGGTCCTCAAATTTGAGGAATTCATTTTCCAATGGAAAAATGAATTCCATGAACCAAACACAAGAAAACAACATTTTCCTCCGGTTTAAGGAAAATGTTTTCCTTTGGAAAACATTTTCCATGAACCAAACATCCCCTAAGGGTCAAATAGGCCACTTAATTCAACACCAAAGTATAATTAGGTCATTGAACTAACAAAAAAAAAATGTAATTGGATCTCTGAACAACACAAATTCATGCAATTAGGTCCGAAATAACATGTTTACCTTAAACTTTGCTGACGTGACGGTTGCAGATTTTAAAAATAATTTTAAATAAAATAATTAATTAAAAATAAAAAATAAATAAAAAAACAACACGGCCGGTGTTCGAAATTAATGTTTATTGCGCAAATATTTTAATGCCCAATGTGTATTTTTAAATTAATGTTTCAGAATTTATCAAAGTATCATTCGATATCCTGCCGAATATCAATATGAGATTATCAAAATTTTCATAAATGTAAATATTTCAAGAACCCATAATTATGACATGTGGCATAATTCTTCATAAAATTAACTAGTACGATAGCAATTTTAGAGGAAAATATTCGCAATGGATAGTATCCAAGCAAGCATAATTTTTACAACACAAAATCCTATTAATTGACGTGATTCACGCTTCTTCTTGTTCCCACTTCCGCCAAAAATGAATTATTGATTTAATATAGTCCCTGCTGTGCTTCATTGCAGTTTTAGTGTCTTGGCACAGTACACCTTCAAAAACAAAACTAAACCTCCCTTCACTAAAAAGAAAATGATAATAGACATAGTTTCTCATTTGTGTTAAATATATACTGTAAATTAAGTATACAATTTCATCAATGTCCAATGCGTGATTCTAATTAATTGACCAAAGTTCATGTTAAATTTTATATTGTATTTTTTTTAATGAACTCCAATATATTCATAGTACACTGCTGGAAATTATGAAATTTCCGACCACTTGAAAATGATATTAAATCAAGTCGAAAGCCTTGTTCCGACCACTTTTGGTATCAGGCAAAACCTTTGTTGCTATTTCCGATGACTTTTTACTTTCGACTTGATTTAAGATCACTTTCAGGTGGTCGAAAATTCCATAATTTCTAACTGTGGTATATGTTTAACAATTATGTCAATTTTGATTGAGATCAGATAAGGTTCGAACCTATAACCTTCTTTATGAAAATCAACGAGTAAGTTAAAAATAATAAATAGTTAACAGAATGCAATGGTATTTAAGAAAAGTAAATGATACAATAAAAGGTAAAATAAGAAAAATATTAAAATCAAAATAATATGAACCATTCAATTCAACACCAATATTTGTTAGTTTCTGTGAGGGTCTAATTTTATTAGCTCTTATTAGATTTGTAAATGTAGATGTAGTATAATTAGTATTGGCCTCCTAGCTAGCTTCCATATATGTCTATATATATTGAGCTAATTAATATATTTACATATATATCTGGATTTATGAAAAATTCAATCTTACGTATTACTTAGCTTGACATGAATGCATTAATAATTTTAATTGTCATATGATATGAATATCCTGGTGATATAGTCTTGATTAATATTCACCACAAATTTGGTGAGTCCTCAATATTCTTCCAAAAGGTTGAACTCCAACCCTAAGGGTCCCCCACATCCCGGCCCGACAGAGCATTTGGGAGGATGTAAATCATAGTGACTCAACTGAACATGAACCACAGAGGCTAGACCGGTGCTCACTGCGCACAAGGAGCCCCCCTCACTTTGAGAGGTTGCTCCCACACTGCCGCTAGTGAAACTCGAAACATTTGTTAGTTAGTAGGTGGCCATAATTATTTGGCTTCTACTATTTAAATGGGGTATTCTTTAAGTTCGGTCAGACAAACATTGACTTGTTAAATTTATTGTTCCTTATCTACTTTAAGAAGGTTGTGTAAGTTTCAATCCCTGTTCCGGATGTACGGGGACAGGAATTGTTGTGTTAACCTTCGGGGCGACGCCGCTATTGTGAGCTTGCAGCGGTAGCGGTGAATTCGCTTCCATAACAGCAGTTATTTATTTTCACTTCATCAGCAAATTTTTCCAATAGGTATGCATCTCAAAATTGAGATTAGCTAACGCGCGATTGACGTAACCCACAACGACAAGATAAGCCAACTGAAGCAAAGCAAAATCCCCACGATTTTCATTAACCCGTGGCAACTGTTGGATCCACATGGGGCCCGGCCTTCTCCATTATTGCCGGCAATTGGCGTCCATTTATTGGCCATTCCATCATTTTTGAGCTGAATAGGAGTTGTACATTTGCAGAAAACAAAAAATATTTTGGAAAGAAAGAATTCTACGAGCCCGCCCTTCCAAGAAGGTGGAAAGCATGAGATTTAAGGCAATTAGTGCCTAGGTGGGCAGGGGGATGACATAATAAAAGACCATAATGGGACCCTTGCTAGCTAAACATTTAAAGTTGGAGAAATGTATATATTAGTACATGTCCTTTAATTCATGCAATAATAATAATAATATATAAAAGAAAGTTGGTCACCATTGAACCAACTTTAGTTTCCACCACCTATATAAAGGCCTGCCAACCTCTCTTCATTTCATTGTGAAGCAGAGTTGATTATAAGTAGCTACAAATATTCCTACCTGGCCTGCTTCATAACACCAAAGAGACAGAGAGAGTTTCTTGGTGGTTTATAGATCAGATAATCGTCAAGACATCCAGATCGATCGATGGCTCTCTCTGGTCATTGGGTTTTTGCTTTTGGAGTCCTTGGTATGTAACTGCATATAACCATTATATTCTTGTTTTATTTCTTTTCATTTCATTCCTTTCTTCCTAGCTCAGCTATTCAATTAAGAAAACGAAACAAAACAGAAAACAGACACATACCAACCACAGCAACTTTCGTATTATTGCAAAATAACTATTCTGATTTATCCCAGCCCTCAATATGTAATTAGCGCATTAATGTAATCAGTTCACACGTACAATAATTTTGAAGCATTGTATAGTAGTTGGTGTGGTTAAAGCATGCCTGCGGGCAACATATACACAAATAAACATAAACGCACATACGTATATATTATTGCGGGCGTTGTAGACTTGTAGCTAGCTAGGATAGCTTAGCTTGGCGATGGAATTGAAGGTCATCAAGTTAAGTTAGTTATTCTGATTGATCGCTCTGAAGCTATGTATATGATTTTCATGCAAATTAAACTTAAATAATTATGGTTTTCATTATTATATTGGTGCAGGAAACATTATCTCATTCATTGTCTTCCTCTCTCCACTGTGAGTTTCCTTAGCTTGCTTCTTCAATTCCGATCCGTCCCTATATATATATATATATATATATATATATATATATATATATATATATATATATATATATATATATAATATTAGTGATGATGAAACTAGTATAGTATATATAATGAAAATTAAAGAAAAGCTACATATATACGTGCGGTGCAGGCCTACATTCTACCAGATTTACAAGAAGAAATCAGCAGAAGGGTATCAATCAATTCCGTATGTGGTAGCCCTATTCAGTTCCATGCTTTGGATATACTATGCATTCCTGAAGTCCAACGCCACACTTCTCATTACTATCAACTCTTTCGGATGTTTGGTTGAAACCATTTACATCGGCTTCTACATTTACTATGCCAACAAGAAAGCCAGAGTACAAACTATAAAGATGCTTGTTCTGTTGGTGATTGTTGGTTTCGGCGCTGTGGCTCTGGTGTCTCAGTTTCTGTTCAAAAGCGCACCAGTTCGGGCCCAGGTTGTGGGATGGGTTTGCCTCGTTTTTTCACTGTGTGTGTTCGTTGCGCCCTTGTGCATTGTGGTACGTACATACGTAATAATCATTTCTTACTTTAATTCAATTCAATTACGGATCGATCGGAGCTGAGTATTAAATTAAATATATATAATAATAATAATAATATATGTTTTGCAGAAGCAAGTAATCAGGACAAAGAGCGTTGAGCACATGCCAATTCTTCTATCAGTTTTCTTAACTGTGAGCGCTGTCATGTGGTTCTTCTACGGCTTGCTCTTAAAAGACATAAACATAGCAGTAAGTTATCATTTCACTACTATATATACTTGAGATCAATTATATTCAATTCATTGGTACGTACGTGATGATGGATATATAAAATAAAAAAATAAATATAGGTTCCAAATGTGCTTGGATTCATTTTCGGCATCCTCCAAATGGTGCTTTACGCGATGTACAAAGGCAAAAAACAGGAGGACGATGAGAAGCGGCTTCCCCAAGTAGTATTACCTACAGTAGTGGCGTTGGAAGAAAAACAAAAGCTGCCAAAGGAGCTGACCGAGGAACAAATCGTGGACATTGTGAAGTTGGGATCACTCATTTGCTCCGACAAGATTAACGTTGCTGCTGCCGCATGCTGCAGCATCCAGGACAAGCTACTGCACCAGGGAGGAGGAGGAGGAGGAGGAACTGCTACTGCTGATCATAATATTAATATTCCCACCAAACCACTTGATGATGAGACCAACATCCAACCAGCAGCACTGCAAGTCGTCTAATCTAATCTATATATACTCCATCTCATGCATCCATCTCCTCTCTTGGAATTGAAGCCTAGCCTAGCCTAGCTTGGCCTCACCTCTTAGACCACAAAATCAATCCATCTGATCTGGGTGTTTTCTCTTCTCTTTAGTAGTATAATAACCCCCCGTACGTAGTACCTATATATGTACCTGTGTTTATTTCTGTAGTTGTAAACCGTAACTAGGCTAGTTCAACTTCACTTTTATCAGTATGCATGTAACTTTAATTTGAATTTTCTCTTGACCCAGAAGAGAATTTTTATTTTATATTTACATGTTAGTTGCATTATTCTCTCATCTCCTACTTCTCTCTTCCTATCTAGCTTCCATCTGCCATGCATGCCCACAATATATATGCATCATCGATATGATGTTCATGCTCATCATATATTGTAACCAAAAATGAATTCAAAACATCAAGTACAGAAGCTTAGTACAAATTAAAATTAGACAACCAAGAATGTATGTTTTCAACTCGGAAACAACCTCCGATTCCTTATCTTCAATTCTCTAAAAAAAAAAAAAACAATTCATGTTGCTGCTGCCTCAAGTAGCTAAGTCAAATATCAGACCCGCCCACCTACGTTTGCATTATTTGTAAAATATTTATTACGGAGAAATATTTACTATTTCCGGACAGTACTCTAGTGCTTTCATTCATCAACTAACTTTTCTCCTTTATTTTCCATCTCTTAATTTTTTACTTTTCTCAACATCAAAACAATATCGTTACACCCAGTACACGACACGTTTGTAATTGCATATTCTATATCGTACGTTTAAATACTAAAAAAGAAGTGGAACTAACACGAATTGATACTTACCTAAATTTCACATGCTGATGCTTCAATTATTATGGTTAATAATAACAATATTATTGTTCGTTGTTGGTATTTGGATCAATTACCCAACACAACTATTTAAATTTTAATGACTAATTTTGCGATTAATTTAATAGGTGTACATATGCATATACAGGTAAGAAATAATTCAAATAATTTAATACAACTCTCATGTATGGTTTGTAAGCACACACAATTCAATTAGGTTTAATTACTCAGTGCAGGATGCATGGAAAGGAAGAAAGCAAGAAAATAAAAAACAATTAAGGATCGATCGGCTCCAGTTTGAATATCTGGCAGTAACCAGAATTTCCTTTTTCATGGTGTCAATTACGAGTGCATCATAATGCATGCGTGTCTAAAATTATAGTTGCGTATGAAATTATATTAGAGCAAATACAAACTTTAGTTCCACCCGTATTAGTCAAATGGATTGAGGAATTTAAGCCAGATCGATCTCAACTCGTCGTTCTCATCATCCTCAAATTAATGTAGGATGAGGATGAAAATTGTGAATTTGGATCAATCATAGAACTTAAATTTCGTTATTCATGTTCAAATTGGGATATTAAGTTGAAAAAGGACGAAAAATATCGTTAAAAAATTTTAGATTTTGACATGTCTTAAACATAGGGGTGTCCGGCGTGATGAATTTTGGTACTAAAATAATAATTGTGGAAGAAAATTGATATTAGAATAATAGTCGTGGATGAAATTAAAATTGTAGGAATTAAACATATGCACCAAAACTGTCATTTTGTTAATACTTGTGGGATTAGAATTGGTATTTGCTCAATTATATTATATAGTTGAAATCAATTGAGAATTGAAGTCTTAACAACATTAATAATATATTTAGTGATCATTTGGAAGAAAATCAAATGTATGTTTAGCTACTACGCGTCTCATATGTGTGATTCATTTAATCATCATTTTCCTTTTGTGTGTTGAATTGAAGTCGCACGTCAATATCGGAATTTTGAATTAATTCTTTTATTATCGTATATACAAAAAGTATATATATTGAAATAAAAAATGTAACTGTTATATCTATTTTACCTCAATTGAGGCCAGATTGGAGTTGTACTAACTTAAAAAATATTTTTTTAAAAAAAATTCTTTTGAGAGTATACTTATATACTTAACTTGTATCGGTTATTAAAATTTACAAGTTACTTAATTAATAAAGTATTCTAGTCTCATGTAAAATTAATGTTTGTGAGCATTGCATTTAAGAGGATCTGGCAATTACTCAAGTAGCTTCCTTGCACCTTAGCAGGTTGGATATTTGAGTCATCTATATTATTTGTATTCTGTATTTTGTATTTTTATATTTCATCAAACCTTTCCCAAATAATTGATCAAAAAGCTAAGTCAACATTTTTTGATGTTTTCTTTTATGATGGGCTAATCATATGAATGAGAACAAATTTCATGCAAAAGTAAGACAACTTAAAGCAGTTCACGCATGTTAATCATGTGATGCACGTCTGATCTTCTGCTGTTCCTTTCAATTATTGTTTTTGCCGTAGAACAAAAATTTATGTTTTGTCGAGGAATTGTATGTTATGTTGATGACTTGATGTACTGTACAACATTTAATATTGTTTATTTCATTTTTATTAATGGATAGATCATTGAAAAGAAATGACAAATTAAGTGTTCTATATATTATTTTATACGTTATTGGAAGATGATCGATCAGCCAATCATATTAGTATTTTGTAATAATCTTATGATAAAATAGTCTATGCGTTACAAAATAATTATTTGTGAATTAAGAGTAATTGAAGAACATTATATTCTAAAAGTAGATATTTATATTCAACTGGTGGAGACAATATAAGCAAAATGTGTAGTTGTATTTGTTGTTGTTGAATATTTTATATTCTGACAATAAATGTAATAAATATTATGCTTTTATTTTATATTTACAAGTATATACGGAGTATATACAAAGGGGCATACAGTGAATTATTGTACATGTTCTTAGTTTTTTTTTTTTTTTAATACTCATGATTTTTTTTAATACAAGATAGTATTTGTTTTATACTTTATCAAATATCTTCAGTTAAAAAAAAAAAAAAATCTAAGGCCCACACCCGCGTTCGAACCTAGGACCACTCATTTGGAAGGATAATTGAGATGTCATCACACTATATGATAATTGACCTTAAATTTTTTATTTTTTTTTAAAGAAAAAAAATCAATTTAACATTGTAGTTTTATTTTTGGACTACAACTAATTAACTATGTCTTACAGAAACACATAAAAAGAATGTGTTGAATTAAGGCATTGCATGGAATTTAAACGGGTGTTGCTATTTGCACCACCCTTTGGTCAAAAGTAGGTATAAAGTATCTTGAAATTATAAAAAGGTGAAAACTTTTAATAATTACATAGGTGGTGTAAATAGTCAAATGGGAGTTCATTTTGCTATTTGCACCACCTTGGTCAAACCTCATTTATGAGGTGTAATTAATAATTTTTTAATTTAAAATTTAATTAAGAGAAAATTGTACTTTTTCCCCTTAAGTTATATACTTATAGTACTTTTTATCCCTGAATTATTCATGTTAGCATATTAGCCCCCTCAATTATTCTAAAAGTGACGATTCCCCCCCCCCCCCCCCAATATATTAAATTGACATTTCTACCCTTAAAGTAAACATTTTATTTATTTTTCTTCTCTAACAAATTATTGCGTATCCGTATGGATGACCACGGTTCAGTTCTAACTGAACCGGACACTATAACAATTGAATTAAAAGTTTCCGGTTAAGGGAAAATTGTACACTTTTTCCCTCTGAGTTATATGATTATAACACTTTTTTCCTCTCAGTTATTTGTTTATTCACATTTGCTCCCTCAATTATATTAAAAGTGGCAGGTTTTCTCCATTTTATGTTAGGTGAACATTTTTACCCTTAAAACTAAATATTTCATTTATTTTTTCTTCTCCAACAAATTATTATTTATATGTACGGATGGTTATGGTTCGCTTCGAACAATTTTTTATTTTATTTCCAATTCAAATAGCAATTTTCTATTTACACCACCTAAAAGTTATCACACCTATTAAATAGGTGGTGTAAATAGCAATTAGGGTGGTGCAAATAGAATTCCCCATTTAAAAATAAAATAGGATGGGGCCGGGGGTACCCACGATTACGCAAATCACCACTTTAATTTGTGCAGATTAAGTCCGTGGTTTTAGTGCAAATGATGATCCTCATGATAACCTTCAACGTTATCATAATCATATCCTTCCTTTAATTGCTTTTGAAAATCAACAAATTAATTGCACCTTTAATTTTGACAGCAGCAGGCTACTTTAATTTTGATTATTGCATTAAATTAGTATCTGGCCTGGTTGGATTCATGCAATGTGTACTACTCAAAATCAATGGTGCTACATTATTAATTTCAGTTCTATAATTTTTATAGTTTAATGATCAATGATTGTAAGAAGGTTTTTGTTTAGTTATTTAAGATAAATTTTGAATGTGAAAGTAATGATGAATTCAAAAGTAGTAGTGAATTAAAAGCTTTACAATGTGATAAGTCAATGTGAAAAAAGATGTGAAACTAAATTTGTTAAGTGGGATTGTAAAAACTTTTATTCAATGATGTTATGCTTTAATTTTTTATTTTTGAAAACAGAGATGCTTTTATTTATGCATCCCTACAAGAACACAACTAGCTTTTTTTTTTTTTTGAAACGACAACTATCTTTTATTGTTAGTTTATTATACTAATTAAACAATAGAAAGAAAAAAGAACAGAATTAGGCCGGCAAGTTAGGCACTTCTTAGATCATTAATAACTTTAATTAATTAAATTCTGAGAAATAAAAAGATCATTAATGCTTTTAAGTTATACTCCGTTTCATTTCATGTGTATGATTCGGTTAACGATGTTTGATTGAATCAATTTTTTATAATACTAAATTTAGTATTAATATACAAAATTTATATATTTATAAACTACACTAAAAGTAATATTAAACACACAAAAAAAAAAAAAAAAAAAACAAATTTAAACATAAGTAAAACAATAATAAAGAAAATAAACAAAGAAGAAATAATTGGTTTGACCAATAAATAATAAGTATGACAAATAAAATGGGACAATCACACTTTAATTTAAAAAATATGTAACTAAACTTAGGGTTGGGGTGAGAGTAGGGGTAACCGTGGTGGGTAATACAAGTTGGCACGCGGGTTACATGGGCCAACCTATATAACCCGGGTACCTGTTAGACCCTAAAATCCAAAGACACGGACTTGGTTGGTTTTGGCCATGGTCGTGTGGTTATGTCATGAAAATGCCATGTCGGGACTAAGTTATGAGGGAGATATGACTTTGACAAGGTTCGATTTGGTGTCGATGGGCTTGCAAGAAAATGTGGACTTGATATGGAGGAATGGATTAAGTTCCAGACAAATAAGGGCATGGGTTTCGTCCATGGCCGAGTGCACAAGTCGGTGGGACTTAGACGTAATTGGTTGGGTTGGTGCTTGGTTGGCACCTTGGTGGTGTGGTAGAAGTGCGTTGTGGCCGGATAGGTCATCCCTCTATAAGTAGCGTGTACCATGCATTTTGTATGCAACCTAAGGGTTTGGTCATGAGTTGGCATAGTGAGCAAGTGAAATCCTTGTATTATGAGTATTGAATAAAATGTGGGTATTCAGATTGAAATACTTGTTTGGCTCGTGTGTATTTTTCTAAGTATCTCTACGTTGTTACTAAATGCTTTGTGTGTGTGCAATCGTTCAAACCAAGAGTTGGTTTGAGTCGGCTGACTATCTCGGACAAAGATAAGCCATACAGTGCAGAATTTTTGGAGTAAAAAAAAAAACAACAGCCTCGTAGCAGTACCTCTTACAGGCTAAATGGGTTGGGCATATTCAAGCCAAGTAAGATAAATATACAACTCGACTTGCCAAAAAATGGGGCTAAAATGACTCAACCCGGCGTGTTGGACATATTTTGATGATTTTAGGGTCCGTTTGGAAAGCAAGAAAATGACTTATGGAAAATATTTTCTAGAAAATGAGTCATTTTCCGAAAAAATATTTTCCTTTCCAGTGTTTGGTTGCATTCTGGAAAACTATTTTTGTGTGTTTGGTTCATTTTCAGAAAAATGAGTAGAATTATATAATTAAACATTTTAATTATTTTATTTCGAATACTACAACATGCATAATAATATATAATAATATAATAATAATTTTAAATATAATAAAAAGATAACTAATAATATATCAAAAATATTATGGTGGTGGTGGTGGTGTAGTGGTAGTGGTGTTATTTGTTATATAATAATAATAATAATAATAATAATAATAATAATAATAATAATAATAATTACTGGTGGTGGTATGACGATGGTGCAGTGGTGGTGTGGTTGCGGTGGTATGGTGGTATGGTGGTGGTGGTGGTGGTGGCGGCAACGGTGGTTGCGGTGGTATGGTGGTGGCGGTGGCGGCGGTGGTTGCGGTGGTATGGTCGCGGTGGTGGTGGTGGTGGTTGCGGTGGTATGGTGGTAGCGGCGACAGTGGTGGTATGGTGGTGGTGGTGGCGGCAACGGTGGTTGCGGTGGTATGGTGGTGGTGGCGGCGGTGGCATGGTGGTGGTTGTGGTGGTATGGTGGTGGCGGCGGCGGTGGTGGTAGTGGTAGTGGTGGTGGTGTGGTGGTGGCGGCGGTGGTATGGTGGTGGCAGCGGCGACGGTGGTATGGTGGTGGTGGCGGCGACGGTGGTTGCGGTGGTATGGTGGTGGTGGTAGTGGTGTGATGATGGTGGTGTAGTGGCAGTGGTATGGTGGTGGTGGTGGTGGCAGCAGTGGTGGTATGGTGTTGATGGTGTTGGTGGTGGTAGTGGTTGCGGTGGTATGGTGTTAGTGGTGGTGTGGTGGCGGTGGTTGTGGTGGTATAGTGGTGGTGGTGGCGGCAGTAGTGGTGGTGATGGTGGTAGTGAGGTGGTGGTGGTATGGTGTTGGTGATGGTGTGATGTTGGTGTAAAAGTTGGAAAATGACTTCCCAAAAAAAAAAGGGGAGTCATTTTCCTCCAAAACAAGTCTATTTTCCAAAGTCAACGAAAAATGATTTTCGTTGACTTGATTTTCCAGGCACATCCAAACAATGAAAACTTGAAAAATAATTTCCAGAACTCATTTTTCAGGTTTTCAAACACACCCTTAGATACCATTATTACTTTTTTTTTATTTTAGTTCAGTAATTCAGCCCGCTTGATAATTCAAAGTTTGGGATTAGGCCCTACTCAACTAAAAAATAAAAAAGCCCATAAGGCCATAAATCTGATAGTCCAATAAAACTAACCCAAAATTAAATGAGTTCCCTAATCATAAAATCAACTTCACATAAAACTTTTCACCGAAAAAAAAAAAAAAAAAAACTTAACATAAAACCACATCTGGTAAATCATAGGGGTTTAACTGGGCAAGTAATACGTCTGTTGCATTTTTACCCATACAATTATGCAAAGACCACTATATTCTAGGTATTAGTAATACAATAGGTAAATTATCCCCGCTTTTCGAAGCTTTGACAGTACATTGAATTCTCTTGCTTCTCTCCCCTTTCTTCACCTAAAAATAAAATAAAATTTAGAAGGCCCCTCTTTGATTTGAACTCTGTTTTTTCATCTAATGGGGAATCCGAAGCATCGAGTTAAGAAGGAAATCTTCGAGAACCATGGGTCGCAACCACCTTCTACGGCCACGATGCCTATGTCCGTTATCGATCTCAGCAGCAGCGACTCCGATTCGGACTCCGAGGACGGCAGGCCCAGGAAGAAGCAAAAGAGTGCGGAGACGTCGTCCGTCGCGTTACCATTGGGGTTCTTAGACCCTCTGCATGAGCCCGTGGAGCAGCCTCTCCTCTTGCCGCCTCCAGCTCCGGCAGAGACCAGTAGCGGTCGTGCTGTGCCGACCTGCATTGTGGAAACTAGCTCCAAGCAGTTTTGGAAAGCTGGGGATTTCGAAGGGGCACCTCGTGGTGATTGGGTATCATCCTCAGGTAGATAATTTGCTTAAGGAATGTTTTAAAACTTTAATAAATGAAGTCCCAAGGGATAAATAAGCAATTTTATTTAAATTGGTTTCACTCTTCATTTTTCTCTAAATTAAAGCTGTCATATTGAAGTCCTTGATTTTAGTTCAAAATACGGTGGCTATTTTTGCTTTTAGCTTATTTTCCATTTTTCCATCTCCCAGCCGCATGACTTAGTTACTGATGTATTTTGACTATAGGACCTGCCAAAAAGGGGATTCTTAATGATATACAGAGGATTTCCAAACCTATTCAAAACTGGCTATGTATTGAACATTAGGCATCAGACTCTTTTCTAGATTTATTTATTTATTTTGAGATTTATAGACAATGAATAATGACACTTAATTTTTGACTGATATGTGCAAGTAACATAAACAACTGTCTTGCTAAAGAAACTCTAAAAGAATTTATTACCGAACAAGAGATTCAATCATTTATCTCAAGTTCATAGCTCCAGGGAACTGCAACCTCACCCAAACAGCTGAGCCTTTGGTAGGCATTGTTATTTCTTGGATTGGAATTTATTTTTCTTTAGTGGAATTTGGTTGTTGTTGGGGATTATAATCCCACCCTCACACAATACTGCTCAGTCCAGGTTGACTGGGATTAGGGTTGATGTTCATTTCACATAATGCAGACAAAGTAGGGGGGTGGGGAGGGTTGTAAACTTGTAATTGACCTATCCTCCCTA
This sequence comes from Ipomoea nil, assembly GCF_001879475.1. Taxonomy (NCBI): domain Eukaryota; kingdom Viridiplantae; phylum Streptophyta; class Magnoliopsida; order Solanales; family Convolvulaceae; genus Ipomoea; species Ipomoea nil. The sequence goes on from NW_017619768.1 coordinate 334,483, forward strand.
GTCCTCTCTTGGTCACCCCAACCAAATGACTCCTAAGATATATCCTTTCTTCATGTCAATTACTTGAAGATATATGATATGGTGGATGTATCCACTATCTATTGGTGGGTAGATATCATTGTTGAAAACATTTAAAGTATCTGAGATAATGTTAATTGGATAATACATTTCTAATTGAATTTGTTTTTGTTTTGGTGTACTTGGTTGTGATCTATTATTCTTTCCTTTAGGTGGAATGGATCATGTCAGAGTTCATCCAAAGTTCTTGCATTCTAATGCAACCAGTCATAAGTGGGTTCTTGGAGGTAGGGTGAATTTTGTTTATTAAGCTTGGGTCTAGTTATTTTTAATTGATAATAAAGAATTTTAATTTGGTCTTACTAAGTGGACCTTAACTCTGCTTGATTAAATGTGTATTTGTAGCTTTTGCAGAGCTTTTGGACAACTCATTGGATGAGGTATACATTTTCATTGCTCTATGATTACATATGTGTCTTGCCCCACTATATATAATAGGCTCCTAACAGAGGCGACAAATGATACAAAAAAATAGAAAGGAATGTGGTTAAGGTCTTAAGGAATTGAGACAGACATCTTGTTTTTCTTTGCTTGATATATTGTGCTATAATGTTTTATTTATTCTTGTATTTTATTTTATTTTTCCTTTTTCGTTTTCAAGAAAAGGTCTTTTTTGGTACTTGGACTATAGTGGCATTCTCAATATTAGTCCTTGATTTCAAAATTGCTTGATTGGCATCTCTTTTGTAGCAGTATTTTAGATATTGGAGTTAAGTTTGTTAACTCTAAGGTTAATTTTGTACATTAAGATATATATATATATATATATATATATATATATATATAAAATTGAAATTCCAATTCATGTAAACAAACCTTACCGAATTGAATTTTTCCTCTCACTCAAAATCTCCATCTCCACTGAAGAAATAAGCAATTGTAAGTCATTAAGCTTCATCTTTTCCAACAAATTCTTTATAATCTTAATTCTTGTTTTTGCTTGGTCTGGATCTTTGTTTTTGAAGGTTTATCAGTTGTAGCTTCCATAATCTTACATAGGAAAGACATAAGTACTTTGTACATTTTAATATGCATATTGAATCATCCAAGGCACACATACCTCAGGCACTATATCTATATTTTTGCAAGTTATGAAAAGAAAAAGGCATTGTTCTAAAGTTATCAATAGAAATAATAACACAAATCAATTATCAAAATAAAACATTATTTGTATCACTATACTCAGAGTGCATTATAATGCTAGTATACACGTAGAGAAGGAGATATGATCTGTATACAAATAGATACATAAATAGGGATAAGGATTATGCTGGATAGTGCTATTGGGCCCCTACACTCCAAAAAGCTCAATTTAAGCATTTGAACTTGACAAAAATGTGCAATTGAGTCAATTAATGGGTTACCTCTGTGGAAGCATCCTAAGAAATTACTAGGTGCCTCTGAAGCCTCATCTAAACTGGACAAAGAAGTGAAGAACTGTTGAGTTGAAGTTCATTTGGCAGGGAGATGGTTGACCACAAGGTTATGGGCTTTGAGCTATTATGAGGTTTCTATTCAATGTCAATACATGCGGTTTCTGGGGCACCTAAGAATTTCTTAGGAGCTTGGGAAACCTTCACTGGCATTAGGATTTCATTTGTACCGCCTTCGCCTTTTGGAGCACTGGTTGTTATTTTGTAGTGGATGTGGTTTAGTCAATGCAATAGGCATCAAAATCTTATATCGCTTTTCAAAAATCCAAGTTGATGAAGCCACCACCCTCAAGCGAGGTGGAAGCTAAAATGTGTAAGTTAGACAAAGAAGTATAAATGTATAATAATAGTAATAATAATAATAATAATAATAATAATAATAATAATAATAATAATATTGTAATGTATTCTGATGGATGCATTCCAACATTGAAACACATGATTATATATAAAGTACATACTTGGTTGGGCTAAACCTAGGGTAAATTTTAGGGCTTCTATATTTCTATAAGAAATTGATCATTTAGTTTATGGATTTACTCTAAAATTTAATGGAAGGGTTGAATTTGATACTATCACAAAGTGAATTTTCTCTTTCTACTACCTTTGCTCAGGTCATTAATGGAGCAACATATGTGAACATAGACATGGTCAAGAGCAGGAAAGATGGTAGTAGAATGTTGATGATCGAAGGTAATTTTGCAGCATTTATCTTTACATCATTTCTTTCTTGAAACTATAGTTTCTCTGAAGTTATTAGGGAATGTTCTAACTCTGTAGACTCAACTACATTTTATTTGAGAGAAGAGGTGAATGATATAGCCAAGGTGGTTTGCTAGTGTGTGAAATAATCAATTTTTGCGTTTACGGTGGCTATGAATTGATTGGCAACTCATCCTTGTTGTGTTTGCTTATTGTTTGGATTGCAATGAGTAGGTAGTATGGTTCTATTCCCCATTTTTGTTAAATATTTCCTACCCATGCCCCTTGAAAGTCTTGAATAGCCTTACCAGGGGTTGAATTAGGTATAAAGAATTTTGTGCCGATCTGTCTTAAGTTGTTAAATTCCTCTAGTTTAATCGTATACAACCCAATATGAGCACAAATGAGTGTAACAAGTGATCTAAATATGTAAACATTGGATTTTGGAGTGGTTTAAACTCTTGAAGACCTAGTCCTCTATTCAAGGGCTCCTCTTGTAGGATTTAAAACTCCACTTTCTTTGGCATTCTTCAACTGAGGTGTAAAGACTCAAACAAAGAAACACCGGCCCTTTTTAATTGGGTATTTGGCATTTTTCCAATAGCTTTGTATTGGGTGTTGTAATTCCCTTTTCCTTTTAGTAACCCAATCCTTCACAGGAAAAAATGACATATGATGTTTACAATTTGAATGCAATTCTTAATTGACAAATAATTGGACAAGTGGAATATATTGATTTAGGATATTTCAAGGCTCCATGCTATTCTTCTTCTTCTTCTTCGAGTGATTTTTAGACATTATATTTAATTTTTTTTTAGATATGTTTGGTTTAAATGGAATAAATATAATTTTTACTTTTAACATAACTAAATTTATATCCGTATATAACATAACTAAAAATATATCCAAACCAGTAACCTATTAAGTTCGCCTAAAAATAATATTAATACTTTTTGAGCTAATATTTAAAATGTTGTTGGATATATTCATTTGAATAAAAATGTATATATATATAATTTTTACTTTGGTGTAGAGTTCAAGTTTTAATTGTGATAATGTGAATAATGTCTAAACTCTAACTTTAAGCGTAAGTGAATAACTTATGTTTATATAAGTAAATGCGACTAGAAATATAGAAGATGTTGATAAGTAAAAGAAGATGATAATGGATGCAATCTTAGTAATGAATAAACAATTTTTAAAAGTTCTCCAGTTTTCAAAATGGAAACTGTGCTAGTGAACATGTTTTCTGTTTTCTATTCTCAAATTCTTTGGTTTTCCATAGAATTGGAGAAATTCTCTGGTCAGTAAACGGGCCCCAAGTATTATGCTTCAAGAATGTGTTCAAAATAAGTTTTAGTTTGTCCTTGTGATGTGAAATGTGGCAAACAGAATGGGACTAACATAGTAGTTTCTGAGCTTCAGAATGCATTTATTCAAAATCTATCATCTATTCATCTCCAGTATGGCATAATGGCAAACATTTTTTTCCCATTCACCAATTCATTGCATTGCTAGTAACTCTTTAAAGTTGTTTGATGGATTAATCAGATAATGGTGGTGGAATGGACCCAGATAAAATTCGGCAATGCATGTCTCTTGGATATTCTGCAAAAAGCAAAATAGCAGATACAATCGGGCAGTGTAAGTTTTAATGAGATGTTTTGCACCGTTTTTTCTTACCTCTTTCCTGCGGGTCAGGTGCTTTTGAAAGTAATTTGCATCCTGATTTATATGTATATTTTTTGTGCCCTATTAGATGGTAATGGATTTAAGACAAGTACGATGAGGCTTGGAGCTGATGTTATTGTTTTTTCACGCTGTTCTGGGAATAATGGGAAGAGGTTATTTTGTCTCACTTAGTTTACTTGTGATTCTATTCTAGAATTTCAAACATTTCAGCTTGATTTGCATTCTATTATTATACCTTGCAATTAGCTTAAATATGCAATTCTTGTCTTTTTTATGCATGACTACCATTAGTTTCTAGCTGAAGTTTGTGTGGCTGATGAACTTGTGATAGATGTGTGCAATTTTCAACTTTGGAAAGCTATGACAATCTTACTTTTCATGATTGTTAAACTGAAACTGTTGAGCATTTTATTATTTTCTTTAGCTCAGGTCTCACCTTTATGCAATGTATTAAGTTATAGTGTCACATGATATGGCCTAGTGGAAAAATTTTCTGCCATCTTCCATTCTTTTAAGTATTGTACTATTCTTACACTTCCAAATGAATCATCTAAGCTCAACATACAAATCTGACATATTTTCTTTCAATTTTCTACTCAGCTTTGTCATTACAAATCATTTGAAATTAAAAAGTGTCAGTTGATTAGAGTGTAGTAATTATGATATTCCTATTATATTAGCATGTAGATTGAGTGTTGCTATTGGAGTGGATACTAAGTTAATTTTATTTCCTTCCAGCCCTACCCAGAGTATAGGACTGCTGTCCTACACCTTTTTGCGTAGCACTGGGATGGAAGATATTGTTGTTCCCATGGTAATGTTATTGAGTTATTCCCTGATTTTGTTAATTGAAAGTATTATTTATCACAAGCTTTTATTTCAGTGTGAAATTATAGAACCAATGATTGGAGAAGATTATCTTTTTACTGAATTCATTGTTCAGATATGTAATCTTGGTGGTGTAGGTTTTCATAATCATTTATCTTTTTGAATCATTTAATGTAAAAGACTAGTTTGAAGTTCGTGAAATTTGTAAATAAAAGAATGGTTTGCCTTTTGTCACATAGCCCAACTACTTATTACATTTAACATATGATTTAATAATGCAGAGTGATAATCCATCGTACAATGCATATTACGGAGTAAATTAAATATCATATTTTGGAAAAGTGAAGAGATTTAGTACTAGATTTGTGGGCTTCTATCTTTTCAAGTCAGCTCAGTTTCTTTTACTGAATTAGCTCCTACTATTGTTTCTTGGACAAAGAAAATCCTGTTAAATTCAACATGGTTATCCTTAGCATGAGTTAATGTGTTAGCCAGTTCTTGTAAGATTTGATTTTATCCAAATTTTTATATTTATTTTTTATGTTGTTGACTGTTTTATGTATTTCCTCATTCTGCTTGGTGCTTAGCTGCAATAGTTATATTTTCTTTTTCAAACTCATTTGCTGCATCTATTGAATTATGAGACAGCTTGATTATGAAAATAATGAGAAAGAGTGGGGTCAAATAATCCGGTCGTCTGTTGAAGACTGGAACAGAAATATTGAAACTATAGTTAGGTGGTCCCCGTTCTCAAGTGAAGCTGATCTTCTTAGACAGGTAATCTTTTTCCTTTCTTTCTCGAGTTTCTTCTTCTTCTTTTTATTTTTTATTTTTTTATGGTAAGGAAAAAGATAAAAAAAAAAATTTGTTTTTTAATCTCTGTTTCATGCAATTAACAAGGAAATGCATGCCATAGTACTCCCTGTCCCATAATCTTGTGTCCCTGGCTTCTGGCAGAGTTTTAGGGACTTTTTTTTTTTTTTTTTTTTTTTTTCTGGTGAAGGAAATGAAGAAGTTTGTCACTAGTGTTTTACTACTTCTAAATGATGGTTTGTTGGAATAGAGAAAAGGTTAATGGGATATCCCAAAATTGAGAGTGGGCAAGATTAGTTGGATAAAGGGCCACACTGAAAACATTAGCTCTGTCATGAATGTTGATTTACTGATTCTGGTGAACACCTTCAGTCATGTCCCCACCTTAGAATCCTACAAACCTTTGTGATTACATAGATCTTAATAAAGTAACTTTCTGATAGTCTATAGTATTTCATTTACTTAGCACATCAATATATACCAAGTGATATCAAGGTAACTTGGGGAAGTGAATGATGAAAATAATATTGCTTTTCCTTGTAATCTAATTTTTTTGCTTTGGATTAGGCTTTTAAGAATGGATTTAAAAAAAATAATTTAATGACCCAATTGTGACATTAGTTATTGTAGAGAAATTAATGTTGATACAAAATGCTAACTTACCATTGTTATGTAAATCTGACTTATAATTTAAAACTTATATATCAATGTAACATTTTTGTTTTGAATTAAGCTTTTTGATTATGATATTATGACGTTATTTATCAAGATAGAGAATTTTTTGATAAATTATGAAATTTCTTTGATTTTGTTTTTTTGTTTTTTTGTTTTTGTTTTTTGGTTATCTATTATGCTGAATTTCTTTTATACTCATTTTCTGGTACATTGCAGTTCAATCAGATGAAAGATCATGGTACAAGAATTGTGATATACAATCTATGGGAAGATGACCAAGGTCTCCTGGAATTAGATTTTGATGCTGATCCACGTGTATGCTTTAAGTTTTTAATTTGTCTTCTTTTCTCAGTTCAATAGGATGCCCTGGAGTACTATTTAGATTGCTATATCTTTCCTCTTCAGGATATCCAAATAAGGGGTGTCAATCGAGATGATAAAAGCATACAGATGGCAAAACAATATCCTAACTCTCGGCATTTTTTGACTTATCGACATTCGTTAAGGGTAAATTGATCTCTTATCTCTTATTCTATTGTTGAAGTAATTACATGTGTAGGCATAGATGCCTTAACTTGCTTGCAAGTCATGCCTTGAAATGAAAGCATTATCTTTTATGTATTTTAATGAAAAAAGAACTTGGGTAGTTGGTTTAAGAATAGAAATGGAATAATCAATCAAAAGCAAAAATACCCTTACTTTGAAATTGTTTATCTATACATATAAATAAAAATATTTGTATATGTATATGTATCTTTACATATGTACGCACAAATATAGGTATATATACATAATACACTAAATAAATAATAGAATGGGAATCCTATTTTAGTATTACCTAATCTATTCCTTGTGGAATATAATTCCTATTACACCAAATTTGATTTTGCGAAGCAAACATGCAGTTAGTGACAAACACTATGGATCTTCACTTGAGTTTTCTCCTTGTGATAATTTGTTTCCAACACCCCCCCTCTCCCCCCGAATTTTGGGATCACTATGGTGATTTGTTCAATTTTCAGAGTTATGCATCAATTCTCTACCTTAGAGTTCCACCCAGCTTTCGAATTATTCTTCGTGGTAAAGATGTTGAGCATCACAACATAGTAAATGATATGATGATGACCCAAGAAGTCACATATCGCCCTCAAACTGGTGCAGATGGGGTCCCAAAGGATTCTAATGTAATGTTTTCTGAACTTTTCTGTTTTTAGCTTGTTATGACCCATTACTTGATTATTTCTTATTATATTTTGTTCTGCTTTTTTAGATGGTTGCTGTTGTAACTATTGGGTTTGTGAAGGATGCAAAAGCTCACATTGATGTTCAAGGATTTAATGTTTATCACAAAAATCGACTTATCAAGGTTTGTTTTATATTTGACCTTATCACTCATTTTCACAGTTGGTGCAGCTGTTGATGTGTCCTGTAGTCTTATAATTGGTTATGCTTCTTTGATGTGTTTTTGTTGGTTCTGCTTTTGTTTTTTTTTTCCCTGCTTAGGTTCACCCAGTTTGTTTCAGTGAATTTTTATTATTTTTCTATATGTATGTATGCATGTATATGCAATGTTGTAACAGGCTTTGCCTTTGATTAGGGCTTGATCACCTTTCATATGTGTAAATGGCTTTGTTAAGAGTTCCACATTGATAAAATAAGAGATAACATATGGGTTTATAAGGCCATGAGTTAGACTAGTTAATTGGTTGGATTCAATCTTTTAGTGTGGTTTGGCACTTTGGCCAATGTGCATTATAGCCCAATTGAGTGACCCTAGCCCAATCTTAAATTATAACATGGTATCAGAGCATGTTCAGTCCACCTTGGGTTCACCCGGTAATGGGTATTGGTGGCGTCCAAGCTTTCGTAAGCCCGCTTGTTCGGTTCACTTTTGGTGGCATTCAGAGCTTTTGTTTCAGGGGAGGATCTAGTCCAATTTTAAGTGGTCAACCGGTTAGATTCAAAATTGCCCAGTTGTCCACTTGAGGGGGAGTGTTAAGAGTCCACATTGATAGAAATAAGAGAGAACATATGGGTTAAGGCTAATTGAGTGACTCTAGTCCAATCTTAAATTATAACAGGCTTTAAGAATTCTGCAACTGTGTTTCGTTTTATATTATAAGCAGTTAAGCACCTTGTTCTACTGCCCTGTTTCTCTTCATATAGGTTTCTAATTAATTATTCGGTTGCTATTTTTTTTCCCGCACTTATAATTTCCTTTCTTTTGTTAGCCATTTTGGAGGCTTTGGAATCCCGCTGGAAGTGATGGTCGTGGAGTCATAGGTTTGATTTTGCCTGTAGCATGTAGTTTCTATGTTTGTGCACCCTAACTGCTAATTTCACATCATTTACTTTGTAGGCGTTTTGGAGGCGAATTTTGTTGAACCAGCACATGATAAGCAAGGGTTTGAGCGCACCACTGTTCTTGCACGACTTGAGGCAAAATTAGTTCAAATGCAAAAGACATATTGGTATGCTCCAAGTGCTTGTTTGTTTGTTTTTTAAATAAATTAAAATTCAGTTTGTGTTTATAATTTTATTTATATTATTTTCAATTTCAAATGTTATTAATTGCTCTTACATGTTCATTTTAGGACACAAAATTGTCACAAAATTGGCTATTCTATAAGGTGGAAAAGGAAAGCTAGTCAAGAAAGAGGTACTTACCACCATCACTTGTATTTAGTACCGCTTTTACAACAGTTATATGGAATTACTACAATGTTATCATTTTCCTATTTTGGAGGCTATTGATGATATTGTTCTTGAGCATCTCAATTTGACTGGTAAAAAGGAAAAATCAGATTGTAAAAAAAAAAAAAAAAGAGAGAGTACAAGGGCCTTACTAATTTGTAACTGTTTATTTTATCAGAAGATGACTTTGCCACTCCAACTCCCCAACATAAAAATAAGAGTGCCGCAAAGTCTGACAAGAGTCATGATACTAGGCATCTCAATGGAAAGCAGAGTGCTGGAACTAGACTATCTGGAAGAACACATGTAGAGTCATCGGTGCCCCTTGAAGATGACAGTGATGATGATGTGCAAGTTAGTGTGGAAAAGAATACAGCAAATGGTTTTTCTCCAAAGTCAACTCCTAGCAAAAATAGTGGAAAAGCTACTGGTAAAACAATGCAATCGCCTCCAGGATTTACATATGGAGAAGCTAACAAAGATGGGTCACCTGGGAGACAAAATTATGTCACAAGAAATTCAGAATTCAAGGTATTTTGTAGTTTTTTGTTCAATTTTATCATTCGTGGTAGTTTTATTGATCTGTATTAGTTTATGCGTGCCAGATGTGCAAATAGAATCAACTGTTTGAATTGTTTAAATGTTTCATTCATTAATATCACATTTCATACTCAATCATAGATGCGGATAAAATTAGGTAGTCTCAAGTTGTTCACATATTAATGCTTTTACCATATTTTATTGTCTGACAGCGAGATATTGGTAATGTGAGCGGAGGTTCGCATTCGTCAGTTTCCTTATTGGAGTCCATAAATCAGTTGAAAAAGGAGAACTGTGAACTAAAAGAAAGGTTGATATATTTGTTTAATACTACTACTGATTTATTGAGAGCATGCGTAATTGTCTTGTGACTAGTTTTAAAATCATATTTCTTTTCCTACAGACTGAAAAGGAAAGAGGAAGATATTTTAGGTGATTTGCTGAATGATTTACAGAATGAAAGAGAGAGATGTGAATCACTTGAAGCTCAGGTATATTTTTTTTCACAGTTTTCAGCTTTGTGTGCAAATCATTTCTTTACATGTGTGTGTATTCTACTTGTGGGCATTCATGATATTCTTCTTATCTTGCTTCGCTCACTGTTTGCATCAGTTTTGCATGTTGAGATTGTGTAACAATCATTAAATTTCGTATGTTGTGTGGAAGTGTGTGTGTTTAGTAGCGAAAATTGAAAATAGGTTGAATTGTTTTTACATCAGGTGGAGGAGTTGAAACAAAAAATTGAGGAACTGAACAAGGATCAAGAAAGGTTGATAGACATTTTTTCTGAGGAGCGGCAACGACGTGACACGGAAGAGGAAAATCTGAGAAAGAAGTTGAAGGTTTGAAATAGAAATAATATCATCTTATTATTATTATTATTATTATTATTAAATGATGATTGTGATATGGTTTACTGGATTTGACTTTTGTTTGTTGTAGGATGCCTCAAATACTATCCAAGAGCTCCTTGATAAGATAATGATGTTAGAAAGAAAGTCAAAAGTCTAGTAATGGGAAGTTGGGTGTAGCTGAAATCTAGTTTATATTTGATTTGATGTGTTAGCTAGCTAGCCTCAATCGTCATCCCATCTGTGTTGTATATGCACGCACTAATGCACCAATGCAGTAGGGATAGGGTGCAAATTACTTTTTATATATATTTTGTGTTGGTATAATAGTAGTGCTTCACATTTGATTGACCCAACCCTATCCTTACCCTAAATGCAATGTTACATTGTTAATTGTGCGTGATGGGGTTACGACTCCTATATACATAACACAATATGTACATCTATGTAACGCAGGCAGGCAGGTAGTTAGGGATTACAAAAATGTTCAACATAACATACATACCTGTACAACTCTAGCTGCCTGCAAACTGGCTTCCTTTGCCTTGTAGTCAGTCCAAATGCTTATGCTTGGTTTTGTTATCCGGGCTGATTGGACAGACTCGTTTTAGAAGCTACAGCCTGCTTCTTATCTTATTGCCGTTTCTTGCTCCCTCCCTCTGGTGGAGAAAGATGTCAATTTATATCCTACACCACGGTGCGCGTTGCACTGTGCGCCTAGATGCAAAACGACGTCATTTTAATTTTATTTATTTTTTTTTTTTTAGAAATTTCCTGTCCGTAACTTTTTCTTTAAAAAAAAATCTGTTGTTCAAAAATGTACATAATGTTATACTAGAATACACATAATTGTATACATGAATGTACATAATTATATAACAAAATATATATACTCTTTTTAAAAGATAATACACATAATCTAACATAATACATAATAAATATAAACTTTTAACATAATATACATCAACTCTTAGCATAATACACACAAATTTTCTGATTCGGATGTACATAATTGTATAAAAAGAATGTACATAATTGTATAAAAAATGTACATAACTGTATGAACAAATACACATAATTGTGTGAACAAATACACATAATCCCATCAACTTCCTACCGCGCCTCCCGAAACGACGTCGTTTTGGGAGGCGCGCGGCACACAGTGCTATATGCGCCGTGGTGTAGGGTATAACGACTGGAGAAAGATGGCATATGCTATTTTCATCATTGCAACACAAGTTTTTGATCAATTTAAAACAAAGAATAACTCAAGTGTTTTGTTTAAATGGCATGTTTATTACACTCAACATCAGGTGTTTGAGTGGGTGTGTATGTAAAGCCGAGAGAGACTTTGAGATAGATGGATTGAATACAAGTCTCAACTCTCGACCAACATATAGAATAATGTGGAGTATATACATGCTTGGTAATTGTTTGATTTAGATAAAATATCAATATAAATGTTTGGTTAATTAGATTTTTACAATTCCAAATGACTAAAATTCAAAAAGCTACTTCAAGCAACTTTTTCAATTAGCTTTTTGAGAAAAGGAATTATACTAAACAGCTATCAGCTAACAGCTAATTTACCAAACACTTTTCTACAATCAGCTAATGTTATCAATTATTTATACCCTTTAATTAACACAATCAGCTAACAGCCATTTTACCAAACAGGGCCAATATCTAAGGAAAGATGAAGGATTATTAAGGAGGATAATTTGGTTCTCATACTTTAAAATTTCTTCTCATGTATTATGGAAATGTAATTTCTAGGGGAGAGGTAGGATTTGCATTTCTTCATATTTGAGGAATTGTAGTTCTTTCGAATCAAATTTTGAAAATTTTCACTTGTTAAAATTAAGTGGGAAAGAAATTACAATTTCTCTTTACCAAACACCCCTGATGTGGATAATTCCGGGCTATAGAATGTATGTGTATGAACAATATAATGGACAAGGAGATGTAGAACAAAGCAATCTCTTTTATTCATATGCTCTTGTATGTTGCTTTAGAGAGAACGGAGAGAACAATGCATAGAGAGCGAGTGGAATCCCCAAAATGGAAGGTAAAGGCCCTTTATATAGGCACGTGCACAAGCAGGTTTGACTTTGACCCGTAAATCTTGACCCGAACCGTTTGACTCGACTCGGATACGGGGAGCCAACCCCAATAATGATATATGGTAGAGTAAAGTGGTAATCGTTATTAAGTAAAGCAGTGACTGTCCATATATTCCATCCCATTCGTGAATAATATAATGTTCACAATTTAATTACATCAAACAGCTGCCCTTTTTATATTAAAATTTAAAAATAAAAAAAAAATTGTTGCTTTTGATAAAGACAAACGATTTGTATGGTATACAATAGAAGGAAGGAAGCAAGCGTGCATTTTAGTATCTACGAATTGAAATAAATAATAATACAGTACAGTACAATAGAGTAGACGACGCATAAGGCAAGGCAAGGCAAGGCAAGAAAATAGAAATGAAATCGATTCAGAAGTGGTGCGGCATAAGGTGTTCAAAAGTGTCCATGGCAGACGCTGGCAATCCCAGGAGAACATTGATGCTCTTCCTCTCATTCCCATGAGAAAGAAAGAGGATAACTTCCTTCTCGGGAAGCGCAACGGGGCCGGAGACAATGGGGTCTCCCCAGCCGAAATCCGTGGTGTGGAAGGAGAGGCGGGACCAGGTGGTGATGAGGAGCGTTGCGGTGAGCGAAGGTCTAGCCCTGCTCACCTCGAAGTAGTCCACTGCGGACCTCATGTACGCGTCGCTCACCATGTTCACCGCCTCCTGAACCAGATTCACCGCAAAGGACAGGGGTTTTTCCTCTAACTCCCCGGCGCTGGTGAGGGAGTTGGTGAGCACGATCCCGTTGCCAAAGTATCCGGCAGGGAGGGGTGGTTGGAACCTGGACCGACCATCCACCGCGAACAGAAGCTTGGTCTTCTGCTCCGGCTTCATTCGCAGCGCCTGAGTCCTGGCTTTCCAGACGAACCCAGACAGAGCTTCAAAAGTGGTACACTTGGATAGGGTTCCGTCTTCCATGGCGCTGGCCTTGAGGCGCAGGAGCATGTCCGGGTCGAAACAGAAGGATCTGTAACGCATTTCCTCCTTGTCGTAGAGATGGGAGGTGTTGGAGATATCATCGATCTCTGCGAACTCATGGTGGGGGAATTCAATTTTGGGTGGATGTCTAGCCTTGAGGATGCTTCTGTCCAGGAATGGAGGGACCTTAATGGGGAGGCCTCTCGCAGTCTCACCCCAGGAGTTAACAAATTCCATAGCTCCAATCCCATCAAACATGCAGTGGTTCATACACAGCCCAAGAACAAACCCTCCACATTTAAACCTGGTCACCTGTACGTACATATATATATACGTTGTTTATGAAAACTGAATTTGTTAGTTTTTGTTTTTTTTTTTTTTTTTTACAATTATTAATTTTATATGTATATGCGCAATTAGATCATGAAATGAAATGTGCAAACTAAATCCCAACCTGAGCCACCAGTGGAGGAATTTCCAGGATGTTTTTGGCGCCTGGAATGTCATAAACCAACTTGCCAAGAGTGACAGGATCAGGCTTGGTATTGTCACCAATATCCTCAACGCGGCAATTAGCTTCGGCCTCCACAAACACAGCCCCCTCGCCCGTGCAATCCACGATCAGCTTCCCCTGGGGGCTAATCGTCAGTCGCCCCGCCAAGGGGTAGTAATGCACCAGAACTCGAGACAGGGCATTCTTAATAACCTCCCCAAAATTTTGCTTGTCGCCCGGCCCCGACCTGAAGCCGTAGATAGTGCGAACAGGTACCGCAATGTTCTGATCCAGGTTGGACAGGAAGTATAGCCCCCTATGTGTCTCCTCCGCCGGGGGCACCAACGTTGCCTCTCCCAACTGCTTAACTCTCAACTCAACCGCCTGCCCCGCCCTGCACCCGTTTCCGTTCTCCATGGCTCCTGTTCCTGTTGCTGTTGCTGATACTAAACAATAACTCTATAGGCCGGACCGGTGTACGTACTCCACAATGGCACCAGGAAACAAGCTATATAGGAGGGACATGGGAGAGAGAGCTCCAGTGTCTGATGGGTTTTGGTAAACAAAGATGTACGATTGAAAGGGACAGATAGTGGTTTTTTTCACAAGTATACGCAATAGATTTGTTAATAAATTAAATGAAATTTTTTATTAGTAGAACAAAATGGTGGGCTGGCGTCATTGAGGAGGAGGAGGGTGTGGGTAGGCCACTGGCCAGGAAACAAAATGTTACCAGTCTTGAATATGAGATACCTTGTTTGGTAAGGTAGGCATCCAAATTCTGCTATTTATTCCTTTAGTTTGACTTTTTTTTTTTCTTTTTTTTTTTAAATCTCTCCTAATCATAATAATTAGATAACAGCCGATCCGAAGGATTGAACCTGCTGGCCAATGTTGCTAGCATTAGAAGAAGATTCGTAAATGTCATCCATCCTATATAAATTTCAACATTATTTATTTATTTATGGATGAGATAGTCGTATCAAATTTATCAAGTTAATGGGCAATGGTCTCAGGCGGGGCTCGGACAAACATATTACATCTCACAATGTTCCATGTTTCCACTGATGGATTAATTCCGTCATCTCCAGCCTCACCTTCAACATCATGTAGTACTCATCATCTTATTTATTACATCCATAACTATAGCCTTAGCCTTCTGCCTTCAGTTCACCTCTGCTTTTTTGTGCATTAAATTTACTCCGAAATGGGAAGGATCCAGTAGGACGGACTGGAGGCCATTTCACATCTCACCATCTGTATTACAAATTGATTGATACATTTTGCATATCCTGGTGTGGCTAAATAAATAATAAAGGCACCAACTTATTACTTACAATATCAAAATCTAAATTCTTCACAATCTTTATAGCAGGCAGGCAGCAGTATATAGTATACATTTCTGCTCTTCTTTGCTAGCGCCTCTAAGTTAGCCTTCACTAACATTTCTTGGTTTCCCTATCCAACCAAGGTAAGCAAGTGTCAGATCTGTGATCTATTTAGTAAACCGGCCCTTAGGATTTGAGAGAAGATGGAAAATATTATGGGGACTCTCACTTTCTACAATCTTTATATCATGGAATAGGGTTCACAATGCACTGAATAGGGTGCATGTGTATGTGTCTTATATTGTGATTTTTTGTGTTTTGGTTATAAAATTATGCATTTTAACAGTATGAATTTTGTACCTAAAACAAATTAGTAATTGTGTCTTATGTTATGAATTTTTGTATCTTTTGTTGTGAAATTCTATCCCTGTGAACACATATTATGTACATAAATCAGATTTGAAAATAAGTAATAAACAAATTTCATTTTTGGTCCATTGACTATTTATATGTATCAAATTTGATCCTTAATTATTAATATTTTCAAATTAGGTGCATGACTATGTGATTTGTATCACATTTGGTCCTTAACTATTAATATTTTCAAAATTAAGTGCATGACTAAGTAATTTGTATCACATTTAGTCTTACCGTCCAATTTTATCCATTTCACCTCAGTGTTTTTTTTTTTTGTTTTTTTTTTTAATGTTAAATTTTAAAAATTATTTGAAAATACCAACTCACCATCCACGTAAGCAGGCAATCTGATGAAATGGATTGTAACCTGCTATCAGGTGAAATTGCATATATTTAGAGTGTTTAGTGGTCTAATTGCACTTTTTTTTTTTTCTTTCAATGGCCTAATTACACTTTCAGTTACATTCAGAAGCCAATTTGAACCTTATTCCAAAATTTATATGTGGCTTAAGTAAGGGAAAACCAGTCTAAGCAGAAGATGCTAATTCGTTTGATTATCTTTGTTAAGCAGATTTATGAGAGAAGTTTTTGTCACCCTGGTTTAGGAGAGAAGATACAAATCTAACAGACAGAAAAAACCAACAAGAATTGAAGCATAAAAGGTTTAATTATTCTTGTTAAGCAAATATATGATGAAAATAGCCATAAGTTAAAAAGAAAACTTTCTTACATGTTAATTTAGAAATATAATGACCTCAATATTTTTATTTTTATTTTGGTATAGATTGGATATTCCAATAGAAAAACTTACTATGCAAAACAAACAATATAAGAGAAGTTACAAGACCAACAAAAATCAGTAATCAAGTATTACCCTGTTAAATGCTGCAAATTACAGAACCAAAATTAAGATGAATAAAAGTCTTGAATTTCAAATCAGAGTATAGACATGAGTACATGACAAGCATTAACCCTGAAAGGAGGTGAAGATCATACCAATTTTAACCCTGACAGGTGCTCTGTATAAGTATTTGATTACATGAAGAATATTCCTCAAAAGAGCTCAATGCTTTGATTATTGATTCATACACCTTGATCCCCTCCAAGAAAACAGTGTCCTTGAGGAACTGCAAAGAAAGTACATTACGAACTATGTGGATAGAGGATGAATTACAAGTAGTAAAGGATTGGTGATATGTATTGACAACTTTGGCAAACCTCATTATGGTCATGAAGTAAAATTGGTGTATTCTTCATGGGGGAAAAGCCCAAAGTTGGAATTCCTCTTTCCCTCATGAAACGAGCATCAGTAGTTGAAGACAAAATTTCAGGCTTTGCAATTTTGCCACCAACCTTTGTAATGGCTTCCTTAAAAACACACCACCAAGGGTTGGAATCTGAAGTGGGTGTTACCAGAGGGCGTCCCATAAAGTCTCTTGAGTTTCCCTTCTCTATAATCTGCAACATCATACGGGGCCTAAGAATTTTGTCAACAATGAAGAATTGAATACAAATAACATATCATGAATACAATAAAACGGATCAAATGAGGGTTAGAATATTTGCCTAAAAGCAGAAGCAGAAAAAAAAAAAAAAAATACAACAAAAAATAGAGTCCCTCCATTACCACTCATAAAAACTTTAAAATATGGAAAACAAAATCAGACCAGGAATATAATTGATTCAGTTTGGAAAAAGACAAATCTCTTGCAGGTTAACAACTGTGATTGCAATGTATGAATGTACCGAAACATGATTCATTTTTGAAGCCTATCAAGTTGGTTAGCCAATTGATTGATATTACACAGTCGGGAAATTAAATGCTATGTAGTAAATATAGATAACCTTTCTAGTCTAAAGAAAAGTAGTATGGAGTATATGCAAACTCATGGCAACTTCTTTTACAATATAAAGGAAATATTCTAAACTTAAGAAAGTTGAAATCTAGCGGAAATTGTCACAGTTTCCTTTATTGATATGTAAAGTAATTATATTATTCACAGAAGCACCAAGTAATTGCTTGTAAAAATAAGTCATAATACAATTGACTGGAAAAATCAGTAATCAAGTAGAAAATTAATCCCACAGTTTTATTCTCTGCGCCATAACTAACAATTCTTCCTCGTCTTTCTTTTTCTTGCCTTTCCCTTCCTCTCCTAACTTCCTTTTTAATGAGAGAGCAAAATTATATTCCACAAACAAAGGTTTGACCCTTCCCTCCCTCCCTCCCTCTATAGGAATTAGGAAGAGAAAAAACTTGTTCATATATACAAATGACAACTAATATATAATACGATAAGAGTTAACCTCATATGTCATGTTCCTCCAAGCCGGAGCCCATTCCTCCGCAATAGTTTTCCTCATTAACTCTGGGTCAGCTGTTGGTGGCATCCTAATATCAAATCCAGCCTCAGCCTCTGAAGGTTGCATATTCATCACGAATCCCTGTGCAATGAACTCCACATTAGCATTAAATCCTTCCTTTGTAAGAGACAAATAGTTAATGAAACGGAAGAGATCATCTGCAATTTCAATCAACTCACTGTTGGGGATGGAGTCCCAGCCTTTAAGTATACAGGGTTAACCGAAATAACCTCCGAATTGGCTGCCAGGCCGGCCTTGACTTTATCGAACTGTGCATCCCGGAATTTAGAGATTATCTCCACAGACTTCATCAAGTTCTCCATGCCAGAATTATCGTACAGCCTCGATCCGTGTCCGGGCATCCCCACAGCCTTAATTGTCATATGCCAAGGGACCCTGTCGGCGTAAAACACCCTGAACTCATCAGTGGGAGAGGCCTGGCCTTCATCTAACACGAAACCCACATTCAAGTCCTTGAACTCTTGGGACTCCACGAACTTCGCCATGCCATCGAACCCACCAATTTCCTCGTCGGGCACGAAGGAGATGTGGACATTTCGAAGAGGGGTGAATCCGGGGGAGCTGCTTTGGATGGCCTTGATAGCCTCCAAGTACTGGATGCCGATGCACTTGTCGTCTTGGGCTCCTCGAGCGAAGATTTTTCCGTCGGAGGAGCGGTGGGCAGAGAAGGGTGGGTGGGACCACTTGGTGGGCTCGGCGGGGACGGAATCGAGATGGGAATTGAAGAGAACGGAGGGGAGCGAAGGGTTGGAACCGAGCCAAGTGAGTAGAAGTAAGGGCTTGTTTGGCGGAGAAGTGAAATATAAAAGCTTCGACCGGATGCCGGGGATGGAGTTTGCAAAATCGGTGAGGAAACTGACAGCGGAAGCGTAGTCAGGGTTGGGGTGGGCGGTGTTGATTCGAAGGTATTGCTGGAAGTGGGTTACGGGTGAGCAGTTCAGCTGCGCCCCCGCCGTTGGTTGTTCTCCGGCTGCGACGAGGGAGAGGAAGAGTGTGACAGCAGAGAGGCAAATGAGCATGATGAAGCTGCAGTCTGCAGACGACAGAGGATGTTGAATTATTGCAGGAATTTAATTTGCAGGAGTTGCAGAAGTATCTTTGTGCCTGTGCTGGAGTTTGTTTTCACTACCATAAATACTTCTATTATTTAAAAAAAATTACATTCAAACGAAAAAAAATGATTGATATTTATATATATATATATATATATATATATATATATATATATATATATAAAATCACTATAAAAATAACATCCCTTCATATTTGTCTGTAATAAGGTTCAAATTGGCCACCGTAACTTAAAAATGCAATTAAGTCACTGAACAAAAAAATGCACCGCTGAACACTCAAATGTATGCAATTTCACCTGATAATAGTTTACCATCTATTACATCAGGTTGCCTGCTTAGGTGAGTTAGTATTTTAAAAATAATTAAATTTACAAATAAAAAATAAAATTTAAAAACACTCGGTGAAATGGATAATTTTTAATAATTAATTTTTTTAAAATAAAAAAAATTAAAAAAGGGTGAAATTGATAATTTTAATAATTAACTTTAAAAATAAAAAAATAAAAAATAAATGCAAAATGGATAATTTTTAATAATTAACTTTATTATTTATTATTTATTATTTTTATAATTTATTATTAAAAATTATTTAAAAGTAACTCACCATCAAAGTCAACCTGATGAAATTAATGGTAACATGCTATCAGGTGAAATTGAATACATTTAGAGTGTCCGGTGACCTAATTGCACTCTTTTTTTCGTCTCATGACATAATTACACTTTCAGGTTACGTTCGGTAGCTAATTTGGACCTTATTCCTATTTTTCCTTAAGAAATATATAGTAGCTTTTTATACCATGTTTTAGACAAATACAAAAGCAACTAATCATGTTAATGTGCTTTATGATCAAGTCCAATCAGGAATGGTTGGTACAACATCAAGGGGAGTCTATCAGATGCTTATTCATATTGAAAACTTTGGTCGGAAGATGGGATTAGGTCCGAGCAGAGATGGTTGGTCCCGATCAACATCGTACAAATACATCTGATCGTATTTACATATTCCTTATCACAACTATTTATCAAACATGGCCTTTCATTGACTTCCATTAGACTTTTGTCATATGTTAATTAGTCATTGGCCCATGGGAGTTGGTAGCTTCCAACAAACTTGCTAGTAAGTTGTGGATCTTTACGTTGTGGACCTTGGTCCTATATGATGTCGTTTTCGATTTACTTTTAACAACAGCTGTTTGGTATTTCAATTCACGTTATAGTTCATTTTTAACTACAAAGTATATGTGTCTTATGTTGTGAGTTGTTGTGTCTTACGTTATTAAGTTATATATCAAAGTATAAATTATGTACTTGAAATATATTAGTAGTTGTGTATAAACATGAAATACGAAAAAACTGTATAATCATTACAATTTAAAGATCAAAATTATATTGTTTTGATACAGGATCTACAATGCTATATAGACTCTGGTCTCATAATATAAATTGCCATAAGTTGTGCATAGCGTCAATATACTAGGTCCAGTGGACTTGCATTGATTATTTGTTATATTTATTTCGTTATAAGCTCAATTTTATTTATATAAGTGTTTAATAATAATAATAATAATCATCATCATCATCATCACCATCACCATCACCATCACCATCATCATCAGAGATCCGAAAAGAAGTCATCAACAACACCTCTCTGAACAAGTGCAGTGAAGGAAAACTGAATTAGAACTCAACGAGTCTTGCAGGTCAAAATGCAGCAACACAAAATGAATTAATGTTTAAATTCGTGGTAAATTATTTGTTTAACAAATTCACAAAATGAGTAATTACAATGCTTCTATGGAGTAAATTCAAATATAAAATGCACTACCCTTTGTCATCAATTTGAAGCAGTAAACTATTTTTTTGAAATTGCAAAGGCAAGATAGTAAATCATGAGCATTTAGTTGCTTGCTTAAAGTTTTTCCAGTTGAAAGTACTAATGATAAGAAGTACCTTAATTTTGAGAACCCTTCAGAGCTTTTGCGAGATACAACATTTATAGCAAGAACATTTTGATCTAAAGGACCAAATGTGGTAGGATTTTACCCTTAAGTTAATTCCCTCGCCGGAAAAATAATTACCGGCGGGCGAAATGGGGTAGAAATTTAAAAGTTGTGAGACTAAATCTAAAAATTCTAAATAGTCAGAGACCAAATGTGAAAATGATCTCATACTTGTGGAACCAAAAATTAAATTTTTTTCTATAATATTTTGTTGAAGGATGCAACAAGTATGGAAGAACCTAAATAATTAAACAAAGTCAGTCTCGTTCAAATTAAATCAATAATCAATATTAATCGAAAGCAAAATATATTGTAACTTACCGGCATTATATTTTCTATCAGCAAAATAAATCAATTCAAATGTCAGGAGCAAAGTAACTTATCAATTATGTATGTCTATGTAATTCAATTACCAACAAATGTCCTTGTGGTCTAGTAACAAGAAGTTCCGTGACTTTCTCATATATAAGAAGTCACGAGTTCAAGAATACAATTATAATTATAATTTTATAGTAAATTACAATTTTAATCTTCTTCTTATTAGTATACAATAATATTTTAGGGTGTGTTTGGTTCGCACATAGGAATCGGAATCAGAATGGGTATCAAATACTTGGTAATGGGTAATAGATTTTGGTGGAAGTAGTTAACATGTTTGGTAGTAGGGTGGAATGAGAATGGTTACTAATAGTAGTGCTTGAGAATGAATAAGGGAATGAAACCCTTATTTTATTTGGATATAGGTTTTTCAATTGATGGGGTATTCGAAACCCATATTAATGTTCTAAAAACCTATCAACCAAACGACAACAATCACTTTCACACCCATTCCTATAGGCAAAACCCACCAACCAAACACACCCTTAATTTTTATTCACTTATTATTTTCTAATCTCTAATTATTTTATACTAACTAATATAATATAATTTTTTCCTTAAAAAAAAACTAATATAATTTAAATTTCACTTTATTTTTCTATAAAATTGCAATTATTTTCCTTCTAATTTTAACTCCCGTGGTTCCTAACAAAGTACAAAGCTAAAAACCAATTCGGATAGGAAAGATATTATAGGCCAGCGTTTCAATCCCCTCTCTCCACTTTATCTCTACACTGAACACTCTCCGCGCTCTTTCACCCTAGCTAAGCCGCACCAATCCCGGTTTATTCAATTCCATTTGTATATTGGGAGAAGAAGGAAGCTAAACCGTCTGTCCAGACTCGCATATTATATGCACACAGATAGATAAGATTGTCGAATGAAGATGGCTGTGACTTCTTTTACCTCTGGCGTTTCATTGTGTCCATACAAGCTATGGTATCAGCCTCTTCTTAGACGACGATTCATTTCTTGCTCTGTGCGTACTCCGTCTGTTAAAGGTACCCAACACGAGTTACACGACCGATTGTCCCATTCTCAAACAGCCAGCCTTATTTGCTAGTTTGAAATATCCATTTTTGTTGTTTAATTTTATTTTTTAAAGTTATTTTGCTTTTACGTGGTCCCATTACTCATACGAGTCGAACTAAATGCAGGTTATGCAGGTCCTACCCATCAATTTTTGATACCTAATGTTTACTTCTGCTTCCCTATTTTAAATGGCTCTCCTGCATTTTTTCGCAATTATAGTGTCTAAACTCATCTGTGACTCTGCCATGGAATGGATTTTATGGGCTAAAACTTTAAAAGTGGAGTCTTTATTTTTGAATTTCTGTTGGTTAAGCATTTACCGCACTTTTTTGGTTGAAATTTTATTTATAGTGACTAACTTAATGCATAATGTTCTTTCAGATATACGTGGTGCTAAGCTTCCACGTAAAAGGAATGTAAAAGGTGAAGGTGCTGGAAAAAGTATGGAAGATGCTGTTCAACGAAAGATGGAACAGTTTTATGAAGGGTCTGATGGCCCGCCTTTACGAATCCTTCCCATTGGGGGTTTAGGAGAAATTGGGATGAATTGCATGCTTGTTGGGTATTATGATCGATATATACTGATTGATGCTGGTGTAATGTTCCCCGGGTAAGTATAAACAAAGACCCTTGATTACAGTTCTTAAAAGATTTGTTCCCCAGCACTTGAGGCTAGGTACCGCTTGTTAGATATCTATCAAGTGTCTTAAATATAATTACAGTATGTGTAACCCAGTAACTAAATTTTGATAATCCTGCTAAGAAGGGGACTGCTTATCTTCCCCAACCCCACTCACATCCAGAAAACTCCCTCTATTTACTTTTTGAACAAAAGGATTTGTTGCCATTTTGATTTTCTAATTTACACTCCTTACACTTTCTCTGGATCAATACTGGATCTCCTTTGACATTTATCCAGCTATGATGAGCTTGGCGTCGTGAAAATTATTCCTGATACCACCTTCATTGAAAAATGGAGCCACAAAATTGAAGCAGTTATCATAACTCATGGACATGAGGATCACATTGGTGCGCTGCCTTGGGTAAAGTTTCTATTCTGCTTCTAGAATTTTCCTTCGTTTTAGTGGTGGACAGCATTACTGCAGTTGTGTGACACGATGTTGTCACCTAATTGAGTGTATGCTCAAATACAAACTAACACTGAATCCAGTAATTGCAAGGTTTTTCAATTGCTAAGTGTGTTTTTTAAATGAAATATCATCCATTGCCCTGATACATGTTGAATAATCTGGCTCACTTTTTATCATTGATGTTGAGATTAATATCTTACTTCCTGGAGCATTTGAAGGTTTGAGAACTTAGGTTGTTTCAAACTTCCTATATTTCATTAATTCATTCTCATTATCA
Organism: Ipomoea nil; assembly: GCF_001879475.1. Lineage (NCBI taxonomy): Eukaryota > Viridiplantae > Streptophyta > Magnoliopsida > Solanales > Convolvulaceae > Ipomoea > Ipomoea nil. The sequence goes on from NW_017619768.1 coordinate 358,318, forward strand.
TTTTCTGCTTTTCAAGGCTGGGCATTTGGATTTGTTTTAAAAACAAGGTTTAATTTAGAGATTTCATACCTATAAAAGTAATTATTGAAAAACAAACTTACTTAGTGTAAGCCATGTTTTAAAATGTTAAAGAAAGATAGAAACATATTTGTTTTAAAAGTCTCTTTTAATTTGACTATCAGTACAATAAAATGAATTGAATTGGTGTCTACTTCCTCTCATTGCAGACATTTCTATTGGTCTGTGAGAGTTTCAAATGGTTATTCGTTATCATGTTTCTCAGGTGTAGGTCTTGGGCCTGTAGGATTGTGGCTGCTGTTTATCATTTTTGACATCATTGAATGACAATTTGTGGCTCTATACTCAACTTGAGGTTTATTGAATGATAGACATAGTGCTTCTCTCAAAAATAGGCTTTTCTGAAGAGTGAACTAGCTGTAAAAGCCTTTTTGTCCCTTAGACTTTGGCCTATCTTATGCTTTTTGGAGAAAATAAGCTTCAGTAAGCTGTTTGCCAGACAAGCTCATGGATAATTAACTATGCTGCAAAAAGGCTCACACATCATACAACTAACTGTATAATTAACTTAGCTTATGAGATGATAGACAGAGACAACTAACTGTACCAAAAATGGGTTGTAAAAAGGCCCACACATCAGTCTTTACATTCTTAAAGTAGATCTGCCTGCACATTATCTGTTTGGTATGTTTATGCCCTTAATTTCCTCTACATACTGTATATGAAGTAGTTTTCTTCTAAAGTATTTTGTGTTTAGCATTATTTTGGAAATCTTCTTATTTTAAGAAGTTTTGCTTTCTATGTGTTTTATCTTTAGACACTGAGGGTGGAAACAGTTGCTCCTCTTTGCCTTGTGTTTTGTGCATCTGGTATATGTGCGTGCATCAGATATATGGCACTTGCACATGCATCTGTCTTGGCATTTTTTGTTTTCTTTTTAACAGTTTACTTATATTCAGGTCATTCCAGCTCTTGATTCTGATACACCAATATTTGCATCATCATTCACGTTGGAGGTATGCAACTCACATTTCATGTTTTATTTGGGTTCTGCTGGTACTTTTGGAGTCCAGTGCATATGTTTGCAGTTCAGAGAAAATTTTCCATCCTCTTCTTGCTTTATTTATCCAACTCATACCTCGTCTGTCCAGCTGTCCTATAAACTGAGGAATCTTTTAATAATTTCATATTTTCATTTATGTATCTTTTATCTTCTTAACATCTATCTTCTCTTAATTTTCATCTCACCAATATAGAGAGTAAGTCCTTGCTCTATTATTTTTCCAGACTTCCATTTTCATCTTACAAGGACTTTATATTAAGCTGGAAGCCATTTGTTTGTTTGAGCTTGACCAAGCTTTTTGAAGAGTCGTTCAAGTTTGACTCACTAGTTACTGGAGCTTGATATGAGTTTAGCACATTTAATTTGAGATCAATTGAACTAAAAAATTATAATGCCTCCCACTTGCAGCTGAGCCCATTGCATTACGCAATGTTGAGGCTCATGCATGGAACTTGAGTTAGAACTCAAGAGCCCAAAATGATTAACCTCATTGTTGCATATGGTGTTTCTAAACCTGATCTTATATAAAGGAGTTATGGGTCACAATTTTCATATTCTACCAATGAGAAACAAAAGTGATATCATTCACGAACAGGTAAATGATGCCATAAACAGACAAATACTGCAAATTGAATAAATTTAATTTTTGGTTCACAGCTTTAAAATCAACCACTCCTGGTATTGTGACAGTGCCAATTTTAGTTCTCTGTTAGCCATTCTGTCATTTCTTAGTCAACACTGAGGTCAGAATTGTAATTTTTCCCAACTCCCAAGGAAGAAAGCATAGTTTTGGTTTCTTCCATGTAAGCAAAAAATTGAAATTAGGCGCTTAAAATATTATGGTTAACATTTTCAGTTTAGCCCTTCATTGGGAGTGGGAAAAGAAATTACGATTTTGACCTCACTGTTGACCATCCGATGATAGAAAGGCTAATGAAGGACTAAAATTGACACTGTTACTATAGTTGAGTACCAAAGTGGTCAATTTTAAAGTTGTGAATCAAAAGTGGAAAAGCCACCATACTTATGGGACCAAAAGTGGAATTAACTCTTGCAAATTGGTAAACATGCTTGTTTGTGAATATAAACGAATTGAACAGGCGATTGTTTGGGATTGGCTCATTCATTAAACAGTTTGAAATTGGTTATCTAACTAGACAAGTGCACACAAGCTTAATATCCTTTTGTTTGTACACAGCTGATCAAGAAACGGCTGAAGGAGTTCAGTATCTTTGTTCCTTCAAGGCTTAAAGTATTTAAGACAAGAAGAAGATTTACTGCAGGACCATTTGAGGTAGAACCTATTAGGGTTACCCATTCTATCCCTGATTGTTGTGGACTAGTTCTACGCTGTGATGCGGGCACCATTCTCCATACAGGTGACTGGAAGGTATTAGTGCTGTTTGTTTCTATCAACTTCACCTTTAACAGTATCTCCAACAGTATAAATCATTATTTTATGCTCAACAGATAGATGAATCACCTTTAGATGGGAATGTTTTTGATCGTGAAGCTCTTGAGGAACTCTCAAAAGAAGGAGTTACTTTGGTAAGCATGGGAATCTGATTACTGTTCTAAGTAACATCACTAAAAGCAGGACTGCTCTGGCCATCTTAAGATCCTTTGAATCAATTGATGTTCTGTATTGGGTTTCACTGGGTTGCTTCTGCATATACTTGATACTTGTCCACACAGTTGGAGTACTATCCATCTTAATATACAAACTAAATATGTAACATTCATTTTGAAGTTTGAACATTGATTTGTTTAGGAGAGTAGATTCTCTAAATCTTCTACCTCTGCCTTCTAACCATGCTGTTTAATATTGGCGAACATGAATTCCATGCATTTAAAAAAAAAATCACTGTTCTCCATAGCAACCATTGTGATATTTGTCAACTGTTTTACAGATGATGAGTGATTCGACAAATGTCCTTTCGCCTGGAAGGACACTTAGTGAGACTGTTGTAGCTGATTCATTGTTGAGACACATTTCTGCTGCCACTGGGAGAATCATTGCTACTCAGTTTGCATCAAATATCCATCGTCTTGGAAGTGTGAAGGCCGCAGCTGATTTGACTGGGAGAAAGCTGGTAGGTTTTCTCTTTTATATGTTAGACTGTTATATTTAGCTTTTCCTATTCCCTTGTGACCTTTTACTTGCCCACAAAAGGCGAAGTCCCTTGCCCCAAGGGCCCCGACACCCCGGTCTGACAGGATTGTGGGGGCTAAATCACAGTGACTTGGTAGCCCATTAGGTGGGAGGACCAGTGCCTGGTGCCCAATTGCCCATAAGGAGCCACCCCCACAAGAGGGTGAAACTCCAACACTGCGGCTGCCCGAGCTTATCTTGGCGTCCTTGCCTATGATATGCCACCCACGAATCAACTGACAGTGACTTGGTAGCCCATTAGGTGGGAGGACCAGTGCCTGATGCCCAATTGCCCATAAGGAGCCACACCCACAAGAGGGTGAAACTCCCACACTGTAGTTGCCCGAGCTTATCTTGGCGTCCTTGCCTATGATATGCCACCCACGAATCAACTTACAGTGACTCAGCAGCCCATTAGGTGGGAGGACCAGTGCCTGGTGCCAAATTGCCCATAAGGAGCCACACCCACAAGAGGGTGAAACTCCCACACTGCGGTTGCCTGAGCTTATCTTGGCGTCCTTGCCTATGATATGCCACCCACGAATCAACTTACAGTGACTCAGCAGCCCATTAGGTGGGAGGACCAGTGCCTGGTGCCAAATTGCCCATAAGGAGCCACACCCACAAGAGGGTGAAACTCCCACACTGCGGTTGCCTGAGCTTATCTTGGCGTCCTTGCCTATGATATGCCACCCACGAATCAATGGAGCTACCCGTGCGGGCCTGGGCCCGGGCCCTTATGACCTTTTACTGTTGCTTAGAATCGTCTCTACCTATGGATTCATTTGGTAATATCATAATTTCAATAGGTGTTTGTTGGCATGTCCTTGAGGACATACCTTGATGCTGCATGGAAAGATGGGAAGGCACCAATTGATCCATCAACTTTGGTAATGAATTAACACTTCATCCTTACTGGAGGGGTGATGGTTCTCTGCACCTACTGACGACCATCTCATGATTTCAAGCAGTGTAAAAATGGAATTGAAGTTTTTTTCACGACTGGCCTGTGTTTTATAGTTTTTGTATACATGCACGTGTGCTCTTTTTTTTTGGGGGGGGGGGGGGAGAGGGGTGGTGGTTAGTAAAAGTATGAAAGTAATAGAAGAAAATATAGATGACTGAATAAGCTTTTATGTAAATTGGAGTATGTTAATTCTGTCATAGATAAGTTTACCACATTAATGTAAATCTACCAGTCTGATAAGACCTTTATAGCTTAATCTAATTAGAAAACTTTTGCTATGATTTTGATGTGCATCTCTTCACAGGTGAAAGCAGAAGATATTGATTCATATGCCCCAAAAGACTTGTTGATTGTCACAACAGGCTCTCAAGTAAGTAATATTGATGCTTTTTATGCCTTTGCAAACTGCATTCTTGTCTATCTAAATTTACTGCTCTGTCAGGCTGAACCACGTGCTGCATTGAATCTTGCATCTTATGGGAGTAGCCATTCACTCAAATTGAGCAAAGATGATTTGATTCTTTACTCTGCTAAGGTAATGAGTTGTAAAATTTATGACTTTAAGGGGGCGTTTGGTTACCTAGGTAATGTACTAATGTGAGTCTGGTAATGTTGTATTACCTTGTTTGGTTTAAGTTATGAGATTACTTGGTAATGTTATATTACCTCAAAGCTGATATGACCGTAATGTTTCAAGGTAATGTGCATACAACAATATATATAAAATAAATACCGAGTATATGTTTATATAATCAAATATACATGTGTGTATATTATACATTTATTTATTTATTACTATTAATCATTGATATACATTCATTTATGTATAATTATAAACACACTTAAGAATTGTATACATATAAATAAATAAATATAGACCCCACACACACACACATATATATTATTGAGGACATTATAGTAAATTGATCCGTATTACCTAAAATATAACCCTTAACCAAACAAGGTAATATTATATTCCCACAATCCAAACCAAACATACAGGGTCCGTTTACCAACAGAAAACTGTTTTCTGTTTTCTGTTTTCTACTTTTTCAGTTTTCATTCTTTGTTTTTCATTCTCTGTTTTCTGTTTAGAAAACTTGTTTACTAACAGTTTTCTGTTCTCTGTTTTTTAATTTTTCAGTTTTCACTTAAAATTTAGTTTAGATAATATTAATATTTTTTGAGCTAATATTTAAAATATATATATATATATTTTTTTGGATATATTCATTTGAATGACATGTATATGAATATATAACTTTTACTTTGAATTCTAATATATGTGAGATTTCAATTTTCAATATTCGATATCTGGACCGAACTTGTATTATGATATAACATAATTAAAAATATTCGAACTAATAATCTATTGAGTTCAATCAAAATCTAAAACATTATACATAATTTAATTCTTAATTTTGATAATGTAAATAATGTCTAACTTTAAAGTGTAAGCAAATAAATTATGTTTAAATATGTAAAGTAAGTAGAAAAGATAAAAAATAGTGATAAGTAAAATAAGATGATAATGAATGTAATCATACTAATGTGGTTATAACGATATATAACTAAATAGATGATAGATGATTCTGTTTTCCATTTCGAAAACAGTTTTTAAGTGTATTTCAATTTTTCAGAAATTTCCAGAAATTATTTTCAGTTTTGAAAATGAAAACTGTGTTAGTAAACAGGTTTTCTGTTTTCTATTTTCCCGTTTCCGGAAATTTCCAGAAATTTCCAGTTAGTAAACGGCCAATGTCTTAGGAAATTTAACAGACTGTTTGTTGAATCTTCATATTCCTGTTTGCTTTTATCCTTTTTTCACTTTTTCCCCTTCATGTAATAAATTTGTGAGATGTTCAATTGTCATGATAAATTATGCAATATATCTTATAGGTGATCCCTGGCAATGAGACTCGGGTAATGAAAATGCTAAACCGTATTTCTGAAATAGGATCAACAGTAATCATGGGCAAGAATGAGCTGTTGCACACATCTGGCCATGCTCACCGTGAAGAATTGGTAATTCTTTATTCTTAAAGTGAAACTCATGTATGTCACTGGAGTTTTATTGGCTTGGGATCTTATAGATTAGATTGAGCTATGAATAGAAGAGTTATGTTGTATCTTGACTATATTTTCTTTTAAACTTGTCAGTGCAAGACTGCAAGTGCAAACTAAAATTGTTTATAAATTTCCTGCTTCATTCACTTTAGAGCTATGTGGTTTTATTCTCCAAATAAGGAAAAAAATAAATGTTTTATGAATTGAAATCTATTTGAAATTTGTATTTTAAGGAAGAAGTGCTGAGAATTGTGAAGCCACAACATTTTCTTCCAATTCATGGAGAACTCTTGTTCCTAAAGGAGCATGAACTGCTTGGGAGGTCAACTGGCATTCGGCACAGCACGGTAAGTTGTATTTGTTTAACTTTATTTAAACTGCAGAGATTTTCAATACAGAGCATGTCAGCTTTGTTTTGAGGCTACAAGGAGGTACAGTTCTAACATATATACCTCATTACCAGGCTAGAGCAAACTAATAATGGTTAAGAAGTTAAGATATATGGAGTTGCTTTTATTTATATCTTTTTGCTTGTGAAATTAATGGGTTTCCTTGTTGTACAGAAAGTCTGTAAGTGTAATAAAAATTACCATGAAAAATACAAGATCTCCCCAGAAATGGAAATTAGTGCCACTGATATCTGGTTGAAACAGTATCATACCTCAAGCTTAATTACCAAAATATTATTTTGTAATTAGCAAATCAACAGTCCCGATAAAGTTAAGGTTGATTTTTAATTGGCTAATTTTCCATTGAAATTCCATCATATGACATCACCTGTTCAACAATCCTTGGAAGTTGGAGTGTCTCTTACAGGCTCCTCAAATGGAGGCTTCAACACAGTTCTTAGTCTTCTGGCTCCCACTATCTCTATTTTTTGACCAAGTATTGATCCCCTTCGATCTATAATGGATAACAATATAAATGTTGATCATTCCCCCTTTTTTTTGTATTTAGTTATTTATTAATTTTCTCTAATTATGTTCCGAGTAATCTGCTTTTACTAACTTCTATTTTCCAACATTGATACTTTGTATGAAAATATGAAATAAATATACTTCAATCAGTGATGTACACATTGCTCTGTCAGTCTTGGTGTTCATTTTCAAATTAGACATGCTAATTAATACTTGGATTTACTTATAAAAACCAATATAATTATAATATAATGCTCCATTCTTGGATTTTGCAAGAGTATTTGTGGCAAAGTCTTTTCACATGCTGATCCTCTTTTCTGTTACTAAATTAACATAACCTGATAGAAAGGTATACTGGTATAGTGGTTAAGAACATCCTAGGGTTGCAGAACTTTTCTCTCAAATATTTATTCATATTGCTGTGGTGCATTAAATGAATGCCAATAACTACGGGTATTGGAGAAATGGCTACTAAAGTTGATATTATGCATAGATTCGGATATAGTGTGCTTCCTCTTTTCAATTGTGAATTTTTTTTAATTACTTTGTAATCAGGTTATCAAGAATGGAGAGATGCTTGGTGTTTCACATTTGAGGAACAGAAGAGTTCTATCAAATGGTTTTATTTCCTTAGGAAAAGAGAATTTACAGGTGTCTTATTCTTCAAAATACATCTCTGTTGATCACATACGAATATCTACTTAATTACCTACTTGTACATTATTATATAGTAATGCTAATATAGTTCCAAAACTGCAGTTAATGTATAGTGATGGTGACAAAGCATTTGGAACAGCTGCTGAATTGTGTGTTGATGAGAGAATGAGAATTGCATCAGATGGTATAATAGTGATCAGGTAGCATTCTGGAGCATCCAGCTTGTTTATATTTTACTTTGTGATACTGATAGCTTGATTTATGCTACAGTATGGAGATTTTACGTCCTCAACCCACTGATACTCTATCTGAGAAAGCTATAAAAGGAAAAATAAGAATCACTACTCGTTGTCTATGGCTTGACAAAGGAAAACTTTTGGATGCACTCCACAAAGCTGCACATGCTGCACTCTCTAGCTGTCCTGTAAATTGTCCTCTCCACCACATGGAAAGAACTGTATCTGAAGTTTTAAGGAAACTAGTTAGAAAATATAGTAGCAAAAGGCCTGAAGTTATTGCAATTGCTACAGAAAATCCTGTCAGTGTCCTAGCAGATGAGATCAGTGGTAAGCTATCAGGAAAATCACATGTTGGTTCTGGAATTTCTGTGCTAAGAAAAGCCATCAATGGAGATCAGGAAAAGAGATGGTCAAATACAATACAAGCAGAAGAAGAAAACAATGGCCCAGAACATCTGATGAACATTGCATATGAGGAAGAAAAAGGTTAGGTTTAAGGTTTCTGCTGTGTTTCAACTTTTACAAATGGAGAAAGTCTTTGTCAATGGTTCTTGCTGTCTCATTACAAGTGTTATTTCCTTTTCAGCTCATGCCATTTGAAGTTTTGAACTGACCACTTTTGAAGAAGAATGATCACTAATATTAATTATTTATAGTACGTACTAATAAACCTATGAATGCACTTCTGTTATTACCTGGTGCTAAAATTTTATCTACTTTAAGGGCACACATTATTAATTACGTTTTATAACTTTCTCTGTGAAAATTGTGTGAATTCAATGATTATGTATTTAGGTAAAACTTAGGGAGAAATACACAATTCATTTGATATGATCATTGGTTAGTTGGAGAATTCTATTTCTAAGTGACTAATGAGTGGAGTAAACTAGTAATGGTGCTATTTATGGTATGATATATTGGAACTTAGTCTCTTGTACATATTATAGAACATTCCATGTATGTATGAAGTTTGATTTATTTGTGCTGTTCGTCCTTATTACATGAGTATGCTGTATGCCTAGAGTTGAAATGCTTGGATTTTCTATATATATCCTGCACTCTTTCATCATTTGTACTTTATAGCAATCTAGCCTCATTGTTTATCTTTCAAGTAGGTACTGATATAGATATTGAAACAGATACATCTGATGAAGAAACTACAAGCTCTAGCTTGTTGCAAGATTGTTCTAACAATGACCTTCCATCAGATGACTTTTGGAAACCATTTGTAACATCATCAACCATTCATCCATCAGAAGAAAATGGTGATGGTGCCCTTCTCCAAGAACAACTACATGATAGCTCTGTTAAAGGAAATAATAAACTTTTTTCTGACTTGTCAAAATCTAAATTGAAATCTTCGAAGTCCATGACAAGGAACAAGTGGAAACCTGAAGAGGTTAAGAAGTTGATTAAAATGCGTGGTGAACTCAATAGCAAATTCCAAGTTCTCAAGGGGCGAATGGCTCTCTGGCAAGAGATATCTTCGAATTTACTATCTGACGGAATCAGTCGAAGTCCTGGGCAATGCAAATCTCTGTGGGCATCTCTTGTTCAAAAATACGAGGTTAGTAGTTTATTGCTTCTTGGTCCATTTAGATCATCTGCTTGATATGCACATGGTTTCCTTTAAGTTAAATATTTGGTATACCATTTGTGAATGATTGTGAAATCTTTTAGTAACTTTGTTATCCCAATAATCTTTAAGTAACTTGGAGTCAATTTCACAATCAAGTCTTAAATCATAATCACATTATCCGTGTTTCCTTATGGGGCCAACTTATAATGGCATGCTTATAGAATTTCCCTGTCATATCAGGGAATTTTGTGATCTCATGAAATCCTAGTTGTACTGCTTGGTTTTGGGAGCTTATCAATGATCTATAATTATTATTTTTATAGAACTTGTCGAAATGCTATAGTTTGACTTTTTGTATTTTGTATGACCTCCTGCTGTCTTCTTAACAGGAAAGTAAGAAGGATAGAAAGAGCCAGGAAAAGTGGCCTTATTTTAAGGATATGAATAGTATTTTGTCAGATTTGGAGGCACCGACATCAAAATGATAAGGAAATGTTGGTAGAGCTGTGAAATTTTTGGTGTAGTGCTAGACAAAAATCATGTAAAGGTAAAGGATAGTCCTGACCAGTGTGTTGGCATGCGATATCTCTCTGCCAACTAGGTCGTGATTTTACATGCTGCAGCCGAACTGTTACTGATGTGGTGATATGATGGATTCCACTCGGTGGAGTGATTAGCTTTAGCTATCATTCTAAAAACAAAAAGACAAATGATCACAAACTCGTGTTATCATGCAATTCTTAGTTTTTTTACCCAGAACCATTTTAGTAACCATTGATTGCCCAGTACAAGTTAACAAAAAACTATGGGAACAATAGATGTAGATATGTAATTGTTGTCAATTTTGGAGCATTATGGTGATCAGGTTGACCCCACAAGCTGTAATATTTATTTTTGCAGTAGTCAGTTGTAATGTTGGCGGAGGAAGGCATTATTAGTACTTTTATTATGGATTATAAAGACAAGTATTTATGGGTCAGGCATACAAATAGCTTCCTTAATCAAAGCGTGAGCAACCTGACTTGTCAAAATCTAAATTGAAATTTTCGAAGTCCATGACAAGGAACAAGTGGAAACTTGAAGAGGTTAAGAAGTTGATTAAAATGCATGGTGAACTCTAGCAAATTTTAAGTTCTCAAGGGGCGAATGACACTTTGACAAGAGATCTTCAAATTGACTATTTGATGGAATCAGTCGAAGTTCTGGGCAATGCAAATTTCTGTGGTCATTTCTTGTTCAAAAATACGAGGTTAGTAGTTTATTGCTTATTAGTCTATTTAGATCATCTACTTGAATCTGCTTGATATGCACCTGCTTTTCTTTAAGTTAAATATTTGATATACCATTTATTAATGATTGTGAAATCTTTTAGTAACTTTGTTAAGTAATTGGGTGAAATCTTTGGGTTTAGGGTTAGGGGGTTTGGAGTTTGGGGTTAAAAGAAATAATAAACTTTGTTATGACTTGTCAAAATTTAAATTGAAATCTTCAAAGTCCATGACAAGGAACAAGTGGAAACCTGAAGAGGTTAAGAAATTGATTAAAATGCGTGGTGAACTCAATAGCAAGTTCCAAGTTCTCAAGGGGCGAATGGCTCTCTGGCAAGATATATCTTCAAATTTACTATTTGACGGAATCGGTCGAAGTCCTGCACAATGCAAATCTTTGTGGGCTCTCTTGTTCAAAAATACAAGGTTAGTAGTTCATTGCTTCTTGGTCCATTTAGATCATCTGCTTGATATGCACCTGGTTTCCTTTAAGTTAAATATTTGGTATCCGTATACCATTTGTTAATGATTTTGAAATCTTTTAGTAACTTTGTTAGGGTTTAGATTTTATTATTTTTTTTAAAGAAACTATGATTTTTTATTGAGTTTCAAAAAATATGTATAACTGACCCAAAAAGTGGCCACCCAACACTAGGGTTGAAGCTTTAAAAAAATGTTGCATTCTATGTATCAAAACTACCTAAGGCTATGCACTATATTAAAATTGAAATAATGGCCTCAACCAAGCACCAAATAATTATCACCCAAACCAGCCTATTCGAAGGTTGCAATGTTAATGGTCCACAAAGGTGACTCTCTAACACTCACATTCATCACTCCAAGTAATTCAACAAATAAGCAAAAAACCATACAACATCTTTGCCCCACACAAAGGGCGAGACCGATGCGCATTAATCAAGCTATCCAAAACACACCACCCTTTGAACACAAGTAAATCCATTATGTACAGAGCTTTGCATTTTTACCGAGCAAGGCTTTACTATGAGCACTGATATCCTTACCCTCCCCCAACATTAGAGTTTAGGGTGGTTTTAGGGTTTGGGTTGGGTTGGGTTGGGTTTTATTTATTTATTTATTTTTATATATAAAAAAGTCTATGTACAAGCCAAGCCCAAAAGTGACTATGACTAACACAAGAATCCTATGAAGACTTGGTGCAAAGCACTAGCTACTTATTCAAAATACCATCAACGTTAAAGCTTACTACTCATTATTAGGGTTTAGGATTTAGGGTTTAGGGTTTAAAAGTTTTTTTTTTTAGATTTTTTTTTTTTTTTAAAACTGTGCATTTATTTCATCAAAAGCATAAGTTTACAATCAAACGCCATAGCCTCGAAAGTGGGCTATGGCTCACAAGAGTCGAGGCCATTCGGCCGAAGTATATATACAAGGGTGGTCGTAAAGTGACCACCCTAATGGAAACAACGCTCCTAACTCAAACATAAACAAACTATCAAGGCCAAAAGACTCATACTATCAAAAAACTCCTCAAGTAGGTCTAACATTCATGTCCCATCTCTTTCCAGACATCTAAGGACCCATGGTATCAAAGTGAGCTCCCCGTCCCACATAAGTGATGGGACCGATGCCCAAGCTCTAGGATCCAACCTACCCAACCATCCTTAGGCTAAGGTCCCATCCCCTCAGGGTTCTGGGTTCTGGGTTCTGGGTTCTGGGTTCAGGGTTAGGGGTTAGGGGTTTAGGGTTTAGGGTTTAGGGTTTAGGGTTTAGGATTTGGGGTTTGGGGTTTAGGGTTGGGGGTTTAGGGTTTAGGGTTTAGGGTTTTGGGTTGGGGTTTAGGGTTTTTTTTTTTTTTTTTTTTTTTTTTTTCAAAACATACTTTATTAATAAAAAAGAGACCGAAGTCAAATACAAAGTTCGAAAGGACTTAGACCCCACATGGCCTAAATCCAACTAACTAATCTAAAAAAGAGTAACTAAAGATTACAGACGAAGGCCCCGGGGCTATAACATGCGCGGCCCCAAGTCCCATGCTAGCATAGCACTAACGCTAGACCAAATACTAGCTAAGTAATAATAAATAAAGAATAAAAAATAAAAAATACTACCAAGTAGTATGTAGTATGTAGAGTGCACGCCTGCTCGATGAATGAGAATCAAGTATAGTATGTCAGCATCACAGCCCATCATATAAATGTGTAAATGGGCAACAAGGGGAAAAGCCATCTTTCGTGTCACGCGCCATAGCACTTCCCCGCCAGCCGCACCATAGCGTCCCAGAACTATAATGCAATCTGACCGGGCTGCAACCACAACCGCAACATCTCCCGGGGTGCTATTGACTGCCCTGTTACCAAGCAATAATACACACCTCCTCCCCATAGGCTAAAACTTCGGCACACAGACCGATATAATGAGCAACCAATAGCATCAACCCTGATCAGTACCAGCAACAAACCAGAACCAACCCTAACGGGATTCGCTACTATGGGTCAGCAACAAGCCTGGACTACCGCCAACGGATTTGAAAAATCCCTACCCGGCCACCGTTCAGCCCGAGCCATGATGCAATTTCTTACCCTTGCATCAATGTTGAGGCCTGGTCTATCTTAAAAGATGCCTGCAAAGGCGGAACCAAAAAAGCCTACAGACCAGTCAATGCCTCGGAGGCCAAAGAAACAAATACTTGCAAAGATAGAAAACAAGATAGAACAGACAAGCATCCTGTTCCCTTGACCCCAACTATTTCAATCTTTTTCATAGGGTGAGTGTATAGGTATTAACAGGCTGACGCGAACAAACAGCAACCCCCAAATTAAGACCCGTCCCCCCCGGAGCCCAGAAGGGACTCGGCTACTATTGGCCAGCAGCAAGCCTGACCAGGTCAACGGATTTGACTAGTCCTGCCCGGTGCACCGTTCAGCCCGGACTAGGGTGACATGTTGTACCGCCAACACCTTACGTTGAGACTCAGTCCCGACCAGCAGAACCTCATCGCCTCCAAGTCCCGTCCCCCCCGGAGCCCGGAAGGGATTCGGCTACTATTGGCCAGCAGCAAGCCTGACCAGGTCAACGGATTTGATTAGTCCTGCCCGGACTAGGGTGTCATGTTGTACCACCAATACCTTACGTTGAGACTCGGTCCCGGCCAGCAGGACTTCATAGCCTCCAGGAACACCTCCCACACTCTATGTTTTTAGCTCACCTCAACTCTTTCTTTTCCTATCCATCCCTCATTTTACCACTCATTCTTTCTCTCATACTCTTTCCCTCA